>NC_046284.1:118897255-119234282 GCF_004115265.2 Rhinolophus ferrumequinum | reverse complement strand
TCTGCAGACAATGATCTGTGAGGAGTAGCCTCGAGAGACCTAGGCACTAAGAGGATGGATTTAGTCTTGTGAATAAACATCTCTGTGTCTTTGGTCCTAGTCTGGAGACATGGAAGATGGGATTGGAACACTTAGGTTTATTGGAACACTTTAAAAATATACAATAAAGACCACGAATGTAGGCATCTTTACATCAGGATAAAAAATGAACAACTTAAGGAATCATCTGGAAGTTTTCAAACATCTGCAGACTTGGCCTCATGTTGATTTTGCCTGAATACAATAAGTATGTAATTTGGAAATGGGAAGAGACAAGTCTAAAACATTAACTGTTGGATCGTCTTGCACATTTCTGCTCTCTGTAGATGAGGTCCCAGTGGCCTGATGCTGACGTATTTATTGATACAATGAGAGGCAGGAAGCTGATCACAGCTTGGCCAGGCACAGTTCCCAGGAAAAAGAGTAATGAAATCAGATCACTTATTTGTAAAATGCATCCAGCTTTGAATTACATGGATTCCCCTGATAGCCCAAATTAGTTATATAATGGAGGGCAGTTTATAGAAATCACTTGATGGGTGATGGGTAGATGGCCAATTTGATTTTAGAATTAATATTATCCTTAGTCATATTTACCAATAATATCTTTTGAAAATGGCCATCATTGATCCAAGTCCAATCCTCACCTCCTGAACTCTAGAATGCTCTCTCAAACTTTGCCATGTGTTAGAATCAATTGGGCAACTCTGCATATCCAGATTCTGTTGTAACCCAGACCAAATTCATCAGAATCTCTGAGGGCAGGACTCAGGCATTAGGAGTTTTTACAACTCCCCAGGGGATTGCAAAGAGTGGCCTTGTTTGGGAACCAGTGCTCACTTCGCTGAGTGGTACTTGACCCAGCAATATTGCCATCTCCTGGGAGTTCATTAGAAATGCAGAGTCTCAGGCTCCACCCCAGACCTACTGAATCTACTTTTAATTAGGTCCCAGGTGATTTGATTGCACGGTAAAGTGTAGATAAATGTCATGCAGGACAGCGCCGTGTTTCCATTCACCATTGATCCTAGCTGTGAGGACCCATTTCTGACTTCCAAGAAAAGTGGATCTTGCTGCCACCTCTGCACCTGGTAGCGAGCAGAGCACTGATTCCCTCACCCGTCCTGACATGTGTAGAGCATTTCTTCTCCCTTTGTTTACTGAGCAAAGATTGGCATTTTTCAAAGGGAGGGAAAGAAAGAGGGAAGGATAAGGGAGAGGCAGAGAGAACAAGAAGAACGGCCATCAGCACATATTTCTAATTTTAGCTCAAAACCTGCCACATCAAGTTTTGGCTGTCACAAATTAAAGGAAAATTCCAGTTTCTTTCACCAACATCCAGGAGAAAAGTAGCTTAGGGTATATATACGTCATATCAAAGTCTGAAAAATGAGGGTAGCATTTCCCTTATCTTAGGGCTCAGCAAACTTTTTCTATGAAGGGCCAGATAGTAAATATTTTGGCTTTGTGGCCATATTTATTGTTAATTTCAAAACCTCATTGGGTTAGCATCAAAAACTTTCCAAATAAAATCCAACCTGACTTTCTGACAGTTCGGACAATTCAGACCTGGCATTTCCCAATGTTCATATCAGGAAAATACAAATGAAAGACTTGTACAGAATTCTTCGCCACTCAAAACCAAAGCTGCCATCTTAAGTTATTACACATTTGGTCTTCGCATTAACCTCATGCAGCTCTTCCTGACAACCTTAAGATGGTATATCTTAGTTCTTGCTGTAGGAGAAATTTTTATTTTATTTGCAAAAGTAACATACATACAGACATATTTACAGAAAACTATTTTTTTTATTTTTAATTCAGACAAAACAATGAATAGGAAACATACTGGAAAGCTTAAGCAAGCATATTGAAGGAAACATTTTGAAGGAGGCCAGTTTAAGATTCAAATTGTAGGCTTGCTTCCTGTGGTTTGAAGTTCCAAGGTGGAAAACTGAGGGCCTTCATGTTTTCACATGTCATGATTTCTCCATAAATATAAATATTTATTATTGCATTAAAATAATAACAGAGAAAGTAAATCCTTTCTCCTGATACTGGAGCCCTGCCCATCTTGTTCCCATGGCATAGTCAGTAGTAAAGGTTGAAGAGATAAGGGAAGGATGGGGTCACCGGTTAGCTCAGTTGGTTAGAGCTTGGTGCTGATATCACCATGGTTGCTGGTTCTATCCCCGCATGGGCCACTGTGAACTGCGCCCTTCTTAAAAAAAAAAAGTTAAAAAAGAAGAGATAAGGGGAGGAAATTAGCCTGTCACTCCAGGAAAACAAAGTCTATGGATACACAGAAAATGGCTAATATTCACATCTTTTCCAAAGAGTTTGCTTCAAAGAGTAGCATCCATTGGGAAGGAAGGATGAAAGTGACTTCTACTGGAAGCCAACTTGATATTGTTTCATCTATTTATATTGGAGAGGTGTTTCAAAGAAGAGATTTAAAAGAAAAAAATGTAGTAAATTATTGAAAGAATACGCTGAAAAGGAACTTTCTGAGGTTTTGCCAATTTCCTTAATTCAATTCACTCAGTTTGGGTCAATTCTATTCAATAAAGTCAACAAACATTCACCAAGCATCTATAATGTATCAGCTCCAGGGTTTCAATGACAAGTAAGACCTAGTCTGCCATCAAATGTCTCAGTCCTCGTGTGAAGAAACTTAACCTGAAGATCTGAGGTGACTTACTTAAGTTCTACAACTCCTCAGTGAAGAAAGCAGGATGAACACCCTTACCTAATGACTCTTGCCTCAGCAATCTGCCACTCAGACTATTTCTTCCCTATGCCAAATCTGACATAAATGCCAAAGAACTCGCCCAGGTATTCATATGCTTCATCTATGCAATGCTCAGAAGAAACAGCAAAATGATCTTTGAGGTACTAAATATGAGAGGTGAGAATTTATAAGAAGGGAAAAGGGAAGAAGTACTAAGGGAATAATAATACCTTAGAAATTTTTGGTGATTTAGACATTGGAGTCAGTTATATCTGATATGGTGGTTTTCCTAAAATAAGACCTAATCGGACAATCAGCTGTAACGCATCTTTTGGAGCAAAAATTAATATAAGACCCAGTCTTATTTTAGTATAACATAAGACCAGGTGTAATATAATATAATGTAATGTAATATAATATAATATAATACTGGGTTAATATAATATAATATCGGGTCTTATATTAATTTTTGCTCCAAAAGACGCATTAGAGCTGATGGTCTGGCTAGGTCTTATTTTCAGGAAAACACGGTAATCACTGAATTTCCTGACTTGGAAGAATTGTGGGTCTCAATAATAATTATGATAGTAATAACAGTAGCCAGAATATGAGTAGATGATACTTTTTGAGTGATTGCTGTGTACCAGTCAGTGTTCTAAGGGACATACTTGAAAAAACTCATTTAAGTCTAAAAATAAAACTATGAGGTAAGTATTATAATTATCTCCATGTAATCATTAGATCTTGCCACACTTACTGCTGTGTAGCAAACCTTCCCAAAACTCAGTGCTTTATCATAACCATCTATTATGGTTTTTGAGTGTGTGGGTCAGCTGGTGGTTCTGCCGCTGTCGGCTGGGCATGCTCTTTCATGTCCAGTTGGCTGCAGGTCACCTGGGCAGTAGATCTAGAATGGTCTCAGCAGGGTTGACTCCGTTACATGCTGACCCTCTTCTACATGTCTTTACATCCCTTCCGCAGGCTAGCTGAGGCATTTTCCCATGCTAGAGGCAGGGGTGCGTGTGAGCAATGAATAGGACAAGAAATATACAAGAGCTTTTTAAGCCTGCTTGCATCCTGCTTTCTTGAAGTCAGGGGAAGAATCGTGACCATGATTACAAACATCTACCATAGAGTTTAAGTGACTTGTTCTTTCAGTTAGGATATGGGTCGTTAGCCTGTGTATAATGGAAGTAAAAAACAGCAGCGAATTGTTACTACTCCATGTAATTGTCCAAAGATAGGCAGTTCAGGTTTGTATGTTTGGTGTGCTCAAAGAGGCCTCCAGGTGTTTGGGCGCTTTTTATCTGTTTTTTCTGCCTTCCTCTCAAGTGGTATACTGATTTGCATGGTCTGAAATTGGCCATTACTTCAAAGTAAAGATGGCTATCAGGGAGGGAAGAAAAATATGCCTCTCCTCCCTCTTCAGAATATGAGCGGAAACCTCAGGAATTCCACTTTTAGTAATATGAACCAATCCTCCCACAACTGAAAAAGGTGTATGGAATATTTTTAAAGCCTAATAAGCATCCAAGAGCTAATAAGATCCTGAGAAATTATTGATCTGACAACCTAGACAGGCTGAGAACTCACTTAGATTAAGGTGATACTAAACAGCAAGCACCAGCCTCAGGCACTTACAGGGCTAAACATAGCCAAGGAAATGCCACCTCAGTATTCACATTATTTCTATGAAGTGTATTTCCAATATAATGTCAAGCATCTGATCAAAGTTAACTAGCCATGTGAGGAGACAAGACCAAATGGGCAAGAACCAAAAAAACAACAGACAACAGACAACAGACCTGCAGACTACAATGATTGGAATGATCAGATTCAGACTGTAAAACAACAAAAATGATTATATTGGAGAATATAAAAATGGAATTTGGCAGGGAGCCAGAATATGTAAAAATTGACATAGCAATTTTGTCAAAGAGCCAAATAGAAACTCTAGATCTGAAAAATACAACAATAGAAAATAACAAGGTTAACAGGCAGGTTGAGAATAAGCTCAAAGAAGTAGTCCAAAATGAAGCACAGAAAGCCAAAGGATGAAACTCAGATGATAAGAGAGACAGAAGATAGTGACAAAGCTTAATATATGTTTAATCGGAGTCTCAGAAACAGAGGAGAGAGAGGGGAAGTGGAGTGAGATTGGGAGAGATGTAATTTTGAAGCAATGAAGGCTGAGTAACTTTCAGAAATGATAAAACACATCAATACACAGAAGCTCACTGAATCCCAAGCAGGATAAAAAAGAGTCCACATATAAACACATCTTATTAAACTTGGGAAAACAATTAATAAATTGCATAAGTTTTGTTCTCATTATCCAGATCTCGGTCATATAGCTATAGCTACTTGCAGGAGAAGCTGAAAGTGTGGTTTTTATTGCGAGTTTATTACCATAAGAGAAAAGAGAAACATCAACGTTGACATTGACCTCTTTCCAAGGTCACACAGCTAGCAGGTGGCAGATCAGATAGTCGATTCAGCATGGCCTAGCTCCACAGCCTGTACTCTCAGTCACTATGCTATACAAGCATAAGACTTTGGTCCAAGGTTCAGGTTTGCAACCATTGACCACAAGTCAACATAGTGCACTTATTAAATAAAAAGACTATTAAAAGCACAGTGGAGATAGGATAACTAGACCAGGATTATGCTAGTAAATAGCTAGCAGTTCTCAAACATTTCAATGTTGTTCCCATTCACTAAGAATACGCTGCCCATGATACAAGGTCTAAAAATGCACAATAGGCTGCAAATACACTAACTTCAGGAGGGTTAAATTTACATTGATAACTTTAGGCATCTGCTTAATGATTATGAACACGAAGGACAAGATTTCAGTCCCTTCACAAGTTATTCCTTTGCGTCTCAAAATAAAAGTCCCAAGAATGCAAATAGTAAGAGAAGAGATGAAAAGTTGATTTTTGTCTTTCAGCATCCAAAGTCAATTTTTTCAAATGTGACCTTAGATATATACCCAATAGAGTTGTATATTTCGTTAAGTAGCTCTAAGCCAGGGTCCTTAGCAAACTATGGCCACGGGCCAAATCCCTCCGGCCATCTGTTTATGTTGGTAAAGTTTCATTGGTACACAACCACATCCCTTCATTTATGTATTGCCGGTGACTGCTTTTGCACCACTGTGGCAGAATTGAGTAGTTGTGACAGAAACCTTGTGATTTGCAAAGCCTGAAATATTGATTATTGGGTCCATTTCAGAGACAGTTGGCTGATCTCTGCTTTGACAATTTCATGATCTTAGGCAAAGCTAAACTCATCTTCATATTCAGCATCATCATAAAGGAACACCTGGTGTCTTTATCTCCTCTTGGCCTTCCTTATTTTCAGGTGGGAGATTTTGGACTGTGTGAAACCTTCTCATGTTTAATGAACCCTATGAGTTTAAGTTAACGATTTGGGATATGGTTTTCAATAAATAAGCATTCCATAAGTTCTCAATTTCTGGTTTTGGGTTTTTTATTTCTGAATTTAACTGTTTTCAAAATTTAATTTGGTCAAGCAGTTTGATAAGTGTAGGCAAAATAAAACCTTCCTGTACAACAAGAACTCAATCCCCTAGACTGTTTGATACAGGTTTCTCCAAAGAAAGGGCGTTTTTCTCTACAATGGGTGATTGAAAACCAAAGACACATTTTTTTTAAGGTCAGACCATAAGGAATCATAAAATCAATATTTTTAACATTTATGGATTTGCTCTCATTAGTTTTTGGCAATAGACGACTCCTTGATTTTTGAAAAAGGTACGAAATAGTGCAGAAAGCTTCTGGAACATGAATAAAATATATATGTATATATTTTTATAATTTTAGTGTAAACAAATTCCAAACATATGGATTACATTTCCTTTTAAAAATAAAGGTTTTAGCATTTAATGGGAAAAGCGATTTGCAAAATATGCTTTGGATTTTGCCAAAACCAAATCACTCAAAATGTACAATTAGCTCTAAATGAAACCAAATTCAACTGTCTTTGCTTTAAATGACGTCTCCCATTGTTGTTCATGCCTTTCAGTTCCCCAGCTGAGAAAGGGAAGTCAGAATGTGCTGTGAAATGAACTGCTCTTCGTAAAGTCATGCATCAAAATGAAGCTGAGCGGGAGAGTGTTTCCCAGGGGAATATATGTGACCTTCTCAAGTGTAAATCTATTTTGACTAGTTATGATGTTTAAGAGGAATTATAGAGAGGAACTGACGTGTTTCCTGGTAAGGGATCAAGTTGTTAATTTCCACCAGCTATTAAATGCTTCTTTTTGTCCTGAGAGCTAAGTAATCTGACAAAAGTCTTCTATATTTTAATGACCTTTTATATTTGTAATGAGAGCAGTAGAGTGGTAATAAATGTACCATTAAAAAACACATTAGGTTTTTTAGGGTTTTCTCTTAGATCATGTTTATTTGTAGAAACAAACATTGCTGTTTTAAAATCAAGCAGGACTGACTGACTAATTGTTAGAGTGATACACCAAGGAGTACTTTCCTACTTGCAATTTCCAGTTATTCATTCTCTTTTGTAGGAATCAAGCTGTCTATGGAATAGGCACAAACCCAAACCAGGAGCCCAAGGCCCCTGAGAACTCTTGTATCTACCAGTCTCTGCTCTTAAAATCATACATGTGCCTCCTTTGAGGAAACATAAAATTATAAATTAGGAGTGGTTTGGAATATGCAAGTGATTCTCATGAGAATTTAAATGTTAAATGGAACTTATGGTAGGAGAAGATCTACAATCTATTTGCAAAGAGTTGAAGATGGTAATAAAATTGAGAAGCACATTATAATGATGCAAATAAATTCTTAGTTCTGGACAGAATGGGGAAAACAGAGGGACACTATTTAAATATTGAAATCTAGGAGCATAAGTAGAACAGATGCAAAAAACACTATATACACAGAAGAATAAACAAGTAGGAAAATTATGGGAAAATAAAAGGAGGGAAATAAATGAACACTTCCCTTCTAGCCTTGTATAGTATATTACAGCATTCATTTTATTGTCTCACAAAATCTTTCATTTCTCAAAGAATTATCCAGTAAGGAGAGGTATTTTATATTTTCATATACATTTCTCCAACTCTTGGATGCAACAAAAAGGGCACAATAGCAAAAGAAAACATGTAAATATGCCATCTCGAAGGTCAATTTCCTTCATGTTCCAGTAACATATTCTTGTTATATTGGCATTTTTAGCATTCACTGTGACTAACAATTCTTCACACTATACATCCATCTTTAAATTGCTCGTTTCTTACAAGCATCACTAAGTCCATTAATATTTAGGTTTGCTATTTTCAGTTTCCACCTAAACTGATCTAAATGCAGAGCCTACACTGTTGACAGAGCAGGGCTGCTCCTTGTGGATCAAATGTTTTTGCAGTTCAAGGGATTGGTCCCAGCAGTCACATCGTTATTTCTTGAGTTGCCCATTATGTGGTTAAAATTTACATAAATATTAGGTACACTCAGTCCCTCCCGTGGCTTTTCCAGAAGGACCACATTCCTGTATATTTATTAACCACTTTCAAAGCTTCTTGTTGTTATAACTTGCAGAAAGGAGAAAGTCAAAAATATAAAGCAGTCTTAGATTTGTATAAATCACTGCTGTGTTCATAGAATCTTACGAAGATTTAATAAGTAAATGTATAACTGAACTCTAGAAGGCATTGGGGCAAGAGTAGCCTTCTCCATCTCACTTTCTGGAAAACATCCATGGCTCATTCCTCTCTCTCTGGTAATACACATTTCTTCCCCCGCCTTTATTTTTAGGAGTTACTTTCCCTCCTAATATATCACGCATAACTCCTTGGCACCTTCTGGCAGAACCCTTGGCCTCTCTAGCTTTGCTTCTTACTTTAAACTCCCCTCTTGTTTTCTCCCCCATTTGCATTTATGAGGACTTGCTACTTTCTTCTGCCTGGTTTTCTCTTCCATTTCTGGTGCTTGTGGAGGCATCAATGTAAGGTTCACGAAGTTGTTTCCATTTCCTTCAGGGCCCTTTCTGTCAGGAAGACTCTTGCATTGAGTGAGCCATGAGATAAGGTACACATAAGGGATTGGGGGCAATGGTGATGTTTGCTCCTTCCAGGCCTGGACTCTTGAAAGTCCTGCAGAATATTCCACTTTCATCCTCCCTTCCTGGATTGGCCAGTTAGAGACAACTCAGCAGTGGTTCAAGGCTCTGGAGGTTTCCGAGGCTGTAGGTGTTGGTGGAAGCCCCAAATGGAAGGAGCTGGTTGAAAAAGAGCTGCCTGAAACAGTTGTGTGATGGGTGACACCTGCCCTGGACTTTGTGTCAGCACAAAATCTTCTATTGTGTTAAGCCACTGAGATTTGGGGCTTTTGTTATAGCGGTTTGCCTGTGTTGACTATGCCAGTGATCTTGTATGTGACCTTCGAGATTCAGCTCATTCATCATCTCCTCTATGGAATCTTCCCTGTAGGGGTTTCTAGAGCAACTTGGTTTGCTATAAGGGTGCACAACTTATTCAATTCTATATTTTACCTCTGCCTCTTCTTTCTTGAAGACAGCAACTTTGTTTCTAGTGCGTATTGCAGTGTCTGGCACAGAGCAGAAAGACACTTAATAAATCTTGGTAGACATCGCCTCTCCTTGAACAAAAGGCATCACAAATGGGAGAATTTCGGGCATTGTGTCCCTTGGGGATGGAGTAGAGTTGGTGATAATTGAAGGTGTGGGGGGACTCAGCAACGTGTCCTTCAACACCATCACCTACTCTGTTTATCACACAAGGAATGCTTTGTCATCATTCACTTCATAGGGAGTATAAATAAAGGCAAGTCTACATAACATAATGATCTCACTTACATAATCATTCATTCAACAAGTATTTGTCTTTCCCTAAGTGTTGTTCTAGGTACCAGGGGAAAAGAGATGAACATGACAGATCAGGTCCCTGCCTTCACCAGTCTATTTTCTGAAATAACATAATGCCTACACTTAGCATTATGTTATTTCTGAAACTCTCCTTTGCGTGAATTCTAGGTGTGTTGATCAGTGTATAAAGCATAGTGTACGAGCCTTTCTGGGCAAAACATAGAGACTGAGCAAACAGTAGAAGCCATTGGAATTCTAGACACTATAAATAAGGTATTTATATAATTGCTTGTATCCTATCTTCTACTCTTCATTTGTAAGGACTTTATTATTTGATTATAGAGGTCACATATGACTTTTAATTTCTCCACTTACATTTATTTCTTCTTTTAAATGTTTGAGAGCTTCTTGAGGATGCAGACTAAGTCTTAAATTCAGTTCAACAAACATTTATTGAGCACAACGATCTAATTTTTTTGGAAAAAACATGGCAGATTCCTCTAAATTCATTTTATACTACTTACAAATAATTCCTGTCACGTACTGCTTGTTTTTGTTTTTTTTTTCTGCAAACATTTTTGGTCCCAGATTTCTTTTTCCCATCTTTTCTTCCATACTTATTTCCACGACATTCTTTGAGTCCATATTTTTTGAAAAATTATATCATTCAATTAGTAAGTTAAATCAGATGTTGAATGTCCAAGGGCAAATTTCTATATAAAGAAATTGTATGAAGAATTCAATCATGTAATAATTCCTATTTCTTGTAAAGCATAACTTTTTAAAAAACCAGCTTTGATGCAAATAGTAACATGTTTACGTTCAGTTTCAATTCACTTCATTTTCCTAAAGTAGGACTTTTCAGAATGAGGACTGTGATGGCTACCTCACACCCACTCTTCAGCTTTACACACTTTGGGTGGAAAGGGGGATTAAAAGATGTGTTGGAGTCACTCAGCGGAATGGTCTAGAGTGCTGCAAGAAGAGAATTTGCACCCATCGTAGGAAGAGGAATTGGGAAGTAGAGGAAAAGAAGAGAAAAAGTCACCAGAAGGAGAAGGAACTCAGAGGCTCATACTTCATACTGCCCTGGATACACAGAAAATAGAGTTACCAGATTTGGCCAAGAAACAAACAAAAAAAAAAACATCAAAAAATGACAATCACAAAAAGCAGGACACCCAATTAAATTTGAATTTCAAATAAACAAGGCATTTTTTTAAAGATAAATATGTCTCAAATACAGCCTTATGACATTGCTGGGATCTTACAGTTGCATGAGACATACTTATACTAAAAAACTTTATTGTGTACCTGCAATTCCAGTTTAACTGGGACTCTGCTATCTGGTGATTCTAACTAAAACAGCATTCAGTGAAAAAGTGAAGAAATATTTTGGACATCCTTTGTGTGTGTTCATGACGGGCTTTCTGTCCAGAGATAGTGCATCCAAAGGCTCATTTATCCCAGATATTGTGAGTTAGATCAGACGGTTAAGTATAGCTCACATGTGCTCCTATCCTTTGCTCCCGTGCTAAGGCATGTGTTGCAGAAAGAATCAAGTACCATGGAAAGAAAGCATTGTTTGGCCTTACACACCCTCTGTGGCAGGCTCCCATTTCTCCATCTAACTATTCCATTGTACTAGTCCCTTCAGAATTTCACTGGAATGTTATTTGGAGAAAGTATCATGGAAGTTCTGTTCCCACAGCTTCTAAGAGTTGATGGACGGATTTATAGGAAGAATCTTATTCAAGAACAGACTTATCAACATGAAGAAGAGGATGAGGACTTCCAGGGAGGCTTCATGCGGTGTGTACAAGAGTCCTGTGATGGCTCTGAGGTGGGGCAGACCCAGCAAGCTTTCCAGTGTACCGTGAAGGCCCCCAGCCTGGTCTACAAGCAACAAGAGGGGACACTTAGGGGGGGGTTGGCCAGAGAGGGGACACTTGGAAGAAACTAGAAGTGGGGGCCAAAACTTGTATGAGTATTCCTAAGCCTGGACAAGAAGGAGAAATTGTCATCAGTGGCCAGCATCTAAGTGGTGTAATTTCAACTAGAACTCGGATGGATATTCTTTTGCTCACTTTTAGAAGAAAGCAGCCCTTCACACACTTCCTTGCCCTTTTCTTCAATGAAGTTGAAGTTCAGAAATAATTCCCGAAGTTTCAGGAAGAAGTACTGGAGGGGTGTTCCATAGATCATGGAATTGACAGAGCCATTTTCCAGAATCCCAAAAAGCTTCACCTAATTATTGGGATGTTGGTGCTTTTGAGTGAGCAAGAGATTCAGCACACATGTGAGATGCTACAGGAGAGCAAAGAGGAATTCATTGGTGACATTTCTGGGGGCAAAGCCCTGGAAGTAGAGATGGGAGGGATAGAATATGTGAGCGCTGATCCTGGCATGGTGGATGTTCTTTATGCCAAAGTTGATATGAAAGATGGCTCCAACAGGCTGCAGGAATTAGTTGATCGAGTGCTGGAACATTTTCAAGCATCTGGAGTAATAGTGAAAGAATGGAGTAGTGTGAAACTCCACACACTACAGTCATGAATACTCTATTCAGGAAAGACCCCAATGCTGAAGGCAGGTACAATCTCTACACAACAGATGGCAAATATGCTAAAGCTCAATTCAATCCACATCTCTCAGAGGTTAACAGTAGACAGCTTTGGAAACTACACCTCCTCTGGACAAATTGACTTCTCCTGAGCTGGATCTTGGGAAGCAGGAGAAAATAAACACCCTGACAAGGTGCTGAGGGAAAGTATCTTCATTTTAATTGCCAAGGAGGGATGTGGAAATTTGGATGGTAACTTTCCGGGCGGTTCCACATGGTCACTATGGTCTTTAATGGTTGTCTGCAGTCATCAAACTATCAGCCAAGATGTTTGTGGGCACAAGGAGAGCAGTGCCTGTAACCCTTGGCTTGCTCATCTCTTGCAGGGTCTACCTTTCTTTCCAAAGCTCTTCTCTGGACATGTACCTCTGAAGCCCATTGGAGCTCAGATTCACATTATTTCTTATATGCCTACTGATTTTGCTACAGCCATCAAAGTCTTGTGTATTAGTACTTTGAAAGAGAATTAAAGACATGTGGTTCTAATAATCTCAACAACAACAAAAAAGAAATCATTGTTTGATTTCCCAGTAGGGACCAGTCTCATTGGTGGCACTGCCTGGAGGCCAGATCTTTACAACCCCAAATGATGACTTTCCAGTGGGAGTGAAGAGCCCTGCCTCTTGCCCAGTCTGAAGGAGCTGGAAAAGTCAGAGGAGATGGGGTGAGCTGAGAATGAGTTCCCATGGGTCAGAGGCCAGAGACAGGAAGTGGCCTCCTTTGGGAGATGCCTGGGGGAGTTTGGTGTACCAGATGGGCACCCTATTGAAGATTTTTGCAACGTTAGCACTATTAACATTTTTGACCAGCTAATTGTTGTGGGGTTGTCCTGTGCATTGCAGGATGTTTGACATCATCCCAGGCCTGCAGCGAGCCAGGAGAGCTTGGTTTTGCTGTAAGTCACTGTCACTCTTGTTTAGTCAACAGTAAGACAACAAACCAGAAAGAGAACATCCGCTCTCGCATTCTTGAGAAGATAATCAAGCCACTAAGGACTTAATCCCAAGCAACTGGAAGGACGGCATGGCTGACTCATCCATTGAAGTTAGTAATTTTTATTGTTGGGCCAAGTCTTATCTCCCAAATAGGTCAACAACATTTTGAAGTCTCATTTAAAGCAAGCAAGCAAACAAACAACATCCATCTTTCAGTCAACTTCACCTCTCTGAAAGTTTTGTTTTTATAAAAAGGATATTTTATCATTCAGATGCATTTTATTCAATAGATGCTTTTCCCAGACCAGATGGGTCCCTTCCCCCCTGGCCCCCCGCCCATTCCACCATTGTGGGCTAGAGACAAAAGAAAGCTGCTGACACAATGACCCACAGCGCAACCATGGGTTACTGCCTAGCGTCTCTAGTCACAGGTGTTTCCACAGAGACAAGGTTTTTGATTTAAAAGCATCTTTGTTCCCAGATTTATCCTCCGGGCTCCTTTAGAGAAAGCCTGCTTTATGAAACAAAAAACAAAGGTAGAGGCAGATAAAAGTCTGATACCATCTCTACCACCACAAAGTGGCTAGAGTAGGAAAAATGGGATACGTTACTCTAATTGTCACCAAAGATTTTAAACCTTTGGCTAAGAGTCCTTCGTCTACCTTTCTAAGCAAACTTGGAGAAATCAAAGTCCCTTGGTTCTTACATTTCCACTGCTGCTGTTTGAAATGTTCCTTGTGAAGGATAATTCTCTCAGATAAATGATAAAGTGGCCTTTAGGTGGCTAAAACCCATGTGCTGAGATGGAGGCCAGGCTGGAGCAGAGGCGTCAGTGACAAACATTCCATACACAATAAAATCCAAGCTAGTGTGGCATTGTTTTTGTGAAGGACTCAATTGAAAATGTTTTGTTACATTGTTGGCAGCAGGGATGGTGCAGGTTTTTCTGGGTATGGAATGAGATTCAGAGCTCTGTTTGGATAAATGTCTTCAATTTGCTCAAGGATAGACTAGGAAGTTTAAGAAGAGAGAGAGAATGAAAATCTACACATACAAAGAGCAGTAAAAACAAAACCAGTCATCTTAAAAAACTAATCTCTCGTTTCAGAGTTGGAGTCTATTTTATTTCCATTAACAAGACAAAAACCAAATTATTGGCAGACAATTAGTTTTTTTCCTCTCAAAACAGCATAAAACAAAGTCAAAAGAGAAACTTTTTACTTATTATGGTAGAACTGATCTGGAATTTCCAAGGCTAGTGCATAAGAAGCCTTGCCCAGTTCTCTTGGAATGCTTACTCTGGCGAAAGCCTGCCACCATGCTGTAAGGAAACCCAAGCTAGCCATCTGGAGAAGATGCATGGAGAGAGAGACGACTGACCAAGTCCAACAATCCCAACCATCCCCGGCACCATACGTGTGAGCACAAAGCCTCCAGATGACCGCAGCCCCAACCTCCATCTGACTGCCACCACCCGAGATGAGATGAGACTCTGAGCAAGAACTATCAGCTGAGCCCAGTCCACCCACACAACCACAGAGACAATAATACATGTTTTTAAAGCCACTAAGTGTTGAGTGGTTTGTTGTGCAGTAATAGATAATTGGAGCTGTCCCCGAAAATAACTTCAACTTGCAGACTTGGTGGTAACCAGAGAAAAAAGATACAGAGGTGGCTGAGAGCCACAGCTTTACTCGCAGGCTGCTGGGACTGACTGTGGGTTCAAATCCTGGCCCTAGCACCTTGGATAATTACTTGTCTTCTCAAAACCTCAGCTTCTTATTTATAAAATGTGGATGATGACAATAATAGTATCTCTGAATGGTGGTTGTGAGGTACAAATAAATTCATGTAGAGTACTGAAGATACTGCTTGTCAAAGGGTACATGCTAAGTAAATTTCGTCTGTTTTTATTATTAAGTAAAATGGCCAGTAGAAACCCAAAGACTTTTGGGGAAAATAACCTGTTTACTTATTTAAATAAATGGTCTCTGCATTTGGATAATTGTTTCTACTCTTTCCAGTGGGCTGACCAACTCTTTGGAAAAGAATCATCTCTAAGACGGTAAACTTGGAAAAGGAGCAGGCACATGCAAAGACAGTTTTGGAGAAATGATGTTCTCTCTGTCTATATGGGTGAAAAACTCAATGTTTCTTCTAAAAACCCACCAATAGAGAAGCAAACACAGACATGAGTTTCAAGGTGCCTGTGGCAAAGTTAACTCTGCTGTGCCCTGGGTAATGTATACTATACATTCCAGGAATGACAGTGCCTTGGAAATTTATTATGTGTAACATTTAATAAAGGGAAGAGTTTAACAAAACACCCTGGAGACCTGCGTTCTAATTGAATATCGACTTTGATGTCTTAGAGCAAGTCACTGGGACTCTGTCTTTTATTTCCAGCTACTATAAAACAGGATTATGAGCACAATCGGAACACCTTCAGACACTGAAAACTAAACGGGGGCAGAGGACCTGAACACGTGGAAACTTAAAGAGAATGGCCAGAAGATGTGCTTGTTAACTCTGTTTACCTCAGGGCAGTCAGGAGTCCTGGGTTTCAGCAAGGGCAGACTGGAGAAAGAAGCACGATAATATCCAAGAGGCATGGACACCTTCCAGCCTGTTATTTATTGAGGCTGGAATGTTCAGAGACTATAAAGGACCACCTTCTTATTTTCAAAATGAAGTCTATATGATATATGATATGTATGCAATATACCATATGGTCCATATACCACATATACGCTATATATCATGTAGTCCATATACCGTGTCCAGCTATATGGACACTAGGGTATCATTTAGAAAACTCCAATTGAAATTATACCCATGTGGCTTTGATCAAACACAAGCCTTTAAAAATCAGTGGAGCCTGTGGTTGACACCTTCAGTAGATCTTTGCAATTCACCCTATAAAAGTTAAGCAACGAGAATTTTCCAATGGACAGAAAGGGTATGTCTGTTGGATATAATAATGACAGGGTGTCAAGTGCAGAGAGCACTAGTCACATTTCACTAGGAGGGACCCCTTCCATTTTGGGAGAGTTGCCACCTCAAAGCAATTATTGACAACTGCTTGGCTTTTCTCTAGTATTTATATGGGAACTCCTACCTCCTATCTCTTGGCTAGGCCTAAATCACCTTTGTTAGCATTCTAATTCATTCCAAATGTGGCACATTGTTTTGTAGTCTCAAAGTCATGTGTCCCCAAATCATATGTGAATTTAGAGGTCGACTGATAGGGAGGCTGGAGTAAGTAAAAGGAACTTCTACTTAAAGATCTTCTGGAGATGGTCATTGCAGCCACAAAGGGCCCCTGAGACTATTATGGAGATTCAGAGACTGGAAGGTCACTGAAGGCAGGGCCAGACACTTGTCTTGTTCACAGAAGAATTGCCATCACCTAGGACAGTGTCCAGAGTACAGCAGGTGCTCCATAGATACCTGTTGAGAGGATGGTGACGTGAAGGCAGTGGTGGGCCAGAGATGCAGCTGTTTGGCGGCAGGTGGAGAGATGAAGAATGTGTGACCTTCACAGGATCTTGTTTCCGAAACAATCAAAGACCAAGGGAGACAAAACAGGAGCTTCTGTAGGGTCTCTGCTATGAGCGTTGGGCCAGGGAAGGGGGACTCTAAGAGAAATTGTGTTGACAGACTCCTGAGGGTCTGCTAGGTTAGGGTTCTGGTGTTTGTGAAGAGAGAGTTTCATTCTGAAGTTAAGAAATAAAGAGCATTGTTTCTTCTGGAACATGAGCAGCTCCGGAGTGACCTTGGGTGTGGGAGCTGATGACCACCGATGCCTGATGTATGTTACACTGAGCTTTGTGGAAATACAAGACCCTTCCAAATCTCCACACAGCAGTAAAGGAGCCTTTGTTTCCTAAATGGCCAAGGTAGGGTGGAAACCAGGGAGAAAGGGTATTTATAAGAGAAGACAGGCAGAGGACTTTATCATTGGGCCACCATCTTGGTTTAGCCACCAAGATACCCATAGTTCTTGTAAGAAGAAATACATTATTTAACTATGGCAAAAAAAAAAAAATCTCCTTCCTCTTTAGTAGATGTGAGGGGGCTATTCGTAAAGGGCCAGATTATAAATATTTTCAGCTTTGTGGGCTATATGTCTCTGCAGTGACTATTTAACTCTGCATTATGGCATGAAAGCAGCCATTGACAATACAAAAAAGAGTAAGTGAGGCTATGTTCCAGTAAAATTTAATTTACAAAAATAGGCAGTGGGCCAGATTTGGCCCACGGGCTTGAGTTTGCCAACCTTTGGCCTACACTCTTGCTGGTCAAAGTGACCTCCATGGGCCAGTGATGCCACGATTACCAGGAGCTTCTTAGCAATACATAATCCTGGTTCTAGACCTCCTGAATCAGAATCTGCATTTTAGCAAGACCCAGGTGATACACAGGCACATTACAGGGTGAGCAGCACTGAGCTGAATGGCATAGGGTTTCCTAAGAGAATGATTCTATTTTCCTCCCATCACTGCCCCTAAAATCTCCTGGGCTACATGTACCTTTCCCATCCCTGTCCCACCAGATCAAATCTCAGGCACAGGCCCTCGTTTTTTTGGTTTCTTCTGAGCATATTACAAGTGTCTCATTTTCAGCTATTAAGAAGTCTGGTCCAATCTACATTGATATTTTGATAGCAAATGTAATTCAAAGGTTCTCAGCTTTCCCATCCATTGCGCAGCCTGCCCAGCTTGGAAACCTTAGTGAAGAAAAGGGGCAGGGTCTCTTTTCCTCACTTCCATCTTAAGCCTTTCCATTCTCCAGCTGCCTGAAGCCTCTGCCTCTTCTCTTCCTTCCAGCCAGAGAAGGGAGGAAGATCAGGGAGCGAAGCCTTCTTCTGGTCTGATACTCTCATGGGCTGGTGTGCGGGCCTGTTTGGGCAGTCATCCAGAAGCTGGCTCTTTCTCATGTGGGATGTGGGCTACCCTCCTCCTGCGGGACCTCAGACTCTTCCTAGATCCCTGATGCCAGCCATTCTCTCTCTAGCTTGCCTCTGATCGTGCACCCCCTCACAGCCACCCTGGGGCCACCACACTGTGACAGGCATGTCCTTGGGTAGATTACTCTGGTTGCGGCTACCTGCAGCCTCACTCTCTCAGCCTCAGGATAACAGCCTCTTTCCCCACCGAGCTCTGGAGGTGTAGGCTGTGCCAAGAGCAGCCTCTGGCTTTTCATCTTGAAACTTGCCCAGAAATAGGAGGGTCCGGTGCCAGTCTCTGTGGCCCAAACGCTGGGACAGGGGGAAGAACAGCAGTCCCTGAGGCGAGACTGACTTCCACCATCGCAGGAGACAGAGAAAGCATCCTGACCGTTCTGCCAAAGGGGAGGAGAGCAAACTCATGGCCTTCTCCTGTCCTTCTGTGTGCAGCTCCCTTCTCTTAGTGCTTGGGCTCCTCTTGTGTGGTGAGCAATGATGGAAGGTCACAGGGTCAGTTCTGAGCCACTTGGCAAAGCCTTTATGGATACTCTAGCATCACCTATTGTGTTTAGATCTGGGCCCCAGCCAGAAGTCCAGACAGGGAAATTCCCACGCAACAGTCTGTTAAAGTGAGTTAATTTCAGTCACTTTACACAGAGGAGGACAGCGGCCCTTAGTGAAGTTAAGTGCCTGGCACAGCGTTCTTGTCTAACATCAGAAGAGCCGAACATCTGCACTCTTGACTCCAAGATGGGCTCTTCCCCTCCCAAAGAGACACTTTCTTCCAATCCTTCATTTTACATAGAAACAAATGAGCCCAGAGGTGCAAGTGAAGTTGCTTGTTTTCCAGCTAAGAAACTTGCCATTACACCATTTCTCCATATTTTCTTTTCTTTCTTTCTTTCTTTGTTTCTTTCTTTTTTTTCTTCTTCTTTTTTCTTTTCTTTTCTTTTTTTGTGTGGAGTGGAAGATTCAGCAATCAGATAAATAAGGGGAAAATTTTTAATTGAATCATTTAAGAAAATTCTGCCTTTTATATATTTTATTTGTCAAGAAACCAGGAGTGAATTGACAGGGAAAATTTTTACTCTATGAAAAAAACAGGTCTCCGAACAGAATATATGAAATGATTCCAATTTTGTTTTAAAAATATACTCACATGCATATAAAAGTGCCTGGACTAATAGTATTAGGTTGGTGCAAAAGGAATTGCGGTTTTTGCCATTTTTTAACCTTTTAAACCGCAATTCCTTTTGCACCAACCTAATACATCACTGCACACTCAGTATCACATGGTACCATTCTGTTGGGGATTTATTCCAATGCTCACATTACTTTTATAAGAAAACATAGGCACATATTTATTTCGACAAAATGTAGAAAGGAGGGCTGTTTGTTTTTCACTTTTGTTACTATCGATTTTCCATTCTCTCTCATTTCAGCATCAACATAGAGGAGAGCAATAACCAGCTTTCCAAATTTGGGCAAGTTCTCTTACCTGGTATCCATAATCTATGTCATGTCAAAGAGACAACTGTGAATTTGATGAAATATGATTTTTAGGGACATGTATAATTTCAGGAACAGTGATTTACCAAAACATATATATACATATATATGTTATATATATGTATATACATATATCACTTCAGGAAGAAAAAAGCCCAAGTATGCTTAAGTGAATGTGGTGTTTATGTCGATTCTGTGATTGACAGGCCCTGAGGATTGGAATCTTCTGTGTATATAATGAAGCCACCAGGGGCCTTATCAGCCTTCACCTTTGATCTGCAGGGGTCAAGGTTACAACTGGGAAGTTTGTTGTTTCTCCTGAAGCACTGATTTTTTTTGGTTTCCTGATGGCCAGTTTGAAAAATCACGAACTCAGTCCAAAACCCACCAACAGTTTAAACTGCTATACTGAACGCTTTTAGGTGACAATCCAACTTGGCCACATGAAGCTTGAGATGGGTGAGCCCCCATAATATTGAGGGGCAAGGACACCCATCTCATTACCACAGCTGAGTGCTGTTCTGCACATGTCCCACCCCCTCCCCACACACTGTTCACTTGAGCTTCCTCCTCGCTGGAGAAAATCCACCTCATTCGCCACTTCCAGTTCCTCCCCCACTGGCACTGACAGCCGTACTTTCGACCTCCCATCCCTAGTAGGAAGCAGTCCATCCTTGTTTTGTGGTTCTTCACACCTGTGGCTGCTTATTTGCATGTTCTACCTCCCCTATGATGTATACTTTTTGAGTTTGGGGACTACCTGTTATTAATTATTGGGTTCCACAGTTTAGCACAGGGTCTGAACAAACTACACACTCAGTAGACTTCCTCTTGAAGTCTAATTATGATTTTTCTGCAAGTTATGTGTGCACGTACTTTTAAAAAAATTTTTTTTATTAGTTTCAGGTGCACAAAACAATGTAATACTTAGGCGTTTATCATTTCTATCCCTCACACGGTGACAACCCCCCTCCCCCCATCCCCTACCCCCCTGACATTGCACACAGCCATTATATTTCCACTGTCTCTATTCCTAATGCTGTACTCCGCTTCTTGTAAGTACACACACACACACACACACACACACACACACACACACACACACACATATATGTAGTTGACATTCATCATTGTTCAGCTTCAGCTTCAGGTGTACAGTGCAGTGATCAGGCATCTACATCATCCCTGAGGTGGTCTCCCTAATGAGACAAGTGTCCATCGGATACCCTACAAAACCTTTACAACATTATTGATTACATTCCCCAAATTAACTTTCGTATGCCCGTGGCCATCTTGGTGCACGTACTTTTAAAAGTTGTATACTTTCACTGGCTTGATTTGAAAAGCAGCACCCCCTTCCCCTTCCTCACTTCTTGTTTCCTAATTCCCAAGGCAACAGAAGGAATTTTCCTTCTAATACATAAAGTCCTCTACCCATTTTTAATTGGATTCTTTTTTAAATATTTTGTTGTATGAGTTCTTTATATATTTTGGACATTATCTTCTTATTGAATAAATCATTGGCTAATATCTCCTATTCCGTTGGTTGTCTCTTCATTTTGTTGATGGTTTCCTTTGCTGTGCAGAAGCTTTTTAGTTTAATATAGTTCTATTTGTTTATTTTTGCTTTTGTTGCCCAAGAAGACATATCCAAAACAAATGTTGCTAAGACTGATGTCAAAAAGCTTACTGCCTATTTTTCTTCTAGGATTTTTATGGTTTCAGGTCTTGCATTCAAGTCTTTAATCCACTTTGAGCTCATTTTTGTATCCAGTGATCCAGTTTCATTCTTTTGCATGTAATTGTCCAGTTTTCCCAACACCACTTATTGAAGAATCTGCCTTTTCCCCGTTGTGTATTCTTGCCTCCTTTGTCATTCCTTTGTCATAAACTAATTAACTGTGTGTTAAGTATGTGTGTGTGTGTGTGTGTGTGTGTGTGTGTGTGTGTGTGTATGTGTATGTGTATGTTTGTTTCTGGACTCACTGTCCTGTTCCATTGATCTCTGTGCTAGTTTTTGTGCCAGTACAATATTGCTTTGGTCACTATGGCTTTGTAGTATAGTTTGATATCGGGAGCGTGATACCTCCAGCTTTGTTCTTTCTCAATATTGCTCTTGGCTATTCAGGGTCTGTTTTTGGTTCTATACAAATTTTAGGATGGTTTGTTCTAGCTCTGTGAAATAATGGTTCCACTAACCCTTCTATCCTTAGCTCCACATTTGCACTTTTTTGCTGTAGTATCTGAGCCAATCAATTTCCTGAGCCTTCGGGGGCAGGGGTCCATAATACTGGTTTTTCCCTTGGCTTTCTCCATTGCTGATTTTGGTTCCCACTTTCTTGGGCCTGCTAAATGAATTACCATATCCATCTGCTCACCAGCTGCTGAAATTTTGTTCCTATTATCTTCTCTCTTTTCTTTGTTGTCCTGGGTTTCTGCCTTTTGTTTTGTAAATGTATGTATAGTCATGGGAGTTAAGAAAGGGATTTCAGGAAGGGGAAGAAGTACATGAATACTATATTCTAGTTCACTGTCTTTGATACAAAGGTGAGTCAATCATTTTCAAGTTGTAGAAATGTGAGCTACAATATAAATTTCGGGGGGGGGGGCTGAGGTAAGGAGCTGCCTTATATGAGGATTGTAGGAAGGAGCAGTGGTTAATATGTCCATTCAGCCCACATGTTTAAGTGTTAGTGCTTACTCAATGGATATATGTTGAATGAATGGATGAATGAATATTGGCTATTTTGCATCATACTTTTGTACTAGCTTGAGTGATTTAAAGTCAGCTCATTTAAGTACTCCCCAAGCCAACCAATATGTCATGTTTCCACCAAATTATGCTGTCAACACCCAAAGCACTTGAAACGAAGGTGGGTGTGGGGAAGAAGACTATTAGTTGCCTCCCACCTTGACTCTATGATAGTACCTTTAATGGATGAGTCGCTCTTTCCTTTCGAGTGTGGCTAACACTGGTGTGGTATTAATCCACTCTCGTTTTCCATGGTTGGGTCATGAGGGTCTGTCCTCATCTTTCCTGTCTCAGAAAAGCAGAGAAAGAGAATTGGGTCCCAGGGAAACATGTGACTATGGTGGATGTAACGCCTCAATGCCAGTGGCCTTGGCTTCAGACCTTTGTCTGTTCTCCATGCCCCACCCCCACTCCTGTCTATTACAAAAAGGATGGGGTGGTTCTTCACTGGCCCCTCCCTTTCACAGCTTCAGATTTTGTCCTCTCGTTGGCTTACTTTCTCCTCACACCCAGTCAGAGGAGTTGGGGTTGGGGGTGGAAGAATGCGTGTATTTACTGTGGTGCAACTGCTCTAACTTAAGGACACAAATTCAGCAAATTATAGTTGTCTTCTGACTAGTTTATGCTGATTGGTACAAAGTTATCACTGGTGTGTAATACACTTTATATCCAAATGTAGTCACTGCCTGAATCCTAAATATGATTCTTAACCTTTCTTGTTCCAAAAATACAAAAAAATAAAATTTTGTAGGAAAATTCCTTTACAGACTTCCCTCATCTTCTGAGATGATGTAATCCCAAACAGAACTTTAAGTAAACTATTAATCTTTTTATAAAATATTTCTCACATTATTGTAGTTTAAGTAATATAAATATTATGGAGGTTATTCGTGCTGTCACAAATATTCTAATTCTCCTCTCTTTCCTGGAGTGCCATAAGATTTCACTTCTCTGACTGCCCTGAAGGTAGGTGTGGCCAAATGACTTGCATGGGTTAAAAAAATGGGAGGAGATGCTTTAAGAGTCAGTGTGTAATTTCCTATTTATCCTTTGCCTACCTTGTTTATTACGGAAGACTGTCCAGATGGAGATTCCATCAGCCTGGCTCCCTGAGTGAGTGCAATAAACCTGTACAAATTTATGTCAGACATATAACAGGAGAAAGAATGAGGTTTTTGTTGGGTGAAGCACTGAGATTCAGAGGCTGTTTGTTACTGTAGTACAATTTAGTCTCTACTGACTGACACAAACTTGATACTTGATGGAGTTTGTACGAGTATAATTCAGAAAAGTTCAAAAAATTCTCTCTCTCTCTCTCTCTCTCTCTCTCTCTCTCTCTCTCTCTCTCTCTCTCTCTCTCTCTCTCATGTAAGACAGATACAAAGAAGCAAAACTACTTTGTTTGAAGCTGGTTGGAAGTCTGGAGACTCAGCTTGGCCTCTCCTTCCCTCCCTGTGTACACCTGAAACACCTTCTTACAATCTTATCTGAAGACAGTTTGAAAAATATTATCACAGACCCCAAAATGAATATCAAGAATATGATGAGTTTTATGCTTCCTTTTTATCCAGCAGCGATGTAAAAAATCCACTCCATACCCACTAAATAATAAACTAAATAAAACAAATTATAATCAGGCAAATGAAATAAAAACTAAAACAATGAGAGTCTTTTCCAAGCAAATGTATCGTAATCACATACATATGGGATCAGTATGAAGACAGGGTTATGTGTTTGCATTTCCATATGCTGCAGAACTTTGAGAACAGGACTGAATATCAGTGTGGGAACTGGGAGGTGCTATGTTAGCTTGTCCTGTATTGGCTCTGCTTTCTTCTTCTCCTCACCTGACTGATTCTTCATCTCCATGTCAGCTCTACTGTCAGCTTAGTGACTACATTTTGGTCAAAGCTAAAGGTCTCAATGGTTGCAAAGCATCCTTAAATGTTAATAGTGTTCTAGTCTTTTTGAGAATCTGAATTAAACCACGGAGTCGAGAAAAAGTAAATCACATCTACACACTTAATATATGCATCAAATTGCTGGAGTTTCAAGGCCTTCCTGAACCTCAGCTTAAGAAACCCTGATCAAATGGTTCTCCATATTTACCCAGAATGATTTTGGCCTCTTGAAGATGTGTACATTTCTGTATTTGGTCAAGATGTGTGTGAAATAGGAACACTATATACAGTAGTTTCACATATTGGTTAATATTTCAAGAGCATCTCAAATGGCAGAATTCTTTAATTCCATTATCTTTTTTATTGTGGTAGAACATATATAACATAAAACTTTCCATTTTAAGTGTACAGTTTAGTGGCATTAAGTACATTCACATTGTTATGCAACTATCACCACCATCCATCTCCAGAACTTTTTTTCGTCTTCCCAAACTGAACTCTGTATGCGTTAAATACTAACTCCTCATTTCCCTCTCCCCCAGCCCCTGACAGCCACCATTCTACTTTCTGTCTTTGTGAATATGACCCCTCCAGGTACCGCATATAAGTGGAATCACACAGTATTTGTCCTTTTGTGACTGGCTGATTTCACTTAGTATAATGTCTTCAAGGTTCATCCATGGTGGAGCCTATGTCAGAATTTCCTTCCTTTTTAAGGCTGAATAATATTCCATCGAGTATATAAACTACATTTTGTTTATCTGTATATCTGCTGATGGACACTTGAGTTGCTTCCACCTTTTAGCTATTATGAAAAGTGCGGTTGTGAACATGGGCGTGCATACATCTATTCAAGTCCCTGTTTTCAATTCTTTTGAATATATACCTAGAAGTGAACTTGCTGGAACATATGATAATTCTATTTTTAATTTTTGAGAAACTGCCATACTGCTTTCCACTACAGCTGCACCATTTTACATATCCACTAGCAGTGAGCAAGGGTTCCAATTTCTCCGTGTGCTAGCCAACACTTGTTTTGTTTTGTTTTTTAATTACGGACATCCTAATGGGTAAGAAGTTGTCCGAGGTCTGACAATTAAGTTCGCGAACATGTTGCAGCGATGTTGCTAACCCTTTTTTTTTATCAGAGGGATTATTCATTATGAATTTGTACCAACTGGACAGGCAGTTAACCAAGTTTACTATTTGGACGTGCTGAAAAGGCTGCGTGAAAAAGTTAGACGACCTGAACTTTTCACCAACAGTTCATGGCTCTTGCATCACGACAATGCACCAGCTCACAGGGCACTGTCTGTGAGGGAGTTTTTAGCCAGTAAACAAATAACTGTATTGGAACACCCTCCCTACTCACCTGATCTGGCCCCCAATCACTTCTTTCTTCACCCAAAGATAAAGGAAATAGTGAAAGGAAGACATTTGGATGACGTTCAGGACATCTAATGGCCATTCCAGAAAAAGTTCCAAAATTGCTTTGAAGGGTGGACTAGATGCTGGCGTCGGTGCATAGCTTCCCAAGGGGAGTACTTTGAAGGTGACCGTAGTGATATTCAGCAATGAGGTGTGTAGCACTTTTTCTAGGATGAGTTCGCAAACCTAATTGTCATGGCTCGTATGTCACTGTGGTTTTGATTTGCATTTCCTTAATGATTAGTGATGTTGAGTATCTTTTCATATGTTTATTGGCCATTTGTATATCTTTGGGGAAGTACCTATTCAAGTGCTTTGCCAAATTTTTAATTGTTTTTTGTTATTGAGTTGTAGAAGTTGTTCATATATTCTGGATATTAACCCCTTATCAGATGATTTGCAAATATTTTCTCCCATTTTGTGGATTGCCTTTTCACTTTGTTGATAGTGTCCTTCAGTGTACGAAAGTTTTAAATTTTGACGTAGTTCAATTTATCTATTTATTTCTTTTTTTAGTGTCATATCCAAAAAATCATTGCCAATTTAATGTCATAAACTTTTCCTCCCATGTTTTCTTTTAAGAGCTTTATAGTTTTAGCTCTTATGTTTGTAAGTTTTTGATCAATTTTGAGTTAATTTTTGTATATAATGTAAGGTAAAGGTTCATCTTCATTCCTTTGTATACGGATATTCAGTTTTCCCAGCACCACTTGTTGAAAAGACTGTTTTTTCCACATTGAATGGTCTTGTCACTCTTTTCAAAATTCATTTGACTATGTATGCAAGAGTTTATTTCTGGGCTTTCAATTCAATTCCATTGATCTATATGTCTGTCTTTATTCCAGTACCACAGTGTTTTTGATTAGTGTAGCTTTGTAATAAGTTTTGAAGTCACGAAGTGTGAGACTTCCAAATTTGTTCCTCTTTTTCAAATTGTTTTGGCTACTTGAGGTCCCTTGAGATTCCATATTAATTTTAGGATGGATATTTCTATTGCTGCAAAAGACATTGGTGGGATTTTGATAGGGATTGCATTGAATCTGTAGATAAGTGTGGGTAGTGTGGACATTTTAACAATATCGGATCTTTCAGTCCATGAACACAGGATGTCTTTTTATTTATTTGTGTCTTCTTTAATTTCTTTCTGCAGTGTTTTATAGTTATCGGTGTAAAAGTCTTTCATTTTTAAGTTAATCGTCCTAGTGCTTTGAGAATCTGAATTAAACCACAGACTCCAGAACACTTATTCTTAAGTATTTTATTCTTTTTGATGCTATTATAAATGGAATTTTTTAAAATTTCCTTTTTGCATTGTTCACTGTATAGAAACACGACTGATTTTTACATGCTTATTTTATATTGGACAACTTTGCTGAATTCATTTATTTCTTCTAACAAATTTTTGGGAATGTTTATGGTGTTCTATATATAAGATCGTGTCATCTGTGAAGAAATCATTCTTTCTTCCTTTCCAATGGACGTCTTTTTATTTTATTTTGGATATCTTTTATTTCTTTCTTGCCTAATGGTTCTGGCTAGAACTTCTAGTACTATGTTGAATAGAAATGGTAAAAGAACATCCTTGTCTTGTTTCTGATGTTAGAAGAAAAATTTTAGTCTTTCACCATTAAGTATGATGTTAGCTGTGTTTTTTAATATGTGGCCTTTAATATGTTGAAATTGTTTCCCTCTAGTCCTACTTTTTAAAAGTGTTTTTATCATGAAAGCGTGTTGACTTTTTTCAAATGCTTTTTCTGCGTCAGTAGAGATGATCATGTGGATTTTTTTCATTAATTTAATGTGATGTTTTACATTGATTTCATATATTTTTAAAACATGGGGTCAAAAATATTCTCAATTAAAATCCAAGCTAAAGAAAGCTTTAATGTGTCATCTCATTGATATCTGGGCATGTAAATGAGTCCTCTCTACTCTTATTTCTAAGAAGTCCCCTTGATTTCCTAGACTTCTATCTTTTGCTCCTTATTTTCCTTGTGGCCTCCTCATGAAAGTATATTTTGCAGGTGTAGAAATATTTACCTCTTGAGAAAGATTCAAATCTACAACCCTAGAATCATAGATGGCTAAAACTGAAAATGACTTTGGAGTTTATTTTGTCTACTTGTCACAAGGACACAGAGCTTGCTTTTTTTAAAAAAAAAAAAATGTGCTATTGTTGGCGCGGATGTGGAGAAAAGGGAACGCTTGTGCACTGTTGGTGGGATTGCAGATTGGTGCAGCCACTATGGAAAACAGTATGGAGGTATCTCAAAAATCTGAAAATGGAACTACCCTATGATCCAGTAATTCCACTCCTAGGTATCTATGTGGAGAAATCCAAAACTCCAATTCAAAAATCTTTATGCACTCCTATGTTTATTGCAGCACTATACACAATAGCTAAGACCTGGAAACAACCAAAATGCCCATCGGTAGATGACTGGATTAAGAAACTGTGGTACATTTATACAATGGAGTATTACGCAGCCATAAAGAAGAAAGAAATCTTACCATTTGCAACAACATGGATGGACCTAGAGAACATCATGTTAAGTGAAATAAGTCAGACAGAGAAAGATAAGTACCATATGATCTCACTTATATGCGGAATCTAAAGAAAAGAATAAGTGAATGAACTAATCGGAAACAGTTTTGGAGACAAAGAGGAAAAACTGAGGGTTGCTAGATGGGCGGGGGGGTGGGGGTAAAGGGGAAGGTGAGGGGATTAGAAAACAATCAGTAACCACAAGATGGCCACGGGGTTTGAAAATTAATCTGGGGAACGTAATTTAGTGGTTACCAGAGGGTAAGGGGGTTTGGGGGTGGGAGATGAGGGTAAGGGGGATCAAATATATGGTGATGGAAGGAGAACTGACTCTGGGTGGTGAACACACAATGTAATTTATAGATGATGTGATATAGAATTGCACTCCTGAAATCTATGTAATTTTACTAACAATTGTCACCCCAATAAATTAAAATAAATAAATAAATAAATAAGTTAAAAAAATGTGCTATTGAAGTATATTTAAACAGTCCAGGTTTCATATCTCATTATGTGTTTAAGTCTTGGCACATACATGAAAACAGAGAGAAAAGTGATTACCTATATAGGACTAGTTATGAGTTGATTCAAAACTATTTAACTTCAGCTAGAATATGTCTTCTTCCCAGTTTTACTTTTGTGAAAGCTATTTGATTAGTTTTGTACATCAGTATGCTAATCAAAAAAGGATAATTTACCAAAAAAGTTTCACTTAAATTATCTCATTCAGTCCATAAACAGCTCAGTGAGGTAGATATTATAATTCCCAATAGACACATACAAGTCAAAAGAGTGATTACAAGATAGTGGTCAAAAAGACATGTGGAGAGCTCTACAGAGGAGGGATATGATTACAGTTTGGGAAAGGAGTTAGAAGTTTAAGTTGTTATGTTGTACAGAAAATAGGGATTAAAAATTTAGATGCAAGTGAAAGTTTAAAAAGCGATTTATTGGTACTATTAGCATTATAATGGAAATAACCATATGAAGTCATGACCTTAAATAAAAAAATCATTGTAGCTCTCTCACTAAAGTGACCTGAACGCCAACTGCTATAAGTCCTTACTATGTACTCTGAATGTCCAGATTTGGGCTTCTGATTCTATTTTCCATTAAAAGAGCATTTTGTGACTATCAGATTTTATATCTTGCTGGAGAGAAAAACAAGGTAAGTGTGAAATATTTGTTTTTATCAGAAAGTTGAGTCTATGAAAGGCTATGAGCTCATGATGAATACATATAAAGTGCTCAAAAGGAAGTTATAATAAAAAAATAAAGATGACAAGAATGGGAAATATTCCTTTCTGTATTAATTTTATTATATAAGGGAGTATTGATTTAAAAGGGTGTTCTGTACTTCTATTAAGCATGTGCTTATTTATAAAGTATCATTTAAGTTTTTACCCCCTATCTTTAATGGAAAAAGTCAGATATAGGCAACTCTTAAATATTTTCAAAAAGTTAGAACTAGATCAAGAAAGATGAACTGATTGGCTCTGGTGGCCACAGTCAATAACCAGATAAAAGAAGATATAAAAAACCCACCCCTTCCCCAAAGTGAGAATCTAGCGCTGACCACATGCTTATGAACCTCGCCGCTACCCCCCAATTTAGAACCTAACACTGACCTCATGCTTATGAATGGGATTAGTCTTGATAATATGAGATGGTTTTAGAAGTATTTGAAATAATAGGAAATAATGTATTTTGCATTTAAAGGGTAACTATTATTACTGTAATTATGAAACTCACAGATGAGCAGTCCCATTTGCTCGTAGAGAATCCCATTTGTTGTTGAGGTCAGCTGTTAAATTTGATGCAGGTCTGGTCATCAAAATGGCGGCGTGAGGGGAGCCTCTGTAAAGCTCCCCTGGAATTTACAACTAATCTAACAACAATAACTCCACAAAGGACTCCCTGCACAGCAGACAGGCAAGACGAGGAGGCCCACTATTGAATTCACCTAAAGGAGGGCGAATCGCGCGAGCCGGGGAGGAGGGAAGGGAGAAGCGCGGAGACGGAGCCGCGCGGGCGGGCGCAGGACGCAGCCCTGGCTCAGGGCTCCGAGCTCCCTGTATCCCGGAACCACCGCAGCTGCGGAGACGGAAGAACTAGGACAGCTAGGGCTCCGCTTATGACCCACTGGGCTGAGGGGGCAGCATATAACTCGGCTGAACCCAACGCTCACGGCAGAGACCTCGGAGCAAAGACTGAGGGAAGAAGGCTGAAAACGGTGGTTTAAGCCCTCACTGCCACAGAGAACGGAAGCCTTAGGCAATGAGACTGGCCGCCCCCTCCTACCCTTCCAGAGCTCGCCAGGCTCCCATCTGCCTGGTGCTAGAAGCGGAAGAGTAGCAGTGTCAGATCAAAAGAACAGAATATTTGCTGTTCTGAGAACTGTGGACCGCAGACACAGATTGGCAGCCCAACTAGTTCCGGCAGAGGGGAGGGAGCTGTGGAAGCAGGACCTGCTGTGGTGGTGGTCGCAGCCATTGCTCTGGGCCACCTCTCACAACTCACCCCGCCCCTGGCCCCACCTATCTGGGTGGATCCCTGCAAGAGTAAACAGAACTGCTGAAACATACGGGCTCTGAATCTGGTGCAGGAAGAGCTTTGGAACTTCAAAAGCTCTCTACTTACCCACTCGGACACTATGCCCTGTGACCCAGGCGAGCTGTTAACAAGAGGAGAAACCTGTCTCCCAGGGAATTGCCCCATTGTGTGAGAAGCTGGAATAGTGCAGAGAAAACAGCACTACTGTGTGAGAGAGAATAAAAGGCTACAGTCAGAGAGAAAATAAAATATTCTACCAACAAGTACTGGAAAACAAAAGAAAGACCTCTTCCTATCAACCTGTTGCAGAAGCCACTCCTGTAGATGTCTAGGAAGAGAAATAATAAATCAGTAATTGCCATGAATAACCAAGGCAACAAGACAGCTCAGAAAGAAAGTGAAAAGTCTCCAGAAAAGGAACTTAAACATATGGAAATATGTGACTTAAATGACAGAGAATTCAAGATTGCAGTTCTGAAAAAACTCAACGAGATGCAAGAAAACACAGAAAGGCAGTTTAATGAACTCAGAAACACAATCAAAGAACAACATAAGCATTTTATGAAAGAGATTGAAATTTTAAAAAAGAACCAAATAGAATTTCTGGAGATTAAGAACTCAATAGAAGAAATTAAGAATGAAATAACCAGCTTAGGTAGTAGAGTCAACCAGATGGAGGAAAGAATCAGTGACATTGAAGATAGAAACCTGGAAATTACACGGATGGAAGAAGAAAGAGACTTGAGACTTAAAAGAAATGAAAGAACTCTACAAGAACTTTCTGACTCCATCAGAAAGAGCAAATAAGAATAATGGGCATGCCAGAGGGAGAAGAAAGAGAGAAGGGAACAGAGAATATATTCAAACAAATCCTCGATGAGAACTCCCCAAACTTGTGGAAAGAACTGGATCCTCAAATCCAAGACGCAAAGAGAACACCTAATTACCTCAATCCCAACAGGCCTTCTCCAAGGCACATTGTATTAAAGCTGTCTAAAATCAACGACAAAGAAAGAATCCTCAAGGCAGTCAAGGAAAAGAAGACGGTAACCTACAAAGGAAAGCCCATTAGATTATCATCAGATTTTTCAGCAGAAACTCTACAAGCCAGGAGGGAGTGGAACCAAATATTCAAACTATTGAAAGAGAGAAATTTTGAGCCAAGAATAATATATCCAGCAAAGATATCCTTTAGATATGGAGGATATCCTTTATAAGGAGGAATAAAGACCTTTCTAGACATACAGAAGCTGAGGGAATTTTCTAATACACAACCTGCACTACAAGAAATACTAAAGGAGGCTATTCGACCAACATCAACAGGGACAATTTGTGGCAACCGAAACATAAAAAGGGGGAGAGTAAAGGCCTGAACCGGAATATGGGAATGGAGAAAGTAAGCATGCTGAAGAAAATGGAATACTCTAAATATCAAACTTTCTTTTACATAAACTTAAGGGTAACCACGCAAAAAAAATCCAGAACTGAAATATATACTGTAATAAAAGAAGAAACAGAGGGAAACATTATAGAATACCACCACACAGAAATAATAGACAACAACAAAAAGGCAAAGAAACAATGGAGACGCAGCCTTACCAGAAAACTAAAGATAGAATGACAGGAAATCCTCACATATCAATAATCACCCTAAATGTAAATGGACTGAATTCACCAATAAAAAGGCACAGAGTAGCAGATTGGATCAAAAAACTAAACCCAACCATCTGCTGTCTCCAAGAGACACATCTCAGCTACAAGGACAAGCATAGACTCAAAGTGAAAGGGTGGAAATTGATACTTCAAGCAAATGGTATCCAGAGAAAACTGGGTGTAGCCGTACTAATATCAGATGAAACAGACTTCAGGGTGAAAAAGTTAACAAGACAAAAAGATGGACATTTCATAATGGTAAAGGGGACTATACAACAAGAAGACATAACAGTCATCAATATTTATGCCCCCAATCAGGGAGCACAGAAATATACCAAGCAACCACTAACAGAACTAAAGGGAGACGTTGACCAAAACACAATTATACTACGGGACTTAAATACATCATTGACAGCTATGGATAGATCATCCAAACAGAAAATAAATAACGAAATAGCAGCCTTAGATGAAATGGACATAATTGACATATATAGAGCACTTCATCCTAAAACATCAGACTATACATTTTTTTCTAGTGTACATGGAACATTCTCAAGGATAGACCATATACTGTGACATAAAATCAGCCTCAGCAAATTTAAGAAGATTGAAATCATACCAAGCATATTCTCTGATCACAAGGCTTTGAAATTGGATATCAACTGCAAAAAGAAAGCAGGAAAAAACATAAATACATGGAGATTGAACAACATACTTTTAAAGAACGACTGGGTCAAAGAAGAAATAAGAGGCAACATCAAAAGATACATAGAAACAAATGACAATGAAAATACATCCTACCAAAATTTTTGGGATGCAACGAAAGCAGTTTTCAGAGGGAAATTTATATCATTACAGGCCTATCTCAAGAAACAAGAAAAATCCCAAATAAATAACCTCATGTTACACCTTAAAGAACTAGAAAAAGAAGAACAAATGAAACCCAAGGTCAGCAGAAGAAAGGAAATAACAAAAATCAGAGCAGAACTAAATGAAATTGAGAACAAAAAGACAATAGAAAAAATTAATGTGACAAAGAGCTGGTTCTTTGAAAAGATTAACAAAATCGACAAACCCTTGGCTAGACACACTAAGATAAAAAGAGAGAAGACACTAATTAACAAAATCAGAAATGAAAAAGGGGAGTTATCACGGACACCACAGAAATACAAAGGATCATCCAACAATACTATGAAGGAGTATATGCCACCAAATTCAATAACCTAGAAGAAATGGACAAGTTCTTAGAAACATATAGACTTCCAAGGCTGAACCATGAAGAAATGGAAAATCTAAACAGACCCATCACCAGTAATGAAATTGAATCAGTCATCCAAAACCTTCCCAAAAGCAAAAGTCCTGACCAGATGGCTTCACTAGTGAATTCTACCAAACCTTCAAAGAGGATCTAATACCAATCCTGCTCAAACTCTTCCAAAAAATTGAAGAAGAGACAGTACTCCCTAACTCATTTTATGAGGCCAACATTACCCTGATACCAAAACCTGGTAAGGACAACACAAAAAAAGGAAACTACAGCCAATATATCTGATGAATAATGATGCAAAAATCCTAAACAAAATTCTTGCAAATCGAATACAACAATGCATTAAAAAGATTATTCATCACGACCAAGTGGGGTTCATCCCCGGGGCACAAGGATGGTTCAACATCTGCAAATCCATCAATGTGATACATCACATAAACAAAATAAAGGACAAAAATCATATGATTATATCGATTGATGCAGAAAAAGCATTTGACAAGATACAACATCCATTTATGATTAAAACACTTAATAAAATAGGTATAGAAGGAAAATACCTTAACATAATAAAGGCCATATATGACAAACCCTCAGCTAATCTCATAATTAATAGTGAAAAACTGAAGCCCTTTGCTCTACGTTCAGGAACATGACAGGGCTGACCCCTATCACCTCTGCTTTTCAACATAGTGTTGGAAGTCCTTGCCAGAGCAATCAGGCAAGAGAAAGAAATAAAAGGCATCCAAATTGGGAATGAAGAAGTTAAATTGTCACTCTTTGCAGATGCCATGATGCTATATATAGAAAACCCTAAAGACTCCACGAAAAAGCTATCAGAAACAACCAACGAATATAGTAAAGTTGCCGGCTACAAAATCAACGTACAAAAGTCCATTGCATTCCTATATACTAACAATGAAATCTCAGAAAAAGAAATACAAAAACAATTCCTTTTGGAATTGCAGCAAAAAGAATAAAATATCTGGGAATAAACTTAACCAAGGATGTGAAGGACCTATATGTTGAAAACTATAAGACATTTTTAAAAGAAATTAAAGAAGACACAAAGAAATGGAAAGACATTCCGTGCTCATGGATTGGAAGAATCAACATAGTTAAAATGGCCATATTACCCAAAGCAATATACAGATTTCATGCAATCCCCATCAAAATCCCAATGGCATTTTTTAAAGAAATAGAACAAAAAATCATCAGATTTCTTTGGAACCACAAAAGACCCCTAATAGCCAAAGCAATCTTAGGAAAAAAGAACAATACTGGAGGTATCACACTCCCTGACTTTAGCTTGTACTACAGGGCTACAATGATCAAAACAGCATGGTATTGGCAGAAAAACAGACACATAGACCAATGGAATAGAATTGAGAATCCAGAAATAAAACCACATAAATATGGACAGATAATTTTTGACAAACAAGCAAAAAACATACAATGGATAAAAGACAGCCTCTTCAATAAATGGTGCTGGGAGAATTGGATAGCCACGTGCAAAAGAATGAAACTATATGGTGATGGAAGGAGAACTGACTCTGGGTGGTGAACACACAATGTAATTTATAGATGATGTGATACAGAATTGTACACCTGAAATCTATGTAATTTTCCTAACAATTGTCACCCCAATAAATTAAAAAATAAATTTAAAAAACCCCAAAAAACAAAAACAAACAAAAAAGAATGAAACTGCACTGCTATCTGTTACTATGTACCAAAAGTAATCCAAAATGGATCAAACACTTAAGCATAGGACCTGACACAATAAACTGCATAGAAGAAAACATTAGGTACTAAACTTATGGACCTTGGGTTCAAAGAGCATTTTATGAATTTGACTCCAAAGGCAAGGGAAGTAAAAGCTAAAATAAACGAATGGGCCTATATGAAACTTCAAAGCTTCTGCACAGCAAAAGAAACCATCGACAAAATAAAGAGGCAACCAACTGAATGGGAGAAGATTTTTGCAAACAGTGCCTCCGATAAGGGGCTAATATCCAAAATATACAAGGAACTCATGAAACTCAACAACAAAAAACCAAACAACCCAATTGAAAAATGGGCAGAAGACCTGAAGAGACATTTCTCAAAAGAGGACGTACAAATGGCAAATAGACATATGAAAACATGCTCAACATCACTTATCATCAGAGAAATGCAAATAAAAACCACAATGAGATATCACCTCACCCCAGTCAGAATGGCTATCATCAACAAGACAAATAGTAACAAGTGTTGGAGACGCTGTGGAGAAAAAGGAACCTTCATACACTGTTGGTGGGAACGCAGACTGGTGCAGCCGTTATGGAAGGCAGTGTGGAGGTTCCTCAAAAAATTACGAATAGAATTACCATATGACCCAGCAATCCCTCTCCTGGGTATCTACCCAAAATATCTGAAAACGTTTATACATAAAGACACATGTGCTCCAATGTTCATTGCAGCTTTGTTTGCGGTGGCCAAGACATGGAAACAACCAAAATGTCCTTCAATAAATGAATGGATAAAGAAGTTGTGGTATATATACACAATGGAATACTATTCAGTGGTAAGAAAGATGATATAGGAACATTTGTGACAACATGGATGGATCTTGAGATTATAATGCTAAGCGAAATAAGTCAGACAGAAAAAGCAGAGAGCCATATGATTTCACTGATATGTGGTATATAAACCAAAAAGAACAAGACAAACAAATGAGAAACAAAAACTCATAGAGACAGACAACAGTTTAGTGGTTACCAGAGGGTAAGGGGGGTGGGGGGTGGGAGATGAGGGTAAGGGGGATCAAATATATGGTGATGGAAGGAGAACTGACTCCGGGTGGTGAACACAGAATGGGATTTATAGATGATGTAATACAGAATTGTACATCTGAAATCTATGTAATTTTACTAACAATTGTCACCCCAATAAATTAAAAAAAAAACAATTTGATGCAAAGAAGGTAGCCGGTTAGCTCAGTTGGTTAGAGCACAGTGCTTGTAACACCAGGGTTGCTAGTTCAATCCCCACATGGGCCAGTGTGAGTTGCGCCCTCCTCAACTAGATTGAAACAACTACTTGACTTGGAGCTGATGGGTCCTGGAAAAACACACTTAAAATAAATAAAACTTAAAAAATAAAATAAAATAATTTGATGCGAAGAGGCTCCAGTACTGGAATGGGTCCACCATGTCTGTGTTCAGGAAATCAAGAAATGTAAATCTCTGAGAGCAAAGCTAACAAAAATCAAAATGGAGAAAATTGAAACAAGAAGCCAAAGAGATGATTTCTAAATGAGCTGCTGATATACTGAGCTGCTGATATACTAGGGATTCCTCCTACTCTTATCAAGTAAATTCAAATAAATAGATTTTATTTATGGTGGCAGAGCCAGGATGATGTTGCCATAACACAGAAGGGAGGGGCTACGTGGAGGTTGTCTATTAAAAACGTCAGGAGTTTGCTCATGTGTCATCAGTGCTGGTGGGAGGAGATAGTGTTTTCACCATCCATCAGAAATCCTACTTCAAGGAACGTGAAGAACTAGACCTTGCTGTGTGCACGCCATCAAGGTGTGCATGCCTAGATACTTGGTCTGAGTTGCAAGCTGGCCTCTTTCCCTAAACCAAGGGTTCCCACCTTTCTTTGAGGGAATATCCACACACATCCCAAAGCAACAGCAATTTACTCTGGCAAGGCATCCCACTGGTAGCAGGAGAATTAGAATTTCCTGGAGATATATTTACTGGGTAAACGCCTTCAAGTGACTCTGACCCCCTCCTACTTGGGAGGAGTTAATCTCTCCTGTTGAGAATCTAACTTCTCACCAACCTAATTGCAAGAGCTTCAACTTCTGCAACAGTAAAAGTAATACTCCATGAGGCAGCACAAAGGATCTGGTTTCCAAAAGGAATTTTTCATGGTAACTTAAAGAATTTAAAATAAGGACATTGTGATTTCAGTGATTATAGTGGACTAATTAAATCATCTTCCTGGCTTCACTCCGAAGTCCCTAGTTACTTGGTGTAGATAAAACAATTCCACAAAATTCAGTTAAACTACTGAAGGACATAACTATTGTCAATTAAAACAGCTTGAAGGGAGTTATTTTTCATTTTATGAATCTGGGAATTAAGTAAAATGTATGAAATGCCAGTGATTCAAAGCAGCAAACTTTAAATTTTTCCATAATGTCCTAAGCTAGCGATGACAAATACATTTTATGTCTTGTGTCAAATCCAGTTGATTTCCATAGCTGTGTTGGGCAGGATGCTGAGCTATACCCTCGCCCAGGGAAAGAGGCTATAAAATCAAACTAAGGGTGTCTGTCCTGGGCACCGACATGCATTCTCACACCATGCTTGGGGTTCTTTTCTGTGAAGTGATTAGAAATTACACTCCCTATGCTTGAATTGCTTCCAATCTGGCTTGGGAATTGAGACGCAAAAAGGTGAGGAAATAGAACATTTCTCAGGCAATATAGACACTTTCATAAAGCTCCCCTGTGCCCCTCTTGTGGGATTAATTGCTCCTTTTTTGTTACTCCATTAGCCTTTTATGGGCACTGTTCCCTGACTACAGCTTTTATTGTTGTTCTTCCATGAGGATTGCTCCCTCGTTAGTTTGCAATGCCCTCGAGGGCAGTGACTGCACTGCATCGCCCTGGGAGCCCTAGATACCCTGGTCTGTGCTTCCTGATGAGAGATGAATGGGGTGTAAATACCAGGCTTTGCTCTCAGTTACCAGGCCCCTCTCCTTCCCCAGCCCCCTACGCGCTGGTTTTCTGGGTCTATTTCTACAGTTGTCCCATTGAGTCTATCAGCTGTACTTGCAACTTCCAGAGAAATTCTTCTCTTTTAAGATCCTTGGAGTTCAGTTTCTGTTGCTTGAAACCAAGCCCCTTCCCGGGACACACAAATATCTGGCTTTTTCTCCCTTTATGCCTTTGCTCCCATCACCCTACTTCCTCTATGATGTGGGGCGATGGTAGTCACATAATCTAAGAGCCAATGAAAACTCCCAGAGCATGGGATTTCCAGCCAGTTAACCCTGCGATTCAATTCTAGCTCTGCTGCCTACTATTGGACCTTGGGCAAGTGAATTCTCCTTCCCGACATCCAGCTACTGAGGATGAAGTGGACACAATGTCTACCTCAGGGAGTTGCTATGAGGATCACAACAGATCATATATGCTAGGCATACAGCTCAACCAGCACTGGTTCCCAAGCTCCCTATGCCCTTTACTCAATGAGCAATAATTGAATTGTCGCCTGTGTATCTTGAATATTGTGATCACTTGAGTCCTCTTTTTATCTTCTTAACTACTGATGCCTTATTTCCCTCATTGCAGGGAAAACGTCTGGCACCCCCCACACACACCTCAGCCTCTATAGAGTGTCCTGTCCACAGTAGGTACTCAATCTATGCACATAGGTTGAATGACTGCTTGTGATGCATATTCACAGCCACACAGTGGGCTCATCTTGCTTTACTGCCTTAGTATTGTGGTGCCTGTTGTTTGCGGTCCTACTGACCGCTCAGATTTGCAGTCCCCCTTCCTGAAGGGGTTTCTAGGGTGAGCAAGGGACTGGTTTCAGGGTTTCCCTGGTGCAGATGCTTGCACACTGACTCTGGACAATGTCAGTGGCCTCCAGCCAAAGATCCCTAGGAACAAACATGCTTGCAGTTGAACAAGTTGGGTTCTCACTTGCAGAGAGGGAGAACACAAAGTTTGGGGTCCAGTGGGGGATCTCAGTAAGAGGGTGATAGAAAAGATTTATGCAGAAAACAGTTAACAAAGCAAGCCAGAGAGCGCTATCCCTGCAAAGGCCTGTTTGCAAGGCTGGCTTGGCTGTCATCTGGGAATCTGGACTGGGGGATGTCCTCACCATTCCCTGGCTGATAAGACTGGCTCTCTTTGCCGAAAGTGTCTACGCCCACACTGTGCTTTATGCTGAGCACCTGCTTTTCTTCTGGAAGTCTGGGATTTTGGTACGTGGTAGGCAAGGGGTGCCTGTGTAACTAGCCCCCAATAAAAACATTGGGCACTGAGTCGCTAACAAGCTTCCCTGGTGACAGCATTTCACATGTGTTGCTATAGCTCAATACTGGAGAAATCAAACACATCTTGTGTGACTCCACTGGGAGAGGACTCCGGAAACTTGTGACTGGTTTCCTCTGGACTTCACTCACGCACCTTCTCCCTTTGATTTTGCTTCGTATCCCTTCTCTATAATAAATCTTAGCCATGCACATGACTATATACTGAGTCCTGTGAGTCCAATTGAATCACCAAACTTGGGAGTGGTCTTGGGGACCCCTGACACACTTATTTTAGGATTTGAACTTATGTGACTTTGGGAAGGGTATAAGGAAGCAGGACTTGGCTCTGGATCACGTGATCGCAGGAAGTGGGGGTAATTCTGGGATTGGGTATCACAGTACATCTCATCTAGGGGGAGGGATGATTAGAAGAAGGCCAAAAAACTGTAATTGACAAAGAAGTAGCAATCATGTATATTAGCCAGGAGACGGGGAAGTTTTGTATTTTGTGACTTAGGGAATGGTCGTGTTTCATCTGTGTTTAGATATGATTCCAGAGGACTCTTGTTTTTTTCTTGATCCATCATGTTCAATAGGACAGCATCCAATGCTGGCTGGGGGTGCCTGACAGCTCCTAATGTCAAGGGCTCCTTTACTTTTTCTCAACATTAATTCAGTCTGAAATTGTCTCATCTGTAATGCCACAGCTTTCGTTTATATGGAAATTTTTCTCCATAATAGTTTAGGTTTCTCAAGCCTTTGCAAATATAACAGATCTCTAATTTCCTGTACCCATTGAGTGAAAAACCCTACCAATGGAGACAATGTTATTGGATGAGTCTCGACTCATAGGATAGAGAGAAATGATTTTACTCTTGGTAAGAACTGCTAACCACTGCTCTGGGCAGCAGGCTCTCCGAATATTCAGTTCAATCTAATTTCATGACTTTTGTCACTTGCAGTTATTTCAGCAGTCTTGTGTTGGCTGAGACATACAGTCCTGTGCATTTGAAGGTAGCACTTTCCAAATCTATTCACAACTCTCCTTCCTTGCAGCCCAAGGTTAGGGTTGTGGCTCTGGCCATCTCTGCAGGCAGTACTTGTAAGATCCAGCATATTTTGTCTCTCGCCTGAGGCTCCACAGACATTCGTCTGGAGGCCGGGCACACCTCTTTGCTCTTTGCTCTGGGTAAGCCTGTAACCCTAATGCCAGTGAGTCTCTGGCAGCACCAGCTCTGGGACTGGCAGGCATGGGTGGGGTCCACGTTGCAAACCTATCGAGGAGCTGCCCACCTCCTCTGTTCACTCGAATATTCCACCTCTCCCCAGAGCTCCTTTCATCTCTCCGGTAAGCCTGGGGAGGACTGAAGGTCTAGTAGCTAGGAAAGTATTCCACCATGGAATGGAAATATTCAGGTCCCCTCTTGCAGGTAGTTGTGAGAGGTTTTTGAGAGGGTGCTCCCCCTTGGTTTTGGGAAGGGATCTGGTCTGGGAGCTCTGCCTCTTCCTGGAGGGGGGCAGCATCTTGTCTATAGATCTGTATCCTTCACAATGACCTCTTTGACATCATACGGGGTGGGGTTGTTGTGTGCATTCTGTTGACAGGCCCTCTTAGAGCGTTCCCCAGAGGCATAGGTGGCGGCCAGCAATTGGTGGTTCTCTGACCTTAGGGTATGGGAACCCGGCGCTCTTTCTCTTCAGTGGGTCCTAACTGCTAGTTCCGAGGAAGGACCCCATGTAGCACTTCACAGACGTAATTCTAACTTCTTCAATTAGCACAGTGGAGGACAAAATCTTAATGTTAGGAAAGTGGTTACAGTGGTGGCAAAGCTTCTCAATTTGCACTGTCCAAAACAGTAGCCACTCGCCCTTGTGGCTACTGAGCCCTTGAACTGTGACCAGTGCATTGAAAAGTACTGTATTTGTAAAGCACATACTGGATTCCAAAGAGTTCACATGAATCAGGAACGTAAAATAACTCATTAATAATTTCTATATTGATTACATGTTTGTGATAGTATTTTTGATATATTGGGTTAAATAAAATATGTTATTGAAATTAATTTTATCAGTTTCCTTTTAATGTTTCCTAAAGGTGGCTACTAAAAATTGAACACTGACTATGTGGCTCCCATTATATTTCTGTTGGGCAGGGCTGTTCTAGAACAGGTGTTGGCAGACCATGATCCAATATCCAAATTCAGCTCACCTCCCGTTTGTGTAAATAAAGTTTTATTGGAACACAGCCATGTCATTTGTTTCTGTATTGTACAACAGCAGAGTTGAGTAGTTGAGTCAGAGATCATATGGCCTGTGAAGCCCCAAATATTGACTATTTGGTCTTTTACAGCCAAAGTTTGTCGAGCCCTGTTCTAAGCTATCAAATGAAATGCATTTTCTATTTGTGGACTTTATTGAATTTTTAATTCCATATTAAATATGCGTTGTAGTCTTTTATTCCACAGAAATTGATGCATTTAGACTAATCCTATGTTAAGCCGGGTAGTTAAATAACCATAACCACCCACTGCTCAAATTGGTGGATAGCAGGGGGTTTGCCCTAGTAGTTTTGTCACACCAGTAGTAGTCTTATGAGAATTTGTGCTCACTTTCTCATTGATTATCCCCACCACACAGTGAAATTGCTATACACTCCGTACCCGGGGCTAATCCAGCTTACCACTTTCATATAAGTCTGAGTGACTAGCAGGGATTCATATCAAGATAAGTGTTCAACTATAATCTAATATATATATATATATAGTCATAGGATGTGGAGTACAGCATAGGGAATAGATTCAATGGAATTGTGACAGCTATAGATGTTAGAGGGGTAGTAGGTTGGGGGAGAGGGGGAGTTATCACTTTGTGAGGGGTGTAAATGTCTAACTATTACATAGTTTTGTACACCTGAAACTAAAAACAAACAAAGAAACAAAAAAGATAAGCGTCCACTGTGTGTGAGCCATGATGGTAAATGCAAGTGGCTGTCTCCACTTGAAATCACAGGCTTCACGTACACACTGAAAGTGCAGTTACACAGAACGCAGTGTCCTTTCAGAAGGGAGAATGGACCCTTCCGCTCTATCATAGAATCGCACGTAACAACATGTGGTCTGTTTTCTTGAACTGGTGCAGCGGAGCCAGTTGTGGCAAATGGTTCTAGTCCTCATTTCCCTAGTGACCTCGCATCTTTTTTATTCTTGTCAGTTTTCCTTGTGAAGCGTTACCATTTTGGTGGGTGTGTATGTCACGAAAGCACATTCTGCATCGTACTATAAAGATTACGGCTGTGAAGCCTCCTTTCATTACGCTCTAGTAGTATTTTCTTGGAAGTCATTATGAATTTTGGTTCTTCCTAACCTTTGCCACTGGGGATCACATAGCACAGCTCAACGTTTCCGTTGCTGCGTTTTACAATGGTGGTAATGTAAGAATTTACTGGGCACTTTATATACAAAGACAAAAGCATGCCACTTTATGAAGCTATTAAACACCATAGATTTTCCCACGTGAGAGATCAAGCTTATTGTATTTCCCAAGTCTCCCAGCAGTTCCCCTCACAGCACAGCTCCATTGTGTGGGACGGTGTAGTGTGCCCAGCTGTCCCGGAGCCCAAGGTTGTTAGCGTCTTGACTGCAACCCAGCAAGATCACCACGGCCTGGTCGGCAGAGAGGACGCGCCACTCTATCACCAGGCTTGTTACTGCAGGACACCTGGCCCCTATACAGGAAAGGTTATTATATTTCCTTTTGACAATGAAAGCTTTCAAGGGCCAACAATGCATTTTTTTTATAACAGAGATTAAAGTTAAAAACATGACAAGCAGAGAGCAGTGTGCTTTTGTGTGTGGATATCCAGACATTTTCAGCCAAAGACAGCAATAAGCTGCATGACAAAAATTCCAACTTAAAACTCCCAGGGTTCTCCAATTAGATGCTTATCTTTTCTTTTATTGGCAAGGCTTCGTTTAAAACAAAATTTCTAATGGGGAAAACATGGTTTAACTACCAAAATGCATTTGCTATGGAAATGGTAGGCCGCTGAAATATACAAGACATTATTTACATAAAAAAATCATCAAATAATATACTTTTATGTTCATAAGATCTTAAAATTCAGAACCATTTCCATTTAGAGGCAGCGGTGGTACTCATTAAGGTAATTTAGTTATTAAAATCAATTGTGCTTTATGGAAATGAACAAAACATTTTTTAGATTTGAAGGTTTGTGTTTAAAAAAAATTAAGAGTCTTCTGAATCTGGAGGTATTTATTGTGTGGTTTTAGTCACTGATATAACTCTAAAAATATGTGAAGCTGCCTAGGAGATATAAATCATCCGACCACCAAATGTCCTCGTTTCTTCTTCAATTAGAAGAAGAGGTAACTTTCTAATGGTGGGCTGGTCGATGGCCTGGTCGCTGTGCTGACATCAGGACTTACACGTGGAAACTGCAGCACGCAGTGGCAGCTAAGTAAATATAAAAAGTGAGATAGTAGTTGTGCCTGGTGAAATCGCTATTGGGCAGGGACTTCTGACCTGTGGATGGACAGTTCACCAACGACATGGAGATTTTGCTTCTAATGCATCAAGGTTTGCAAAGTGTCAGAGTCCACTCAACGACCTCCACTGCATCGTGTGCTTTTCATTTACTTTCACAGTCCGCCTGAGACCTGGACCCATTCCACAGCGAGCCTGTAGGAAAAGCAATCACACACTGGGTGTATTCAACAGTTGTGATTTTGTAATCCTCATCCACGTAAGTTTTCCTTGGGACTCTGTTCACGGTCAAGTCCAATGGGAATATCTCTGAGGCAGGGAAAATGAACGCAGCTCTGCTGGCGCTCAGAATTGGATGGAGTTACAGGACCTGCTGGGTAGAACGGGCTCCTATTGACTTGCATTTGCTGACAGGACACCGTCAGGGGAATCAAGGTGCTGTCGGAAGGACAGACTTGGTGAACGGGAAATACAAGATGTTTTAAGGTCCATCTCCTGAAAAAATAAACTTAAAAGCAAGTGAAATGACGAAGGACCTGGCCCAATCCCTCGGCACTATTCAGGCGGCACATATTTTCAGCATCTGTCATAAAAGCTCAGAGTGTTATGAGGGACTCTAAGTTTAATGGTGTGTAAATTTTTTTTAACTCTCTTGTTGTTTCTTAGCTGTTGCCTGCAAATGTGGAAAAGCTTTTTTTTTTTTTTTGCATTTAGTTTTAGAGGCACAAAGAAGAAAATATAAAGCCCTAAATGCCTTGAGTTAAATGCAGAGAATTTTGTGCTCAGAAAAACATCCAAATGATGCCAGCTCTCCTTGGCTTGTGGAAATTTCCAGACCCCAGGTGCCCAGGGCCCTGATATTAATTTTCTTTGGCAGCTCAGACCTCCCTGCCTGCACCTACCTATAGTCATCGAGGACCCCAAATCAGTGACTCCCTCCCCCTCGAAACTCCCCAGGTATCTGGTCACTGTTCAGTGGGGGAGGTCAGCCCTCTCTTGCACACGCAATCACTCACAGACTTGGGAATGTGGGAATTGAATTCAAGAAGAAACAAAAAAAATAATTTTTTAATTTCAAAGAGAATCCGAGATATCTCCACACTGTGAATATATGAATACTGTACAATTTATGAGGTGCTGGAAAATATACTACATTACACAGTCCAATTTAATGCAATCCATGGAGCTCCAAATGCCCTTTAGAGTGTTTGAAGCCAACATTTACAAATACAATTTTAAATAGAGGATAACTAAATGGGTGTTATTATTCTGTTCTGAGCCTGCTAACGAATTCTCAAGAACGTAGCATGAACTGGTTGTCAAGGTAATGTCTGGGAAGGTGGCAGAAACTGTCACTAAGCCAAGTGGAAAAATTAAACCCTCTCACCGTCATATTCCAGGAATTCTCAAGTGAAAAGAAATTCCTAGACACCTCTTGGAGCCCTTTTGTGTTCTCCTCTCTTTCATCCCTCAATCCCCTTTTCCATTCCCCATAGATGACCAAACGAAATAGAATGTTCCCCAAGAAAACTCATTTAAAGAAGTTGAGCTCAGGGTCAGTTTTTTATTTTATTTATTTTTTTTTCCATCTACGAGTCTTTCTTTTAGTTTATATCCTCTGGGCTGATTCAAATTAGAAGAGTATTTTGGACTCTCTACGGAGGACACATGGTGGAATAACCTAAATTGGAAATGCATGTTTCATGATAACAGACATTTCCACTCTTGCTGGGCATTTCCAATTGCTGGAAAGCACCTCTGTGACATGAACTAATCCACATACCCTCTGGAGACTCGGCAGAGAAACTGAGGCCATGAAAGTGATTACAGGGCCATTAAGCATAAATGGTGGAAAAGAAATTACATTTGAATTTTTTTCATGTTCTGCTTTCATATAAATTACATAAGACAATGGAAAGAAAAGACCATCTGGGTTTGGATTTCATAAAATGAGACTCACATCTGCTTTGGTATGTCACATAAATATTCCCTCATTAGAGAGTTCAGTCTACGAAACACTTTTGGTCAAAAAAAGCATTAAGAAAAAAGGGGGGGAGAGATTGCTTTTCATGGATGCTGATTATTTTTAAATCCTCAGTTTTAAACATTAACTGGTGAACACCTCAGAGGATTGTATGTAACTTTATTTTTAGAAATTAAAATATCTTACACTCTGTCTACTTTGCCAAGTAATGCACATTGCTTTTTTATTTGTTAAACAGGAGATTCAGTGCTTTTCTCAACAACAACAACAACAAAAATTAAGAAAAATAAGGAGACTTTTGTGTTCAGCCTCAGCTTTTTAAAAGGGCTAAGGATGGAAAGGTGTATGTTTGTAGATACGTCCTTTTGTCCCATTGACATGAGATGAATGTTTCTAGCCATATTAAATTATTTAGCTTTCCAGCAATCTCTTTTGCCTCCTTCTTTTCTCACCTTCCATTTCTTGCTTCCATCTACTTGATATTGGTTCCACCTCTAACTTCATGTGGTAGCAAGATGGTGGCAGCTGGTCTAGACTTTTGTACCCTCTTAGGTTCAAGCCCATAGAAAAGAGTGAAAGGTGCCTTTTCAGAATCTTATTAATGCTGACTGGGTGATGTGCCTATCCTGGAACTAATCAGTGATCACAAAGCCTGAGAAATGCAGTGTTCTGATTGGCCGAGGCCCAATCACATGCCCCATTCTTGAATCAGGGAAGCCCTACCCACAACTTCTGGGTCAAGAATGAAGGAAAGATGACCCCTGTAGTAGGCAGTTTCTAAGAGGGCTCCCAATGATCCCTGCCTCCTGGTATTTATATCTTTGTGGATTCCTATCCCCTTGAGCAGGGCTGGGTCTAGTCACTCACTTCTAATCAGTAGAATACAGGAAACTGATGGGATGTCATTTCTGTGATTAGTTTACATATGATAGTGACTTCTGTCTCTCTGTCAGACTCTGTTGCCTTCTGAGCTTGCACATTTTGATGAAGCAAGCCCCATGTTGGAGAGGGCCATATGGCAAAGAACTGAAGGTGACTTCCAGCCAGTAGCCATTGAGGAATGGAGGTCCTTAGTCCAATCCCCCTCCTGGAACCAAATCCTGCCCACAACCATGTGAACTTGGAAGCAGATACTTCTCCAGTCTGGCCTTCAGATATCCCAGCTTTGTCTGGTCACTCAATTTTAGACTTGTGACGGACTGAAGGAGAGGGCCCAGCTATGCCATGCTTGAACTCCTGCCATAAAGAAACTGTAATAATAAGTATGAGTTGTTTTCTGATGCCAATTTCGTGGCGATTTGTAATGTAGCAATAGACAACCAATACAGTACCCCAGAGAGAATTGGGAGTACAGGCACTGGAGAAGGATAGTGTGTTAACATGTACCTGGGATTTGTTTTTATCGGGTATGGTAACACACATGGACACAGAAATGATTGTCATGAAGGAAGAGGTTTGTACTCACAGATCTCTAAAGACAGAAGTCACGACATGTCACAAAGGGCCACATGGGGAAGGACCAGAGTAGGTCAGGAGGCAGAGGGGCAAGGGGAAAGCATGACCAAAGCCTTTATTGTGGTTTTCACAGCAAAGAAGGGATACGGCAGAGTAGACGGACTTGGGATCAGCTAGTTTGAATCATTTCAGTGGGCTGAGGGATGTAGGGCCTGCCCCACTTGGCCTGGTAGCTGGCCCTGGGGTGATGCAGGGGAATTGTCTCAGTAATTCAGGCTGCTATAACAAAGTACCCTAGACTTGGTGATTTGTAAAGAACTGAAATTTACTTCCCACAGTTCTGGAGGCTGGAAGTCTGAGACCAGAGTGCCAGCAGGGCTGGGTTCTAGTGAGTCCTCTTCTAGGTTGCAGATTCTTGCTGTGTCCTCACATGGTGGAAAGAAGGGGAGAGGGCTCTCTGGGGTCTCAACGGTAAGGGCACTGGTCCCACTGTGGGGCTCTACCCTCAGGACCTTACCACCTCCCCAAAGCCCCACGTCCTAATACATCACACTGGGGGTTAGGATTTCAACATAGGAATTTGTGTGTGTGTGTAGGGTGGGGCACAGACGGTCAGTCTCTCCAGGATCAGCAAGGCCCCAGGTGTCAAATCATCAGAACACACAGAAAATAAACAACATAGTTAATACAAGTAGGTGAAGTCTGGGCAGCCCAAACTACAGCTGTTCACAACAGTACATTATAGGCATGAGCTCATTAATTGTCTCAACTGCCCTATGAGATGGGTAAACATTGCTTTCCCCCATTTTTGTAAGGTGGGAAGACTAAAGCACAGAGAAACGAACCTGCTCAAAATCACACAGCGAGTCAAAAGAGCACCATGTAAATGAGACCAGAGGGAGGAGAGCATGCTGTCGGCAGAGCACATTTTAACCTTAAGTGGTGTGAAAGAAGAGTGCTTCCTAGTCTCTGCATAGTTTAAATTATACTCAGGGAATTTGGTTCAGATCTTAGAGATTGTAGGTGCTACACTACACAGGAAACTTCTCTATTCGAACTGCTAATCTGTGCCAAGCAGCCTCACAAGGGATCTCAAGAATCAACTAACCCTGTTGGCCCCATACTGGTAAGACTAACAGGTCATTGTCACCCATTGTCAGCCCTGCCTTCCCTCCGCAGCTTGCCCCTCTCCTCCGCCCCCGCGCCCCCCCTCGACTGCCACTCGATGTTCTTTCCTAAGCAGTTTCTGGGCCCATCCTGATCAGTACTGAGAGTGTCTCATCAATCTCAAGACCACTGGTGATAGGATCTGGAACTGGTTTTGCTTTCCTTGTCCCAGGTTCTAGGGCTGGGCCATTAACACAATGCGACTCCTCTGTCCCAGCTACGTTAGCACAACACGTTCCCCTGGCAAGTGCCTGGTTTCCCTGCCAAGAACTGCATTTTCCTGACCCAGTAGTGTCCCTGGGACATGGTACAGCTGCAAAGAAGGGGGAATGACCCCTTTCAGGGAGGTAACAAAGCAACGCAAGCATAGGGCAGGGGCTGGCCTGGTCTGTCTTGGAAAGGGATAGCTCTGCATTTGCTCGCCTCGCTCTGTCTTATTTTATGGTAGTTTCCAGTCTTCTTTAATCTCTCCTATGAGGTTGTGACCTTTTTGAGGTCTATGGCTTTATCTATGTGTCCTGCACATATTTTTAATGTTTTAAAAATGTAAAACATAGTCTCGATATTTCTTACTTTGGAGATGGTTTTAGGAAAAATGACATTCCAAAGAAAGATAAGTAATCTCAGGGAAAAAAAAATAGCCTTTTAATTTTAGAAAAACGTTTCTCTTTTATGTTGCTTTTTTATATTTACCCTACATGATTAGCTCAATGAGCACAGAATCCCAATGATCTGCGTTGTGTCTAATGATGACAGAGGTTTTGTTTTATTTAAAAACAAACCCTCGCACACAAAAAAGGCAAAGGTGTCCATGAATATTGCTGACTACTTCTAGCACTTTCTGGAGCTCCTAGCCAAGATTAGAGTTATATTGCTTAGTTTTATTTTTAATATAATGACTGAAATTTTTCATTTCACAATGGAATGACTCCAGATATTATTTCTTAACCAAGAGTGGGAGTTGGCAGACTACAGCCTCTAGGCCAAATCCAGCCGTCTGCTTATATTTGTAAATAAAGTTTTGTTGGAACACCACTATGCTCATTTGTTTACATATTGTCTATGGCTATTTTCGTACTACAATGGCAGCATTGAGTAGTTGTGACAGAGACTGTATGGCTGGCAAAGCCCAAAATATTTCCCTTTGCCCCTTTATAGAAGGTGTTTGCTGACACCACACCTTAACTTGAAGGGCCGTTAATTAATAAAGCTTAAGCTTTTATTTTGTTTTATTTTATTTTATTTTCTGGTGCTCATTTCTCTTTGAGCAATGAGCAATTGTTGGCTTTTCAGTCCATTTATATGATACCTTCCTCGAAAGAATTTTAAGTCTGTTTGCTTATACATCTGATACAAGGCTCCTGAGCTCTTTTGCCAGATTCAGAGAGCTTAGCTGTCTTCATAAAATTGCACATACAGGTGATGGTGGGAGCCCATCATCTCAGGTTTACAATTCTAGGCGGGCCCCTTGTGATGACCATTTGTGTTTCAAGTTGCTACTCTTACATTGCACCAAAACCAATGTCAAAGGAAAATATTTAGTCAACCAGCTGGTTCTCTGTGTACCATTTAACGTATAATAAATGATACCATTACCAAAATGTGCATCGATACCAACAATCATATTTCTAGACAAATGCATCTTTCAAGAGGCAGTACAACTGTCATCTAGTCCACGATGTCTTTTCTAAGTGGCTAAGTTAGAATTACATTTCCACTTTGTACCCCCAGCATGTCTCCCCGAGGCCCAGGGGACGCATCTCAGCCTCATGCTTTAAAGGTCCTCCTCTGTATACACGAGTCCAGGATTCCGTTGGGCTGAGTGGATGTGGAGCCCCCTTCTGGACTATGCCCCTATACTCGAGACCTAAGGATTCCCTGCCCAAATGCCCAAACCCGCTTCCAAGCCTGCCTGGATTCTTCCCAATGTCCTTCATGGATCCACGTGCAGAAAGCAGACTGTGCTGGTATGCACATCTCCAGGCTTGAGAGCAGCCAAAGGGGCAGCTGTTTGTGGAAACATTCACGTGGCCCTTGAATGTTCAGGTTGGGGTGTCCACTCTCATATGCCTGAGGCCCTTCGTGGTTTGTAGTGGGGCTGGAGACGGGAAGAGGAGGGCCTGTGCTCTGGACAGGCCTCTGTTGGAACCCTTGCCTGGGCCCTGCAAACTCATCATGTCATCTAAAACCCATCCTTGCACTAACTGGTTTACAAGCAGTCTCTCCCTGCTAAACTGTAAATTCCTGGGATACAGGAGCCACCTCTCCTATGTTTCCACATCTCTGGTACCCACACAGTGGTTGGGACATCTGGGCTGCTCAGTAGATAGTTGAGGACTGGAAGAGCAACACCATCATGTCACTAAATTGACAACCAGTGTTCTGTTACTGTTGCTACATAGCAAACCACCCCAAGCTTAGTGTCATGAAACAACGATTTCATATGTTTACAACTCTGTGGGCCTGGAATCTGGATAAGGCAGAGAAAGATGTCTTGTGTCTGCTCTGCAATGTCTAGGGCCTCGACTGGGAAGACTCAAAATCTGGGGTGACTCAACAGCTGGGGCTGGAATCATCTGGAGGCTCACTCACACGTCTGGCAGTTGATTCTGGAATACCACATATGGCCTCTTTCTGTGGCTGCACGGGCTTCCTCACAGCACGGTGTCTGGGTTCCCAGAGTGAACATCCCCAAATAACCAGGCTTGGAAGTCACTGCAGTCACAGGCTACATGAGGTTCTAAACCAGACTCATCCCTTTGACAGGAGGCTAGCCTGAGACACATTTTCAGAAGAAAGTGTGGGACAGAAAATAGGGTTGTGGCCAACTTTGGAAAAATAGAATCTGCCACCGTTAGGTAGATATTCTTTTTTAAAAAATTAACACATCTACCGACCTACGGAAAGGGGAAGCAAGATTTTCAAATAAAACAAAACAAGTAAAAAAAAAAATCTACTTTTCACCACTCTAGCGTTTAGAGATATTGTGAGGAACCTATTGTGGTAAAAAAAATATGGCCTGCCTCTATGAGGTGAGATGACTAAAATGTGCTCCATTTAAAATAATGATTAGTGGTTCGCAATGCTTTTTTTTTTTTCTTTTCCCACTGAGTGGTTGATCGTTTCATTGCATTCACTATGTCCCAGTGGTATAGAGTTACTTTTATATGAAGTACTAAAATAGCTTTTCAAAAATAAGACAGGAAGTTTCATGCTCTAATGAACTAATATAGTAAAATGTCAATATCATTAACTGGAAAAACTAGCAGGCAAATGTTTGAGTTAAACTCAGCTATGAAAGTTCTTTTCTTTGGGAAAGTTCTTGTATTGAATAAAGCTTAATTTGACATTACCAAAAATTTATAGTCATCACCATTAATGCAGCAAAAATGTATGACAAATAAGGAAACACTGCATGTGAAGATTTCATGAATTTGTTGTCCAAGTGGTTTAAGTTTGGGGCCCATGAACAAAATACAATGATTATATGAAGTCTTCAGAAATTTAAAAATGTATAAAAATTTAAAGTAATAGTGTGAATTCAAAGAGAAGGAAAAATCTGAATTGGTAGAGGCCACACTAACACACCATTGCAAACAGGGTATCCCAAACAGGGTATCCCACAGTTTCTTAAATTTTCACATGCAATTTGCTGTTTTAGATTCTGAAAGTGGATCTCAAGAAACTAGAGACATGTGCTTCCAAGGCTGGGTCAGAAGTGATTCTGAATGGTGTTCTTTAGAGTCTCCCTAAAGCCTTTCTTTCTATACCTCATCCTTCTCCTCAGCCCTCTTCGAGGGTAAGGAAATCCCTGTTCCCATTTTGTGTGGGTCTCAGAAGGGGGCAAACTCTTACCTCCCAAACATCTAGCCCCTTCCAAAATGCCCTCTCCAAATGCAGCTTGTAGGTCTTACGTAACAAGCACTGGCCTGCCAGAATCTCCAGAGTGAACAAGCAGACCAAATTTACCTTGGAGATGAAATGCACACAAAGATGAACAAAGAGTACCTTCCAGTTGTGTAGCCCAGTGGTTTTCAAGCCCACTCTGCAGCACACCTTTAGTGCTCACTCGTGGGAAGTAAAGGGGCCGTGGCAGGTGGAGTTCCTACCCAAACGTCCCACCCAAATATTAATTTGATGGCTCTGGGTTTATCTGTTTTATGGATCAGACTTCCTTGCAAGTTTGCATTTGGAGAACTTTTCTAAGTTAGTGTAGCACTTCACTGTTTACATTCGCTTCAGTTGGTCCTCACAAATACCGGTGTTACAGAATGGCTTCTGGGCATCTGTAAATAATTTAGAGAAAGCTCATTTTAGTTTTCCGTCTCCCACCCATAGTTTAGCCTAGTTAGACACTTTTTAGCACCAAGAACTGAAAAAAAAGAACCAAAAGAAGTCAGTTGTCATTGGAATCCTGGGCAAAGTAACGGTGCCAAATGCTTTGGTACCAAAGTAGAAGAGTCTCAGGATTTGAATAGTCTTTTTTTTTAAGTTATTGAACATTATTTAATTGTTTAATTATGAAAAACATATAGACTAATATATCCCAAGTTAATGACACACGTTGACCATGACTTGGCCCACCTGGAATCTCATTATTTTGCTTGTTTTATGAGACAATTTGGGGAAAGGGAAAAGGGAGTAGCATTAAGAAGGTCACATCAAATCTCGAGTCTCAACTCAAGAAGATCTTGTTTATCTGAACAAGAAGTATGTGCACTGTGGCAGTCCCATCCTTTTACTGGGACCCTGTCCTTTTATAGTACCTGCCCCACTAAAAAAACAAGCAAACAAACAAGCAAACAAACAAGCAAACAAACCCTCTTGTTCAAGCTAGCTCGCTGCTTGTTCCTCTACCTCAAGGTAGTCACTTTATCATAAAGAGGGAGAGAGGGATTAATAGTCCATTATTGAAACACTTTATGTTACTTAGTGTGGCGGGCTATCTCTAATATGGCCCCCAATGGTCCTCACTTCCTCATATCATGTCTTGACATCATCCTTTCCTTTTGAGTATGGGCTGCCCTAGTGACTTGCTTCTAACCAATAAATATGGCAAAGGTGATGGGAAGTCAGTTCTATGAGATGGTGACCTGCAACTTGCTAGCCAGATAGGGGAGGCTGGTGTATGTTATCTCATCTGGGGTTCAGGTTTATTTTAGTTGGGGTAGATTAACTGCTGTAACAAAAGGTGCTAACATGCACATTGACTTTAATGCAATAGAAGTTCATTTCTTGATCATGAAATAGTACTGGGCAAGTGAAGAGGTTGGCAAGATGTCCCTCCTGCCTCCACACAGTCATTCAGAACCCCAGAGCAACAGAAACTCTGCTATCTTTAACACAAAACTTCCGAGGGCACACTGGGTTTGAGGGTCATCTTTATTCTAGCAAGCTGGAAGGGAAAGAGTGCATGGAAAACTTCCATGTAGAAGATTTATAAGCCACATCTGAGAATGAGGTATCACCCTTCTGTTCACATTCCATTGTCCAAATGTCACTCACCTGATCACAGCTCACTGCAAATGGCCTTTGGCTCGGTGGTCATTTTCTAGTGACAACTCTATACTAAGGAGAGGGCCTAAGAATTTTGGGTGGACATTTACACTTTCTGACATACTGCTTCTGGGAAATGAAACACTTTGGAATGCTTTGGTCAGATTAGCATTCAAATATGACGTGAAACTTTTAATGTTTTAGGCCCATTTGGCAAGATCTATTATTTCCCACCAATCCCTCCATTCTTGCTTTTTCCACAGAAAGACCATCCAACCAGACCGTTAGCCACCACCTATGATTCAGTATTGAAACTAATTCAGGTCTTCTGTCTTCCCATCCCAGGAAAGGGGGGAAATGAGATGGCCTACTTGACTGTACGTTGAGGGGACTTCTTTTCTCCAGTGTCCCTCAGGGCCACCTGTAACACCAAGCCAGTGTTGGCATATTCCTTATAGACCTGCCTCTGAAGTTTCCCTCATCAGAGTCACTTCCCCGTTCTTGAATTATTTCTTCCTTTGGTTTCCTTGGATATCACATTTCCCTCATTCCTCTGTCTTCTCTCCTTAGATGCTCAGGGATTTAAATTTCTCCTTATAGACTTACGACCTCCAATTTTCCATCTTTCGTCTTAATGTACCTCCTTTGAGGTAAAAACAGTGCACTTGATATTTCCAGGTCCATGTGAAGGGGCAGTCCACATCTCACATGGCCTCCTCAGTGATGCCATTCTGACTAGTAATTTCTGTTAGCCAACCTCTCCCACTCCTTGTCAAATGTCCACTTTTATTGTCTTTCTAACACTTATCATTACCTGAAGTTACTTGTTGATTTATTTGTGTGGTTGTTCATTATCTATCCTAGATACACACACTCCACTGGTGCTAAGACTTGGTCTACCTCATGCAGAGCCTAGCACAGTGCCTAAAAATAGAAGTTGCTCCATAGACATTTGTCAAATGACTACATGAAGAATTTGTTTGGGTGGCCAGATGGCTCAGTTGGTTAGAGCGCGAACTCTGAACAATAGGGTTGCCGGTTCGATTCCCACATGGGATGGTGGGCTGCGCCCCCTCCCCCCCCACAACTAAAGATTGAAAACGGCGACTGGACTTGGAGCTGAGCTGCTCCCTCCACAACTAGATTGAAGAACAATGACTTGGAGCTGACAGGCCCTGGAGAAACACATTCTTCCCCAATATTCCCCAATAAAAATTAAAAGAAAAAGAAGGAGGAGGAGAAGGAGGAGGAGGAGGAAGAGGAGGAGGAGGAGGAGGAAGGAGGAGAAGAAGGAGAAAGAGGAGGAGAAGGAGAAGAAGAAAGAAGAAGAAAGAATGTCTTAAAAAAAAAAAAGAATTCATTGTAGGGAGGTCCCCCTGAAGACATAGGAAGTAGCGGACATATATTGGCTGTGTGAGTTGAGAATTACTTTCCCAACAAGACCACTCACCACAGGGGAGATGTAATTTCCCATCAGGATACTGGAGTGCTATCCTATTGGGGGTCAGTAGTGAGGCAGGTACTTAGTAAAGTTTGTAATTATTCCATGGGAAAAAAATAGTGTTGGAGTCACTAGACCCCTAGATCAGGGTGGGCAAACATTTTTCTGTAAGAGGCCAGATGATAAATATTTTGGGACTTGTGAGCCATATGGTCTTTGTTGAAACTACTTAACTCTGCCATTGTAGAATAAGAGTAGCCATAGACAATATGTAAGCAAATGGCTGTGGCTGTGTTCCAATAAAGCTTTCTTTATGGACACTGAAATTTGAATTTCATGTAAATTTCACATGCCACCAAATTTTATTGTTTTGATTTTTTTCCCACTTAAAAATGTAAAAACCATTCTAAGCTCAAGGCCATAGAAAAACAGTCCCTTAACCTAGATGGTCAGATAACAGCTTTGTATACTCGTATGTTGGGATGTTTTTTCCAGCTCTCATGGCTACTTTATAAATAATGTTTCATAAAACATTTTCATGTAATCTTTGGACTTGAGTCTCTAGGGGTGTTCTGGATTGGGAGGAGGGAGTAGGAAAGAGTCTCCCAGGCCTAAATGGTTAACGTTTATATTGCAACATAAATTATCCTTTGCTCCAGATTGCCTGGGCTATCCATGTAGAATGATTAATGTCAAGATGATAAAATGATGCAGTCTCTTGAATTTGATTCCAGCTGTTCCCATCTTTGATATGATTTGTGAATGACAGTTGTATTTTTCACTGGTGATTAGTTAATGCTGGGAAGGACAGCCAGATGATAGCTGTCTAGAATTCTAAAGCCAAAGATTTACTTGGCTGGAAAACTGTTCAACAGAATATCGTTACAACATTTACCACAAATTCATTTAGTATTTGTCATTAGAAGGTGCTTAGCATTGGGGAAGCAATCTAGAGCCTGAAGAATTTCTTAGGCCATTTGATTATACCATGATTATGGAACAATGGTAATCAAAAGAAGGCTTCCAGCCACATGATGCATTGCTCTTGTTTAAAACCCAAATGAACTCTTACAGAGAATTTTCCATTTTTTTCTGAGAGCCCTTTATCGACTTGAGGACAGACATATCAAGTGTGCATCTCAGTTTGGAACCCAAGTGTCAAAAGTTACTGGGTTTAGCCCACAATAATAGCAGTGACCATTTACTGAGCCAATTACAATGTGCCAGGCACTACACTATTTTACACTCATTTTATCATCACACCAGTGCTTTTAAACATTTTGTTACACTGTTAGAATATTTGTCCATCTGCCAAGTCATTGGAAGAGCAGGTAGTTTGGTCTCTTGTTCTCTTTGCATCTGTGTGGCCTCTTGGATTGTGAGTCTCTGTGGATAAGAATGGGATGAGTTTAACTCAGAGTTCCTCAACCCCACCACTATGAACATCTGGGGCTGGATCATTTTTTGTGGGGGACTGTCCTGTGTTTAGCAGCGTCCCGGGTCTCTAACCCACTAGATGCCGGTAGCATCCCATTGCTGGCTGTGACAGCTAAAAATGTCTCTAGTCGCTGCAGATGTCCCCTGGGGGACAAAATCATGCCAAGTTGAGAACCACTGGTTTAACTCAATCTCCCCAATGTAGCACTGAGCATATAAAATTGTCCTTGGGGCTCAGCCTGTATTTTCACTTCCTGCATGAGAGGCCATCTTGTAATGAGTTTCTCTTTACTTCAGGAATTGAAATGGGATCTGTGTCTTATCTATCATGAGTTTTGATTTGTGGAAAATAGTTCAATATGATGTTGGCAACAGAGACTGGGTTCTCTACTCTGGATCCATATTAGTATAAAGGAGGTGTCAAATTTTTTGATAAGTGAAAAAAGCAGATAATAAAGGAATCTATCTATCTATCTATCTATCTATCTATCTATCTATCTATCTATCTGTCTATCTATCTATCTATTTCTCCTCCATTTCTTCTGGATCAACATTTCCATGACCTTCAGGTAATTAAACCAGTGTTTTCTCTGCATGTGTGTCATGGGCATATTTGTGTTTTTCCTTTGTGCTATCCTTTATTTTCAAAACTGTCTGCAATAAACATATGTCATTTTAAAAATCAGATAAAAATTCTTTAAAAAAATGGAGTCGCTATTCTACACTTAGATTTCTAGCTGGTGTTAACAATTTCTTCGGACAATGTGAGACTTAGCTTTCTGATCAAACACTATTACCACTGTAGCTCCAATGAAAACACTTCGGGAGAACTTGATTGGCAGATATAGAAAAATAATATTGGGTACTTAATCATGAAAATAAAATTAGGACAACATCCTAAAAATTTGAAATGCTAGGGACCTGAAAAAATAAACCTCCCATCGCCAGTTTTTAGTTATTTAATATATTCATTAAAGAACAATGGAGGGCAGGAACAGCAGTTGCTTTGAATTACATGCTATTTGGGATCAGCAACAGTGGATTAACAAGGTTTTACTATGTTTCAGATGTTTGTCAATGATTGATTGTCTGCATTCATATCTACATATGCTTACCAGGCTTTCAGGGCATAAGGTCTCCGAGACAGAGGTTATGTCTTTTATTGATTCTGCGCGAGTCCAGACCACACTGGAGAGCCCTAATACATTGGCAGCATTTTTTGACCATTGATAACAGCGTGCAGACTATTTAGCTCAGACTCCCAAGGCCAAGGTGGAAACAGCCTGGGAACAATGCTTGCAAAGGCTTTTTATGACTCAAACGCCCCAAGCAAGCATATAGCTTTCCCAATCAGCAGAGGTACTTGGCTCCAGCCTGTCATTAAAATGTGGGCATGGACCCAGCCCTTAGGTCCGGGAAAGCAGCCCCCCTACAGGTCCATGAGCAGGCTTCCCTGAGCAGAGCAGGAAGCCCTGGCTGCAGGCCCCCTGGAAGCCGAGAAGGCTTCTTGAGTGGCCTGGATGCCAGCTCCCACCTGGAGAAGTTGGAGAAGTGATGGCTTTCAGGCTGAGGCCTGCAGAAGCAGAATTCCCAAATTCCCAGCCAAAGAACATAATCCTGAAGTGGAAAAACAAATGAAATTCATACAAATTGAACCCAACAATCCCCTTTCCTCTTTGGAAAGGAAATGGTTGGGAGATGGTTGTGGATGAACACTACACAGGGGTCACACCCCTTCCTTCTTCTTATGGCAGAAGCCCGAGGAAACTCTGCTCAGAGTTAACGAGGTCAGAAGGTTCAATCCATCTGAAGGTCCCTCTGATTGGCGGCCTCCTCCGTGAGGCTCTCCATGCCATCATGACGGATTTCCTTTGCTTCTTAATTTTTGTTTAGCTTCTGGTTCTTTGACCGAGTGAAGCAGTCGGATTTCTTAACCAGAATTAAATTGTTAAGTCCCTATTGCACAAGGGAGGAAACGTTCTCAAGTAATTTTCATTCAGATGAAATGGGGATAAACCGGTCTTGAAATAGAAGGAAAGAATTAAAATAGTAACTCTATTCCCAGGTATGTGTTTCTCCCGTAGGAAACAGTGGTTTAAAGTTTATGGAGCAGGTTAATGAGTTGGAGAACCTTGCCTTTTGGCCCATGTCCTAAAATAAGACTTTTAAACATACTTCAAAAATATACAACACTCCTCATTAATGGCGAATAAAGAATTGGGTCTTGAATCAGGATGTAAAGGCAGAATGATTCATATAGTAATATGTAGCAGAAATGGGGTTTTTCAGAAATGAAAAATTTCATTGATTAAATGATTCCTGGAACACCATGGGCATTTATTTTGCTTTGCTTTTTTACTTTGTGTTCTTTGATATTTTTCACAATTTTCTTCAATAAATATATATTACTAGACTGGAGAAAACAGACTAACTTTGAGAGTTGAAAAATTGATGCAATATAAAGAGGGCCTTTCAAGAAGTGGAGTTGCCTTCAAAAATCTGCAGGAAAGGAAAAACAATTTTTTGACTTTGCTTGAAGGTCGTGGGATGGATTTGAAGACTTTTACGATGGTTTTCTATTCTAATTCTGTTTCTCCCTTATGGCTCCAAAGCAGAGAAGCCCTTTGTCCTCTTTTCTAATGTTAAGTTAATGAGAATGTATGTAACTTGAAAAGATGACCAGCTACTGGCTTGTCATAGTTGCTTATTCTCTCTTGCTGTCAGTTTTCATTCAACTGCATCTCTTGGATCACCTAAACCAGCATATTGCTTCTCTGTTCGGCATGAGCTGCTGAATGCCGGAAGCACTACTAATCTCTGGGTTATATGGCAACAAATGAGAGTGGGTTAGGCTGTCAGTTGTATAAATTCTTTAGCTCTTGGAACAAATTTGAACTGAGTAATATATAAATCGAACATTGATATTCTCCCTCCCTTCCTTCCTCCTTTCTTTCCCTTTTATTTTCTTTCCTCCCTTCCTCTATCCTTTCTTCCCTCCTTTCTCTCTCTCTGTCCCTCCGCCCCTTCCTTTCTTCCTCTCCCTTCCTTCCTCCTTCCTTTCTTCTTTTTTGTAGAACATATCCACTGAAGACATATGACAAACTAGGGACTGTATCAGGCACCAAAGATATTAAAAAATAATAAGCACAATCCTTACCTCCAGGAAGCTTATGTCGTAATGAGGCAAAAAAAGTCCCTCAGAAATGGGTGGATTCTTCTGAACTGTGTAGAGGAGAAAGAAAAAAAAAGGAAAGAGAAGATACAATAGCTATAATGTGGGGTCACTGTATTCTTTCGAAAAGCAGGTCCCCCCATAGTCTATGTAGAGTATGTTTCCAGCTATTAGCAAAATAAACAAACAAGCACTAGCCTCTATTACCTCAAGTTAGCCTTGGGAAGAGAAGTTTAATTTTCTGACAGCAGAGCAACAATGTGGCCATGACCACAGGTGGTGTCTTACCTTGAGGTCTAATTTGGAAGGTAAAAGTACCAGTATTTCCTGTGCTGCAAGAAAGTCCAGAAATAACCCATTTTTTGCAGTGCAAAGAACTATTTTGAGAACTTAAGTAAATTCCTTTAAGTATTTTTAAAAACACACATTGTAATCTCAATCTCTTTTTTTGCGGTAATAGTCATTTTTATAATATTGTCAACAAGTGTACCAAAATTTCTCTACCTGAATTCCACATATGCCTAGAGTCAAATATCTTGGATATTTGCTTATTGGTAGCTTCCAGATCTAGGGAGAAGCTGGAGGTGTTTACTCTTCCCACTTCCTTGTCTCCCTCTCTCCTGACTTGACTGAAAGCACTCTGGATATGCCCGGAATGTTGAACCAGTGAGATGGACAATGGCTGCATTATTAAGAAACACTCCACAATTGACCCAGTGTCCTGGGAGCAGAGAGGAAGGGATAGAAAATTGATAGGAAGGTGCCAGGAGAAGATTCGATGGACAGAAGGAATGTTACAATGATGGAACATTGACATAACATTATGATGCTATAACATTGATATTATGATTGAAGTGTTCATCTAGGCCAGCAGTTCTCAAACAGGAGTGATTGTGCCCCCCCAGGGGACATTTAGTCGTGTCTGGAGACGTTCTTGGTTGTCACAGTTGGGAGGGGGTACTACTAGCATCTGGTGGGTAGGGAGCAGGAATGCTGCTAAACATCCTCCAGAGCATGGGACGGCCCCATACCTAGGAATTATCCAGCCCCAAAAGGCCATAGTGCTGAGGTGGAGAACTGCTTTAGGAAGGGACAGCTAGAGAAAAGACTGAACAAAGGTGAGAACAAGGCACCAGAGGACTTTGTCCACAGAACAAGTGAGGTGAGGAGGAAGAAGGATTTATGGAAAATATATTCAACAGATACTGGCTTTCTTGACCTGTGTGTCCATGAGGGTAGAAGATTGTACTCAGTAATCTCTTTAGACCCAAAATACATACACAAACAAAGTTTGTAATATCCTGCCTAAATTGAAAATGAAAACTTGACACCCAGACTGTAATTAGGAAGAATGAACAACTTCCTCGTTTTTACCCAATTCACCAGGGCATTTTAACACTCAGTCATCTCATTTCCTTCCAGAGCTGTAAAGGTGTCATGATTTCAATCTCTGCAGTGGAATTTTTCTGCAACACGGGGCCTGGCCATTCCACTTTGGTGATGTTTTTGACGGCTGTGTCCGACAGCATTAAGGAAAATTGTTCGCATTTGTGTCTCGGATGCTGTCATGAGCTGTGTTGATTTTCCTCCAGTCAGAGCTGTCCCTGAGGACTTCCTGGTTTTAAGGGCAAAAACCTCAGGAAGAATGAGCTGTCTTTGAAAGTCGGCTGCCTCTGCGCGTGCAGTCGCTCTCTGAAGTCATTCAGACAGAAGCCCAGAGTGGTGCTTCCGTGTTGTTCCAGAAGAGTCTCCTTGGCCTGGTTCCCCACAGGGAGCAGGAGGCCTGCGGGGTTTCTCTGGGCTTGTCCCCCATGCCTGGGAGGTTTCCCACATGGTTACATGTGAGGACAATTGTGCTCTCATCCTTTGCTCAGCAGATGTTGGCACTGCTTGAACAATTCCACCAAGAAAAGATTGATTGACCTGGAAATTTTAAAAATACATGTATTTCAGGGCCTAGCAACCGAGCCCAGGAGGGAGCAGGCGGCCTTCTGTTTTTGGCACCAAATCCAGCGGCATTGCTTAATGAGAACTGCCTGTCTAGTGGGATCAAGGGCTTGGGCTCTGCAGGCTGGTTGGCCCCCTGAACTCTGGGGTTGAGGGTTCACGCCCTGGCACTTCTGCTTCCAGTCAATCATTTGAAGGTTTCAAACATACCCCCAACAGCAGCCTTCTCCATTTCAGGATGTCCTGAATGCCAGGTCTGGAATGCAGGGAGGGAGCAAGAGGCAACTGATAACAGATGCTGCCATTTGGACACCCTCCCCTCCTTTCTCTGTGCAGACCAATTCCCCAGGGGCCAAAGGTCAGAAGCCTTGATTGGGCTCATTGTTCCACACTGATGGCTGGACATTTATTCTTGTCTGTGTCTCTTGCTGCTTCTGAACCTGGCCTCACCAAGATGGACTCACCCCAAGGCTTGACATGGGGATTTAAATCAAGACTATTCATCTTTGTCATCGTCTACAGTAACTTATTTATTGGGTGCCAACAACAGACTCCAAAAAGCATTAGGCCCAACCAAAAGGCTGCACAGCCAACTCCATTTGGATAGGCCTGCTCTGAATTTTCCATCTCCAGACCCTGTTTTCCTCAACTGACTCTGTCTGTGCTCTCACTCTCATTGTTTTGCGGGTCAAAGCAAATGTGAATAGGAGAGAATTATGCTTTATTTATTAAGTGAATTGACTCCCAGGAAATTTTCCTCATTTGGAAGTCTCCTTTGTCTGCTGTTAATATAGCTACTCGAGCTTTTTCTTTCTTTCTTTCTTTCTTTCTTTCTTTCTTTCTTTCTTTCTTTCTTTCTTTCTTTCTTTCTTTCTTTCTTTCTTTCTTTCTTTTTTTTTTTTTAAAGATTTTACTGGGGAAGGAGACAGGACTTTATTGGGGAATAGTGTGTACTTCCAGGACTTTTCCAAGTCAAGTTGTTATCCTTTCAGTCTTAGTTGTGGAGGGCACAGCTCAGCTCTAGGTCCAGTTGCCAGTTGTGAGTAGTTGCGGGGGGCAGAGCCCACCATCCCTTGGGAGAGTGGAGGGGTTGAACCGGCAACCTCGTGGTTGAGAGCCCGCGCTCCAACCAACTGAGCCATCTGGCCACCCGGGAGCTCAGCGGCAGCTCATTGACTTCATTCTAGTTGCGGAGGGCACAGCTCGTTGGCCCATGTGGTAATCGAACCGCCAGCCCCATCACTCGCGCTCTAACCAACTGAGCCACCCGTCCGCTCTTGAGCTTTCTTTTGATTAGTGTTTGCATGCTATATCATTTGTCATCCTGTTACTTTTAACACATCTATGTCTTTATTATTTAAAGTGAGTTTCCTGTAAATTGAATATAGTGCTGGATAGATGAGTCTGGAGTTTTTCTTGAGTCACTGTATCTTTGGGAAACGTGAGTGTGACTGGTTCATTTAAAAGAGCTGCAAGCAACAGACCTGGGACCATGGGGAACAGACTCTGAAGTAACGAAGGAAACAAAGAAATCAGCCCCCACAAAGAAACATGGCAGGAACACCCAGTTGATGACCTAAGAGCAAGCTGAGCACGCAGGCAGCATAGGCATTGGGTGAACTTCCAAGTGAAGGGCTCTGTTGCCTGGAAAGTTCAGAATGTATGTTGGAGATCATGTCAGAGTGAGTTTCAGGTCAGAGAACCCAGCTACTGAGAAGAAATGAGAAATTAGAATTCTACTCTCAATATTTATTGAGAACATACTATGTGACAAACAATAAAGCTAAGTCAGTCCTGGTTTCAGACTTCGGGAATATTATAGTCTAGTGGGGGCAAAGGAAGATAAACAGTAAACACAATTTACACAAACAAACACTAAATTGCAACTGTGACAAACATTGTGAAGGGAGGCACAGATTGCTTTGTGAACCAAATTAGGGGAATTTGGTTCAGGTGGGGAGATCATGGAAAAACTCTCTAGAAAATGATAGTTGAGAATTAATCTGAAATAGTAGTGGTAAGTAAGAAGGAGAGGGAAGAACGGTCCAAGTAGCGATCTGTGGTAGACCAGAGCACGGCTGCAACAGTCAGTGTGGCCGCGTGTAGGGAATAAGGGGAGTAAGGTCCAAGATGATGCTGGAGAAATAAGCAGGGACAAGACCATGGAGAATCCTGTAAGCATTGTGGAAGAATTTCATGGAAAGTAGATGGGAAACTTTGCAAGTTTTAAGGTCAATATATGGGAGCTGGGAGTGGAGATAAGAATGTCAGAAGGAACATGTGTGGGGATATGTGTGACATGAGCCAATTTAGATGTTACTTTGGCTGCTCTGGGGGGTAGAGTGAAAGAGAAGATGCAGTGTGGATCACAGATCAACCAATGAGCAGGTTATGTCAGCTGTAGAGTGAGAGATATGAAAGCTTGGACTTGGAGGCCATGTGTAGACGTGGAGAGGAGTAAATCAGTTCAAGAGATAAAATCAACAGGACTTGGTGATGGATTGGACAAGGAGGGTGAGGAAGAAATCAAACATGAACTTTTGGTTTTTTAATTCATGAAACTGGTTGGATAGGGCAAGGTTCTCTTGAACTTTGAGAACCATGAGTACAGTTTTGGACATATTGAATTTGACGTGCCCTTTAGGGATCCCAAAGAGGTCAATATATGGAGCTGAGCTCAGTACAGAAATTAGACTCAGAGATTTAAATTTGGGAGGCATCTGCACCAAATGGTGAAGAAGGAGATTATATGGATGTTGTTGCTTAAGGAGAGATTAAAGAACTAAAGTGGTCAACATCTCAAACACTGCTGTATGTCAAGATGAGGCCAAACATCGATGGGAATGTGGACTGATGTGGACACCATTTTTGACATCAGTGAGAGAGGACTGTTTTGGTAGAGTGAAGACATTGAATGCCTGATGGAGTGTGGGGAGGTATAGTCAGAGGTGAGAAAACAGAAGCAGAACATCTGAACAGCCCTTTGAGAAGTTTGACAGAAAAGAGGAGGTGAGAGAGGGCAGAAGCTGAAGGGAGAATAAGAGTAGGGAAGGCGTGAGACAAGCTTTATTATCTGAAATACTTTGCTGAAATTGAACAGTTTTGAATGACCATAATCAGAAATTGAGCTTTGAGAATAAACAGACCATGCAAAAGAACCAGCGTTCATGAAATCATCTTTCTATGTCTCTCCTTAATTGGTAATTGGTTTTCGGCTACGACATACTTGCTTGTCAATTGTTATACTTCCTTTCTAATCATGCTTTTTAAATTCTCTTAGAAGAACATGGCTGAAAAAGATCCAAAGGAAGACCTGAATTGCTTTCCATAAATCACCCATATTATGACAGCACAACTATAAGAAAGCTTTTTCCATACGTCCTCAACCCCATGTTTATTGTACATTTTTGAATGTGCATCCTACAGTAAAAACAATACTCGTGGGAATAGGGTTTGGCATGTCTCCCTTTTTTATGCTCCTACTATAATCACAAGGAACTACCTTCTTCAATGTATTCTACACCTATATTTTTAGAAATAATAATTTTAAAAAGAAGGTAGTCTACTCTCTGGAGTGTATGACATGCCCTTCAGGTTGACTTTGAAAGGTGACTAATTACAGCAGTGTCTGTTCCGTTTCAAAAGTTCAAATTAAATGTACTTCAAAACTCTTATTAGAGGGAATTTATTTTACACACCTGTCACTTCTGAGAAGGGCTGATTCAACTCAAAAATTATGAAGGAGGCAAAGCTAATTATTAGAACTGGCACACCCTACTTTGTTGAATGAAAGAAGCTTCTAATAACCCTTGAGTGGCCCTGTCTCTGTACCTAATTCTCCATGAGTTCTGTAATTTCAGGATTGATGTCATTCAAAGTTTAAAGGGACTTGGGAGCTCGCTGAGGCCCAGAGCCGTGAGGGCACCTGGAGTCCTAAGTGAGTGAAGGGGTAGTGAGAGCCTACCCTGTGGGCTTCGGGCTGCCAGTCCAGTCCAGTATCTGCTACAGCATGAGTGGCTAAATGACAGCATGAGCCAAATGCAGCGCCATGCTTGTTTCGTAAAGAAGGTTTCATTGAAACACAGCCTCACCCTTTCATTTACATATCCTCTATGGCTGCTTTCACTCTATAGTTGCAGGGTTGAGTAGTTGCCAGAGACAGTGTGGCCTGCAAAGCCTACGATCCTACCTGACCTTTATAGAAAAGGTGCTGAGCCCTGTGAGTATAGCATTGGCTGCCAATCTTGGCTGCACTTTAGAATCACTTCATAAGCAAGTACAGGGTGCTGGGCCACATTCTAGACCTCATCCGCAGTCTTCCAGGATGGGATCCAGGGATCAGCATTTGTCAAAAAGGCGATTTTAATGGTCAGTGAGGTTAAAGAACGCTGCATTACATCATGCTGCCTCTAAAGCACATTACCTTGAAAACACATTTCAGGCTATGAGTGTATTTTTATATGGGATACGAGACTGGATAAAGTCCTCCAGAGCGGTGCTTCACAACCTTTTGCTAGTATCAGAATCCCCTGGAGGGCTTGTTAGAACGCTACTTGCTGGTTCTGCCTGCCGAGATTCTGACAAGTAGGTCTGGGGTAGGGCTGCAGAACTGGCATTTCCAAGCTCACAGGTGGTGCTGAGGCTGCAAACCCATGACCACACTGCAGAGCACTGACTGAGGTCAAAAGCCTTGCCTCTGATGAGAGAAAGTCAAGTCCTGTGAGCCAGGGTCTGGGGTTGGGGAATAGGTTTATGGACCAATTGCCGGGATTGTTCCAGACGGCCCTGTAAAGACCTTCACTCCTCTGCTCAAATCACCCGTCCTCCTCGTCTTCAGCCTGCTGAGCAGACTCAAAATCAAGCCATTCTTGTTCCAGGTATCCACTCCTGTATAGCTTTTGTTCTTAAAATCCCTGGGTACTATTTTGAGTCTTGTAAAGTAACTCTATGTTGAATGGAGAGAGGCAGGATGGTGGAGCTGAGAAAATTTCAGGCTTCAAGGAAAATGGATTCTATGTCACAAAGTAGTGCAAAAGAACAAAAACTGGATAAATATTTGTGGAAATCATAAATGCAAAAACACAAAATGACGAGAAGGCAACAGAGACAGGCAGAGACAGAGAGACTTGGAACCACAAAAATGATTTTATTTCGAACCAGAAAGCAACAGCAACGGAGAGAATAGTCTGAGCTGAGTGAGGGCTTGGCAGTGTGACTCAAGTACCAAGGATTGAATTCATTTAGGTGCAAGGGGCAGCATAGAGAACTGACTGTTCATTTACAAATACAGCAAATCACAACCAGATCTTCATAACACTTATCAGTGGATTCCCATTTACACTGGCTTGGATTGTTTTTCAGATTCTATAACGCTTTTGTAAATATTTTTGAAAGTGAAGGAGCCATTGCAGTGAAGGTTTTGGTGTCCCCTTCTTTTTTTGGTATGTCAGGTATGGAATCAATTACAGGAAAAGTAAAAAATATTTGTGAGAGTTTTGCTTTAAAACCCCCAAAGAACAAGAGTTTCTTATCTGTGGCACTACTGATATTTTGGGCCGGACAATTCTTTGTTGTGGGGAGCTGTCCTGTGCACTGTGGGATGTTGAACAGCGTCCGTGGGCTCCACCCATTAGATGCAGGCAGCACCCGCTCCCAAGTTGAGACAAGCAAAGGTGACTCCAGACAATCCCAAATCGCCCCCTTGTTGAGCACTATTTTAAAAACATCCTCACAGCCCTATTATCGTCTTTGAATTCATTTTAACATAAGGGTAGACCAGATAGATGATCAACTTCCCAACCCACAAGCACATGTAAGTGAGCATGGTATACACGTCTCTGCAGGCAGTGCGTGTGCCTGGGGCCAGAATGGAATTCCCCGTTCACTGGAGGGCGCTGGTTTGCTTCCTCAGGAAGTTTAGGGTCAGTATCGCAGCACTACAATAAAAACGCCTGTCTGTCATCTGGCCTCTTCCTCTTCGCCAGCAGAAACCATCATCAGTATTTGAAGTCCGTTTTTGAAGTCATTTTCTTTTAAAGCTGTAAAGAAAATCTTCACCCAGGCCCATTCTCATCTAAATCCATTTAGCTTCCTACTTGAATTGTATGGCCAGCCACTTTGGACACTGGATCCAGGTTTCTTCATTTGTATCCACCAGGAAGAGAAGTACCCCATTTCTGAGTTTTGTTATGAGGGCTGGCTGTGAAATCTGTGAGGCCCAGTGCAAAATGAAAATGCAGGCCCTTTGTTCAAAAAGTACTAAGAATTTCAAGATGGTGACCGCACTGTTCACACAACTGTGATGTTGGTTGGCACCGTGGTTGGCACTGCATCAATTTTGTTGTATTACTTTAATCGGCACTGCCATCTCTTTCTCTCCCAAATCGCAATGCTTCCTGTGAAGTAAGGACCTCAAAAACAAAATACCATGACCCCAATCCATTCAAAGAATCGTACTGCAGCAAATGTATATAGTGTATATTTTTCACTTTCAAAAAAATCCACATGAAAATCTTTTCTACATCATTAATGAAAGTAAACAATGTGGTCTTTCACCATATACATATTTTCTTGTAAATATGACAACATGGACATAGTAACTGCTACTATCCACAGTGTTTTTAAGTTAGCAAAGAGTGAGACTTCCACAACAAAATTATAACATACTCCCTCTCGTCCTTATAAAAATAGTCAAAACATTACCTAAACAGCTTGCAGTGAAAATTTGAGTAGTAACTGCTTTATATTGAAAAACATTATATTCACAGAAATATTGTCCTTCTGGTAAATGCTTTACACTAACATCATAAGGCAAACTGTAGCATTTATTGGTACCTGGAGACCATGATTTAAAAAAACTCAGAAGCTGAGTTTTAGACTCTTTTATTTAAAACCTGTTAATGTACAAAGTGCATTAAAATATCCATTACCCAGCTACCAAAAACAGTATGTAAAAATTACTGAGACAACCCTTTCAGTTTATTCAGGGAAGGCAAATACACATTGTTTTTATATTGTAAAAAAAAAAAATCCCATTAAGTTTCCAGAGAATGTTTTTTTTCCCCATTGAGGTGTCCATCTTTTAGATGTGAAATTGTCCTAAGTAGCTATCAAAATATTCATCTGGGTATAAATAATATAGTAAATATATAGACTCTATCTGTTAAGAAACAGGAAAGCATCTGCCAGTGAAGAGGACAGAAGCACTGGGAAACCACCCATGAAGTCTAGACTCAAAATCATATAATGTGATGTGAGTCCATGGACGGATTTCAGGGGAACAATTGGTTGATCTGGTTAACAACAAAATCACTAAAAAACAATGCCTAAACCCACCAGTCCATTCAGTCAAAATGGCCAACCTAGTAGCCCAGAGAAATATTGTAGCAAATGAAATGATTTATAGATGTCATGCCCTTCGTCAAGGTAGAACCCATGCCAGATGCCCGGTCCAAGGACTGCTTGAGAAAGCCTTACTTCATGGACCATTCCGACGTGTCAGATCAGCATGCCAAGAATCTCATCTGATATTCTATTAGCAGGTTCTATTGGCAGGTTCCAACGTGAGAACAGCAAGTTTGATTTTTTTCTTTTTTTGTCTTACAACTCTATGGTAAACTATTCTAGAATATACAGAGGGACTTCTACATCTTTCAAGATGTGTTTAATAAAGGTCTGTTTATAATAACTTTTGAGACATGTATACTAGTGAATAGTACTTTATGCAATGCAACGTCCCTTGTTATTATCAACTCATAAATATTAAGGGTTTTTCGGGTCTTATATTTGGACATGGTAGTGGCAGTTGGGGCCATGTGTTGATGTCCTGGAGAGCAAAATCAATCCATAGTGATGCTGTCATTTGTGACAGAAAATGTTTATTTCCTCAGCACCAGTGACAAAAGAAAAATGATTTGGGTGGGGGGAAGAAAGAAACTATTAAAAAGAAGAATGAAAGATTTATATTAGGAAATAGAATCCTACTTCTGATAAAACACAAATCAACTTGAATTTTGGAATAACCAGTAGGATTCAAAGTGACTATTTTCAATTGCAATCTCATTCTTAATGTTCTCCCAGAATCCTTCATCCTGGGAAAAGCAGGGTAAAATATGGCCAAAGGTTTCAGAACCTTTCTTTCCAACAGTATCCCACTAGCCATCAGAGGGAATTAAAGATTTAGCCATGGCAGATTCCAAGCTCCAAAGTCAATTCTTTCCATTCTTTTTCGCTCTCCATTTGAGTTGATCCAATAAAAGCTTGTGACATCACAGTTAAAACACCTCAAAATAAACCAGAGTAAGAAAGCCCACTTACTTCCCTACGAGGTTCAAAGCTATGTTTTATTTTTAAAGTAGTTGTATATATTCTGTTTGCACTGTTACAGATTGTGAAGAAACAAAGGCTGCTAACTGTATGGGCCTCTTATTGTGCAATACCAAAAAATTCCTAAGAGGTGTAATCCTGGTTATGTTTCTTTCATAAATAATCTATAAATTTTCCTGTAAATACAAAAAATTGAAGAAATTATTAAAGTCTGTACTTAACACAAACCACAGTAAAAGGGAGAGCGGGGAAATCGCCCGTTTGAGTCCTATCTTAGCTGATTTCTGGACACTTTTTTGGCGAGATTTAATCACACTCTGGAAGCTTGTGCTTTCTCTGTCCCCTAAATGGTGGCCATGACCCTTTCTATTCCCCAGAAAGTAGCTCCACATGGCCAGGTGCTCACGGCAGCTGCTCTGTGCAGTCCAGATGGTCTGGGATGGGAAGACCAGTTATAATGGTCAAACATTTGTTCCACACGGTGAAGGTGGGGCACACAGGCTGCGAGAATGTGATGTCGAAGGTGTAGAGGTGCATGGAGTTCAAAGCATCGTAGAAAGCGATGGAGCCGTTATCATAGTCCAGCAGGATGCCGACGCGCCGGAGGTGGGGGGCTGGCTCGATGGGGATTTCCTTGCTGTTGTGTCTCACCACCCAGTTATTGTGACAGCGGCACAGTGCCCAGGAAGCAGAGTTCTTCCCAATCCACTCGTGCTTCGGGGCTGATTTGTAAGCAAGGCCAATGGCATACCTGCAGAAACAAAATAGCAACAACGAAAACAGTGAGCACTTCGTACATGTATGTGAAATCTTTTCTCTGGTCCTCAGGGGTCACGAGAATGTGATCCTCTGTTGTCCTTCTTCATTCTCCTTCCGTGAAAGCTTGGGCAAGAGCCCTGACACGTGTTCCTCATCTTCTTGCCTTCTAAACATACACCATGTTTCCCCAAAAATAACACCGGGTCTTATACCATTATTTCCCCCTAAATAAGACTGGGTCTTATATTAATTTTTGCTCCCAAAGATGCATTAGGGCGTATTTTCAGGAGATGTCTTATTTTTTCATGTACAACAATCTACATTTATTCAAATACAGTCATGTCATTTTCTTCTGGAACATCGTCATAACCTACTAAATGTGCCTGTCTGGCTGATGATCTTAACTGGGGCTTATTTTCAGGGTAGGTCTTATTTTCGGGAAAGGAGCTATTGTATTTACCCACATTCGTTTTTACAGTTCTGACAATTAGAAGAGAATCTGAACTTCATGTTTTGCTGCCTCTTTTACCCTCATGAAGACCCACACAATGAATTCTCTAGACCAGTGCTGTCCAGTAGAACTTTCTAAATGTTCTTCTCTGTTCAATATGGTAGCTATGAGCCACATGTGGCTACTGGGCACTTGAACTGTGGCTGCTGAGAATAAGACACTGAATTTTAAATTTATTGAATTTTAATTAAGTTAAATTATTTAAATGGCTGCCTGTGGCCCATGGCTACATGAACAGCACCATCTTAGACTTTTTCTTTTGACCTTTGAATTTTTCAGCCGACGCCATGTCTGTCATTCTCTACTTTGCAAAAGGCAAACTTGGAGAATAATTTTCATTTATGGGGCAAGTTCCTTGTCATCCCTCAGCCTGTTTTCTTCATCTATACCACAGAGATAACGACAGACTCCATCTTTGAGGAGTAAAGGAAAGAATACATGTAAAATTCTGGGCACGAGGCCTGGCATAGAATATTCTGTAACTGTTATTTTATTATACTTGCCCAATGACACATTACTAATAAGTAACAGAATCAGAATTTAAACCTAGGATGACTCAAAAGGCCACAAACTGAAACAACACCCTCTAATGCCTTCCCTCACCAGAATTTGTGTAATTCATCACGGCCAAGAGCCCTTCTGATGATATTTCCTACTACATTTTTAAAAGTTCTCCATGTCTTTGAGCAGATGGATATCCTGGTTATTCTAACGTTATTCCAGTGTCCTCTCACTGCTCAAAAAAATGTTAAGAATTCTTTCTACAGTGTTCTAAGTTTCTTAATCTCTTTTCACCTCACTAAAGTATGCCTCCACAATATTTATAGTATAGTATTTCAGTTTATTTAGATAAGCAAAACCCATCATTCTGAATAAAGAGTGAATGATTCAACTTTTAATGTTATCGCAGAAACTAGTATAACTAGATATTGACATATGGTACCTTACTGAATTCAGAGAGAAAAACTTCATTGGTCTTTGATAAAATGTGATTCTTTTAAAAATCACATGTTGGGTTTAAAATATAATTACTTTAAGAGTTTTGTGTTTTAAAAAATGAATATAACATGTCATCATTGAATTAAAAGAGAATGGAATTGATAATCCACTAAGCCCAGTGTGGCAATCTGTCTGCCATCAATTCAGCCTCCCCTCTTCCCTCTCATAAATCCTGCCTTACATCACAGGGAAAATCTGGGGCTGCATTTTCCAGAATCTTCTTTGCATTAGGAGTCTGGGTCAGGTTCTGCCATTGTGATGCCCTCATGCAAGATCCAGAAGTTCTATGGGGAGGGGAAACACTCTTTTCCAGACAGCACACAGCAGTGGTGAGGTTTGTGGAAGCTTCTGGGTGAGCTCCTGGGCACACTTGCCTCTGGGCTGTGGGTAGCCTTCCAGCACCCACAGCTAATCAAGGGTTCGTGGACTGGGGCAGTTGCCTCCCTGACTTGTGCTCTCAGCCTTTCCTGGGCTCCAGTGAGCCTCTGGTTCTTTTCCTCCTTGGAGTACCTAGAGTGACTTCTGGTTTTCTGCCGAACCCTAACTGAGACATTTTGGAAAGGGTTTTCTTTTTTGCGATTTGAAGTATTTTCCCCATAGATGTTCTCTATGCCCTGGTAGATAATTTGGAACCTGCGTTTGCATCACAAAATAGCTGTATGTCTGTATTGTTTCCTTTTTGCTGCTGCACACCACTTTTATTTTTTATTAAAGAACTTTGACGTTTATTTCCCATTTGAACCTTAACTGAAGCCCCTAAGAAGTAGCTGCTGCAGGTATGACTGACTTCATTTAGCAAATGGGAAAACACAGAGAAGGTTAAAATTAGGAGCAAAATCCAGGATCTCGCCCCCTTCCCCTTGACTTCTGGCCCAGTAATCTCTGGGTGAACCCATGTTTAGTTAACACAATTTTATAAAATACCAAGTGCACATTAACAGCATTAGAGAGTAAGAAAATAACTACGTGCATAGTCCATTAAGCAAGGGAAAATACCATTATATTATCATTAATCTGTAAAACTACGCACATGTTTCTATTGAACTTGAAAGGTGCAGGCAGAAGGTAATGTTCCATTAAGTTACGCAGTGAGTCTCAGAGAATTAAAAGAGTACAAAAATTGTGTTCCTCTGAGCAATGTTAACATGCCCATTGCATGGATCATAACATACATGTTAATTTAAAGTCAAGACTATATTTCATGAGAAAATACATGTTGTCATTAGCTGTTGCAAATCAAAGCGTCGCAGTCATTTGATCATATGGGTCACTCCTTCCTCGGTAACACCTCCCAGGAAATATTAAGCTATGTTCTACATGAGAATTTTTCTGAAATTGACAAAATCAGGTTTATAAAAATCCAAAGTGTGGCAATTAATTTAAAAAATTTCCCCCCTCCTGGGTTGGTTTTGACATCTGGAGGGTGTTTTCAAGGTAATGTTGATCTGTGTTTATATAACTGGTCTGGTGGAATTTCCCGCACCATTCATCAATGGGAATGAGATCATAACGATCAGGTATCATTTATCATAAATAATTATTAATGGGCTTGTAATTATTTAGACACTGGATTCCATCCCAGATTAATATAACATGTTAATTAACTAGAAATGTTTGCTCTTTTGCACCTGCAAAAATTAATTGTATTTTCCTTTGGGCTTTTATCTTGCCCCAGTGTAGCTAAAAACTGTAAATGCCAGTATGGCCCAGAGCCAAGTAGGGTGGAAGCATTTGTTCTCCATCCTCCAACAGGATTTTGGAACAGGGAAAGGTTCTGGCAAAGAAAATGTGAGGATCACAACAGAAGAAAGCCTACTTGGTTGGCCAATATAGGTACCACTGTTGGGAGAAATGAGATACCCAAACTTGTAATTTCACTTCTGAGATTTCAGTTGACTTGTACCAATACTAAAAGAAATGTAGGTGCAATGTAGTAGTTAACATAAATTTGAATTGAAACATTTTTTTTTAAATAAATAAGTGTTTTAGCATCCTTATCTCAAAAGGAACACTGTTACAACATTCATCATCTTCAGGTTATACAGTTTTGAGGTGTTTTTTTTAAAAGCAAGGATTAAGCTATCATTAAGTACACCCCTGTAAGCCCTAAGAGCAATTATAATGTTTTGAAAATATAGCATGGTGGTTAAGAGCAAGGATCAGCAAACTATAACCCACAGGCCAAATCTGGCCCTCTGCTTATTTTTATAAATGAAGTTTTGTTGGAGCACAGCCGCACCCATTCACGGATGTATGTATGGTCTATGGCTGCTTTCCTACTATAAGTAGAGTTGAGTAGTGGCAACAAAAATCACCTGGCCTGCAAAACCAGAAATATTGGCTCTCTGGCCCTTTACAGACAATGTCTGCGGACCCTTGGTTAAGAGTTTGAACCCTGATTGCAGAGTTCCTAACTCCGCTACGTACCTATGAGCTTTGTGACCTTGTGACCTTGGGTGTGTGCTTCAGCCATCCCCTCTGTAAAATGGGATACTAGCACCCACCTTTGTAGGGTTGCTCGGATGAATAAATGAGTTAACATTTGTAAAATACTTAGACTAGTGCCTGGCACATAGTTGTGGCTAGATGAGGGCTGGTTAAATGAAAACAAAATAGCTCCCATTTGGAGCAACAGCAAACAGGTATTTGTGAGATAGGTGGCCAGAGCAAGGGGTGCAGCTCGTGGCTGTGAAATAGGCAAGATCAGTTTTATGAGGTTAACTTGGCAAGGTAAACTGATTGCAATGTAGACCGCACCCTGACCTTAGTGCTTAGGCTTAGAGAACTCACTGGGCTGAAGCCACTGGACTGGATCTACCAGACCTTTGGAAGTGATTCCCAGTCTGATCACTCCTTCACCCCCGCCCTTTGCTCTCAGCCACTGGCAGCAATTGGCCCAGTCTAGAATCACAAAACATACAGGCAACAGAAACTAGTTTTTTTTAAATGATGACGAGTAATATTTTAGAGTAGGTATCAGCCAACTTTTTCTTAAAGGGCCACAGAGTTAATATTTCAGCTTTGTGGATCATTGGGTTCTGTCTTAACTGCTCAGCTCTGCTGTGTGGCTCAAAGGCACCTATAGACAAGATGGAAAAGAATGGGTGTCGCTCTGTCCCATAAACCCTCACAAAAACAGACAGCCCACCAGGTTTGGCCCAAGAGCTGGGGTTGGCTGCCCTGTGTTTTAAGGCATGAAAGAGTCGTGTTAGCATACTAGCTCTCCCGGGGACCAGGACTCTTATCATCTTAGCTGCAATTCTTGCCATGAATAAAAAATGGGTGGACTTAAAAAAAGTTATTTTTCTTATTGACTGAATGGTAGATTAGATGACTGCTTGGCCAATATTCACCCCCTCCTTTCACCTCTGTGGGTGGAATATACTTCCCCGCACCATTGGCTTTGGGTTTGGCCATGGGACTAGCCAATGAGAAGTTAGTAGACATGATGCAAGCAGAGCCTTGAGGTGTGCTTGCATAATTGGGCTTGTTTGGTGAGCAATAATGACTGTTGTTTGAAGCCACTGAGTTTTGGGGTGTTTGTTATGCAGCATTACTATAGCAAGAGCTGACTGATAAAGCTTTTCTGCATACTGTTCTTCAAGATGGACCCTGGTATGGGTTGATGCTTTGACAAAGTACAGAATGAGAGGTGCCTTTCTATAATTGGGACAATAGATATAATTGCCTACCATGTGCTTCCACTTATGACCACTTCCCAGTAATGCCGGCCACTATCAATGAACACGTTTCCAGCTACGCCATAGCTCCCTTGGCTGGTGAAGCGTTCAGGTGTGTGACTCTTTTTGGATGATGACTCATCACGTTCTACTGTCAAGTTATCATGGGACACCTTTAGCTTTCGATGTGCAGATTTGGGGTCCAGTTTAAATGGTTGGCCTGGAAACAAGTTTATAAAACAAAAAGAGGAAGAGGAAAAGGATGTTGATTTTAACATGACCAACAACATATATTCAGAATCATATTTTTAAAAACAGTCATGACATGTCACAAAGCTATATGCTACAGAGTTGACTTCAGTGTATGCGTTTATTCATATTTTTCCTACTTAATCTCCAAAAACGTTTTCTTCTTTACCAGCAGAAACACTGAAAGGAGAAATCAGCATAATGATTAAAAGTATGTGTCTTAAACAAGTATATCAGGAGTCAAGTAAAGGATTTGAGTTAAATGAGAGTCCTCCTGAAAAACAGTTAATTGTTCCCGCTGACTGGCTGGCTATCCTTATAACAAGGCACCATACTGACACACTCCAATTTGCTTTCTCTTGGGAGGTCTTATGCAAAGAAATGCTGTGTTATAGAACATGATATTTCTAGATCAAAAAGATGTAAAGAAAAAAGAGGATAAAACAAAACACATGTGGGAAGAGACAGAGAGAGACGACAGTGTTACAAGACGCGTGTATAAACCAGATCATTCTTTGTTGTGGGGCTGTCCTGCGTACTGTGGGATGTTTCCCATCATGCCTGGCCTCCACCCACTAGCTGCCAGTAGCATCCACCTCAGTCGTGACGACCCGAAATGTCTCCAGACACTGCTAAATGGCCTCCAGGGGGCAGAATCACCCACAATTGAGAACCACAGACCTAGGCAGATGTCAGGAGTAAAATAAAGAACTGAAGAAAGAGTTATTCATTTGCTAATCTGCTACAGAAAACAATATTATCTGCCATTTACAGAGCCCCAAGCATGTGTTAGATTTCATATATTATAATTCTCACAAGAACTCCTCCAGGATTATTTATTCTAAAAATGAGAAGTCTGAAGTGCAGAGAGGTTAATGGTCTCCCGGTCCTTCAGGGGTAGAGTCAGTTTTGGAACCCAGAGGTATCTGATACAAAATCCACTACTCTCCACTGGTTTGTATTTGCTTTTTTGAGGTTGTCGGCGATGTCTGACAGAGGACAGGAAAGGAAAGGGGGACAGAGGCAGCTGAAAGGAGAGCAGATGAGAGACGACGGCTGTGCTGAGCTCACAGCACTCACTGTTTGTCTTTAACTTTCCGGGCTCGCTGCTGCGGCTGCCGGCCTGGTTGATGGCCTTGACGACGAAGATGTACTTGGTACCGCTCTGCAGACCGTGCACAGTGTAGTGGTTCTGCTTGATGTTGGGTACGATCATCCAGCTATCAGCCGAGTTACACAGACCTACAACGCAAAGCAGACATGGTGCAGTTCTTTGGCGCAAGCATGGGCAACGTGGGCATAATTTTAGGTGCTTTGAACCATAAGTGGAGTGCTTTGTCACTTAGGGAGGCAACCAATAAACTTGAGTGCTTGGTGTCCAGCCTCCAGTAGGAGGTCAACCTGTACTCATTATTATATATTCGTATGTGTGCTCTACATGGAAAAACCACTTAAAATTCTTATATTGCAAATTCTGTTCAGTCTCTATAGGAGCAGCAAAGGTGGTTCTATCCGGGATCTGAAGCATGGATTATGTGCATGATACGTTATTAGGTGCTGTAGAGGATGAGAAGAAAGCAGCGAAGTAACCACTGATTCTTCCCCCTACACCCTCACTTCCATTCTCATTATGATAATCATTAAATTTTGGGGTCTCATCAATTCTGAGACTCACAGAAGGTGAGAAGAGACCTGATTATGTACGAGAAGTTGACTGAACTAGTGTAGACACAGTAGATTTCATTTTTGCCTCTACTTCATCATCCCAACCTGGATCCAGGTCTAAGTGACTTGGCAGTTGCTCCCTCTAAGGAGATGGGATATATTCCCTTATCACATGGCTTTGAATGGCCATGTGACTTGCTTTAGCCAATAGGATGAGGCCAAAATGACAAGGTGCCAGTTGTAAGAGTAGGCATTACAAGATCTTGAGAGCTCCCGTTGGCCCCTTGTGCCTCTGCCATTGCCGTGGGGAGAACATTCCCAACAGGATAAGAGACACAGGAAACAGCTCTACTGCCCAGACAATGCCCAGTAAGTGAAGGAGTGAGGCCAGCAGAGACTGGCCAATTCCAAGCCAACTTCAGACAGGGGAGCTAAGAAAATGATCATTCGTGTTGTTTGTGATCCAGTTATTAGTATGACTGTAGTTATCCGATTTAGGAGACATATTCCAAAGAGAACCCTGGAGCAGTGGCACCCACGGGCAGCTCAGGACCCAGCGTGGGTCTTAGAAAAGCATCAACAGGGATTTTGACCAGCTGCATCACTAGTATGGCTGGTTTCAGAGTAGAGTGGGGCTGCTACTCTGGCTGCATTCTGCAGGATGTGGGTTGGGGAGCAGGCTGAGAATTTATGATGCTTGGAAGAACATGCAGGAAGCCTGTTTTGTTTTGCAGCTGGCTGATGCTGAAAACATCTCTTTGGTATTGGGCTCAACTCTCTTCTCTTACCCATCAATCTCCACTCTAATAGAACCTTTCCTCAGCTCCCTGGTGACTGGGCTGTCATGAAGTTTCCTGACTCTGGTGAATTTCCTTCACCAGTTCTTGGTAGAGGGCGGGCCCTCCACTTCCGGAGGGGCTCTAAACTCACTTTCCCCTCCTTCCCTTTCAGTGGATTTGCAAGTCAAAGGGTTAGTTCTTTTGATCTCGAGGCAACTTATACCTTACCACACTCTCAAGCAGTCCCTTAATCTTTCTTTCCTCTCACCTCTTTGAGGATCCAATAAAACATTTCTGTAGAAAGAAGTTCACATATGCATATCCATACCAACCCACAAATATTTGCATAACATTTCAAGGTATTCACACCGCATTAAGTCTGTCTTTGAATCCTACTAAATACTTTCTCCAACTTTTGAGTTAAACATTGTTCGTAGTAGTCTCACAGTTGATAAGAACTTAAAAGTATTTTGTCAATTGTGAAAATTCACCTCATAATATTTGTATCTTGGATGCACAGTATTTTCAGGCACACTTCCGTGAGTCTTTAAAGTATATATGACTTTGTGAATTTTCTGTCACCTCTTTACATTTCCACCCGGAAACATTTTCACCAGGAGGGCTGCCAGATGACAAAGCCAGCATAAAGCAAGGAAATAATGTGAGACTCACAGAAGAGGTTGTATGTGTGTGTGTGTGTTCATGTTTGGAGATAGAGCAGAGCAACTAAGGCACCAACCACCCCCCACCCTACCCCAATTTCCCCAACTCTTACAAATTCCTACAAATTCTCACTTCTATGAGACCCAGGAAAGCATCCACAAATCGTTCAGTAACATGGGGCTCTCTGTACCCCATCTGTACATATCACTTTCGGTAATTTCTCACCTTACCTTCTCCTTGAACATGGCTGTAATAAACTCAATACTTCTGGATAGTGCCACAGCCAAATAGTAGATTGTGATTCAATCAAAGAAGGGTTATTTTGAACTCTGAGCTCTGGGCCTCAAGAATCCTGTAACTCACTTTAGATATTTAATAATATTACAATAGTAATGAAACAAAAACAATGAGCTTTTCTATCACCTAGGATAATCCACTGGTATTCCTAGATTTGTCAACAAAGATCTAGGAATGAAAACAATAACAGCATTCAGTAGAATCAATGATAATCCGATCAATGTCACTGTGTTTACAGTGTTCCCATTTAATTGCATATGTTACAGTAAAATGACTATTGTGGTCAAAGAAAGCAAACGTAAAAATGTTTCAATAAACTTTACATCACTGTACAACCCAAAAGCTGGGTTTAATGTGGTGGGGGAATGCTTTCAGCAACATCATAAAGCAGATGTCTGGAATTGCTGCAAACTACAACTTGGCCTCCAATCCAAAGTCTTAACCCAACAAAAAAGACTTAACGTTTCAGGAACATTTTCCAGACAAAAATGGGACCCTGACTATCCTGATTATTTTGAAGAGGTCACTAATTTTTTCCTTGAATATTAAAAGAAAATGTTTATGAAGTAGTAAAATTTCATTGGATGGCTTTACACAAGGACAATCTACTTTCATGAATACTAACAACTATTACTGTTTAGGCTTAACTTTATATTATTACTGTTGCCAGGGTAATAATTGAGGAGTTGATTAAAAATGCCAAGAAAGCAACATCAACCATTTTCTTTTGGGGGCTGGAGTAAGTGGGGTGCCTTGGAGTACATCATTATTGCATTGCTAATGTTGGTCTTGCGCCAGCACCACTTAACTTCTTGCATATGGCGCCAAGCGCAGACTTTTCTGCCTCGATATCCCACTGTGTCGGGACTATTGACCAGGTTTTATTCATCTCTTTATGAAACACCCACTAACTATCCTGACTGAAACTTCACTTTTCTCCAAATTAGTTTTCAATCATCTCTGAGGGTAGTCCAATGTTCACCTTCTCCAGTTCAGCTTGAAGTATTAAAACAACAATGGAACTTGGAAGATAATTAGTCCATAATGAAACTTAATTGAGTTTTTCAATTTTGTACACTTTTTTCTCGTTCACAATGGGTCAGAAGCATTTCCCTACATAATGTGGCTCATTACAAGATCCTAATTACATTTGGGATTTCATGGCCTTGCATAACAACTGTCATCTTGCCGTAAAACATTATGTATAAAACATTATGAAACATGGACACCCTTTAGAGAGGCTGCACACCAGCTTCTAACATCCTTTGTCTAACAAATTGGCCAGGAGTGAACATTCTTTTCCTTCTTATTTATAAAAAAGTGTATGTTTAATAACTTTCATGAATTTTTTCAAAATGACTAAAATAAATGAAATACAGATAACTTCTTTGCCATGAAGGCTTGAAAAAAATGAATCTTTGGACTTTTGCTGATAATAAAAATAGGCTGCTGGGAAAAGGCCCCAATTTAAGATTTTAAATGATGTGTTAAAGGTAGTTTCAGAAAGAAAAACATGAAAAATATTGTAAAATTAAATATATATCTATTTGTTAATAAGAAATTCATTAACATCTATAATCACAAGTATTAATAAAAATGAAAAATCAAAAATTAGTAATGTCATTAATCTTGCATTTGAATGTACAAATTGGATTATTGGGAACATGTTTATAAGATTAAAAAGCTCTATAGATGTTACGTAATTCTCTTTCACTAAAGTCAGTTGAGGGCAATTAACTAGAATTTATTGTGACAAGTGAAGGAACCATGAACTGGAGACAGTAGATTTCCTAGTGGCATAAGGAGCGACAGCCAGTTTTTGAGCATTTTCTCTTCTAATGTGCAGTAGAATTAAACTATTAGATCTTGTCCTTCAATATAAGATCTGCAAAGGATATGCCTCCAAATGATAGGACAGATGGACAAACAACATTCAAGGAAGGCCTTTCGCATGAAAACTGTGTAAAATGCTATCCTGTAGACAATCCTGGCAAATTACACAATTGACCTTTATCATATGACAAAAAATATCAGCTTTTAAACAATGCAACAGGGTGGGTATAGTCTGTGTTTATTTTTGTAAAAATAATAACTTTCAATATCTGTGTGTTACCACTGTGGCAAACAGAGCTAAAGCCTTTACTTCTGACATCTTAACTCTGTGAGGTTAAAACACTACCTCTTGTTACAGATGAGAAAATAGATTCAGAGGACGTTAAATCATTTGCCCAAAATTATAGCGCTAGTGAGGTCCAAAGTTGGGATTCAAATCCAGGTCTCCCTCAGTCACTACAAATATAGATAATATTTAAGAAGAAAATAATTTGAAAATGCTTGCATCTCAGTTACCTTTTCATCTAAATTCTTTCCTTGTTGCAATTTGATCCTGTAGATATTAGGACTTGACTACATTGGTTTAATGAACATTAAAGAGATGAACAAATCCCGATACTAACAAGCTGATGAGAGCATCCCAGTTAGATGAGCACCTGTAGTTTTACTGTTTACCATCCATCCAGGGAGAACGGGCCTTTCTGGCACCCATGCATTAAATAAGGCAAGTCCATCATCTCCATTAAGCCATTTGCATTTATTTTCTTGTAGCATCCGTTTTCTGAGAACAAAACACCTCTGGAATCAGCTAGCATAAAGCTCTGAGTTCATTATGTTCAACAGTGTTGCTGTAGTTAGATTTCTGTAGGCATGGCTCTTTCTCATCTATTCCATTTTTGCATCTTGTTTTGGTATTATTTTCCATGCCGACAGCATGGAAGTCAAGTTAGCCACAATTAGCCAGCTGAGAAACTCTAAGTTTCAAGGAATAGGTATCTCTCTTTAGTTTTGGGGGTGGGGCGAAGAGCTGGTATTCAGTTAGGGTTCTGGCTCCACTTCCTTACTCCTTCCTGTATCCACGCCCTTTGCCATGTAACCTTGTAGGCTCTCTCATTCTAACTGGGCTAACTCATGGACTTGCTTGGCCAATGGCATGTCAGCTAACATGACAAAGACAGGGGCTTAAAAAGCACGTGTGCAACTGGGCCTGCCCTTCCACCTTCACCTCGGCGCTCACCAGAACGTGCTTGCGCTTGATCGCAGGAGAGCGCTGTGTAGCAGTTGAGTTGCCCCAGTTATCAGCCTGATGTGTGAGGGAGCCTAACCAAGACCAGCAGGATCTCCTAGCAAACCCCGAGCTGATTCCACACACACACAAGCAATAAATATTTATTGTTCTATGTTACTTAGGTTCTGTGGTCGTTGGCTATTTGGCAAAAGCCAACCGACACAGGGCCCACCAGTCCTGTCCAAATGCCCATGATAATTTGATTCAAGAAATTTCAGGAGAGAGATAACCATATGTGGTGGAAACATGCTTGGGTGGCCCCCATGATTCCCACTCCATACTGGTCATAACTTTGTGTAATCCCCTTTCTTTGAGTGTGCAGGACATCTAACTAACAATATGGCAAAGGGCAAAAGTCTCCTTACCTTTATCTTTCCTGCGGTATTACATTATATGGCAAAAGTAAAGGGAGTATGCAGGTATAACTAAGTTCCCCAATCAGTTGACTTTGAGTTAATCAAAAGGGAGATTATTCTGGGTGGGTCTGACCTAATCGAGTGAACCCTTTAAAGGAGGTTTTAGAGGTGAAAGACTTGAGTAAGCTGCCATGAATTTCACAACCATAATGAAATAAATTTTGACAGCAATCTGAGGGAGCTAGGAAGTGGATTCTTCATTAATTGGCTCTCCAGATGAAAATGTGGCCCAGCCAATACCTTAACTTCAGCCTTATGGACCCTAAGAAGAGGACCCAGTTAAACTGCCCAGAATCCTGACCCTTGGAAACTGAAATAAATGGGTATTGTTTTAAGCGGCTAAGTTTTGGGAAATTTCCTACACAGCAACTGATAAAATTTTTCCTGAATCAAGCAAAAATAATTTCAGAGAAACATAACATTCCTTATGTGGGCCAAGAAGCTTCCTTTAGGTATAAAATGACTCCAAATGTTTCTTTTTCTGATTACATTATTTACTTATCAACAGATATTGCTTCTTTCAATCCTCTGTGTTCTCAGAAACCTCTGTTTTTTTGAGTCTGACACAATGCTTATTGATCCCAGTTCACTTTTTGCAATGAATCATCCCTCCATTTTTTCTGCCTGCTCTTCTCAGACCTTCATGCTCTCCTTTCCTCTGCCTTGGAATTTCTGACCATCTTTTGAATTTCATCTTTTGCAAATGAATGTTTGATAAAATCTGGTTCAGTTTATCCAATATGCTAGAAATAGCCATCCCACAACATTGAGGTAGTAATTCCTTAAGTGAAGCAAAAATAAATTATACTTGCTTCTTTTTGTTGTATTTTTCCTTCTATGCTGTATAGCATAGTACTGTGTGGGTTAGTGTGTTCAGTTATATTCTCAGTATTTAGAGTGTAATCATGTAAATGCTATTTGTTTAACCTTGCTTTAAATCAGGGTTTCTCAACCTCAGCCCTAGTGACATTTTGGGGCAGATAATTCTCTGTTGTGTGTGTGTGTGGGGGGGATGTTCCTGTGCACTGTCGGATATTTCCCATCATCCCTAGTATCTACCCACGAGATGCTAGTAGCACCTCCTCCCCTAGGTTTTGAGAACCAAAAAATGTCTCCAGACATGATCAAATATTCTCTGGGGGCAAAATTGCTCTCAATTGAAAATAAGTGAAAGAGTGACTATTTAGTATGATATTAGTGATTATACTAATTATAATTAGATTATACTACCTAGTGATTATTTGTATTTCAGGTTTGTGGTGAAGCATAATCTTTCTAGACTTTAATTTCATGTTAAGTTTATGGTATATGCATCCTAGATCTGTGAAATATAAGCTCATACTCCTGAAAAAATGCATTTAAAAATCATGTCACCTCTCTCTGAAGGGCAATTTGGCAATGTCAACCAAAATTAAAGTGCAAATAATTTCTGTCCTAACAATTCCATCTCCAGAGATCAATTTATAGATGTAATTCCCCATGTGTGAAATGAGAGTCATTCAAGTATATTAACTGAGGCATAGTTTATAAGGGCAAAAGACTGGAAACAAACTAAATACACATCAATAGAAGATGAGATAAATAAATTAGGCTACATTTTTACAATAGGATACTATGCTGCCTCAAAAAGGAATGAAGTAGTTCTTTATTTGTGCTAAAATAGAACAGTCTCTTAGTACAATATTTTGTGAAAAAAGGCAATGTAAAGAACTGTGTATGGCAATGCTACCTTTTGTGTTCCTAAAAATGTATATATGCGTGTGTGAGTGTATGTGTATCCTTGACTATAAATAGATTGTGTCAGGAAAGGTGCATGAGAAATGGAATTGGTGCAGTGGGTAACTCTGGACCCTTTGGTGGCTGGTATATTAAAAACATCCAATTTTCACTGTATACATTTTATATATCATTAGTGTTCATGCATTACTCACTAAGATGAAAGATTTCAGAGAATTACTACTTCTTCATGAGTTGTAGCAGGGAATGTAGAACTGGGGTAAGGAACGATACCAGAAGAATCCAAAATCCTGGAAGGAGGACGAAATGATGGCTAACCATGGCTATACCTATGCTTCTCAGACTTGCCCCCTAAAGCACTTCAAATATCTGAGGACAGTAATGATGTTTCCTGGAAATATGTGCCAGAGGTAGAGAAGGCTTTCTGGAATTATCTTCTCCTTTCCTTCTCCATTCTAGTGCCATTTGCAGGTCCTGGCTATCTTTGCCTCTGTCAGTTACTACAAATCTCCTGGTTCATGTTTCTGCTTCTAGTCTTGCCCTGTACTACTCCATCCTCCACAGTACTGCCCGATTCAGCTTCTAATTGTACATCTGGTCACTCTACTGCTCTGCATGACTCCCAAGCCCACAGGGTAAAATCCAAACATGGTGTGGCCTGGGTGGACCTCCGTGGTCTAGCTCATCTGTGGGTTAGGATTAAGTGACTGATGATTAAGAACATGTGCCTTCTTGAACCAGAATGGGTTTGTATTTCTCTATCTTCATTTCTCACTGTCTCCCCTTCCTCACTCAACTCTCCAGCCAGGATTAATTAGATGAGATCTCCCAATATGCCCTACCATGTTGTCTCTATAGGTTTGCTTACGATGACATAGCTGTGTGGTGCTATCCCTTTAACTTGCTGATATTTACCCACTCTCTTTCAAGACTTAACTTTAATCATCACTTCCCCCAAGACCTTTTTGTTGCACCCACCATTTCTGCCCCCCTCTATATTTCCTACCTACTCAGGCAGCTTACCAAAGCTGTTCTCAATGTTTCATTTTTTTTCCTTCTTTCACTCCAAAATTATACGTTCTTGGAAAATGGTGAGATTTTAATAAAAGTTTCCAAGGCAGGGCAATTAGGTAGTAGAAGGGCATGGGTTTAGCGAGGGGAAGCTGGGAAAAGGGGATATAAGGAAGGCAGGGGGAACCATTTGTTGGTATGGATCATTTAAACTTTAGTCGCTTAGAAGCAGGGTCTTTCTGCACCTTTCTTTTAATTAATCCTAAATCAAATTTCTATTTTAAGTATCACATGCCTTAGATTTACTTGTGCTAGGAAAGAACAGTGTAGTTAAGAGACAAAAGGTTAATACAATAAAAGTGCATTAAGTTGATACGGATTTATTTAAAACATTTCTTTGTTGAAAAGTGACTGCTATTCTATTCTGTTCTACTTTGACATATTTTTATTTGCTAAATAAGTTTCAAACTTGCTTCCTTGAAAAGCCATTTAATCTGGTCCTGTGCCATTTACTCAACTGAATTTAATTAACTCTATGGATAGGGAGGAGTGCTTTCTCTGCTACCATCTCTCCAGACAGCTACTGCTGCTATTTGAGATCATCGAATTGTCTCCGATACCAAATAGCTCATGGGCCCCAGTGAGAGAGGGATCTCTCTGTTTCAAGTAAGGTCTGAAATTGTTCCCAGACAGGGGCCAATTACTAACATTCTAAATGATGGGCCTGTTCGTCTCCGAACGGAACCATGTATTTGGTGTTCTTTGTCTATTCATTTTATTAATCCTTTTTTAAAAAACATTGAAATAGCACTCAGAAAAGTACAGAAAATTAAATGTATGACACAACGACTAAACCATGTAACTCCCACCCAAAAAATGTTAACCCCACGAACCACCATATACTTTTTCCCATTGGTGCCACTCCCCAGCCATCCCAGAGGTACCCATCATCCTGACTTTTACTTATAGTTCTCACACCTATGTATGCATCTCTAAATGAAATAGTTTATTTTTATCTTTAAGTTATGAATATATAAATGGACTCATACAGTATACAGTGGTACCTCGGTTTTTGAACGTCTCCATTGACGAACATTTCGGCTTACGAACGCCATAAATTTTATGGATCTATGGTATCATTAGATAGTAAAATTCATGCTAAATTTGCAGTTTTCGGGATTGATTTTAAAGGTCTGGAATGGATTAATCCATTTTGCATTACTTTCTATGGGGAAACTGTGCCTGTTTTCGAACATTTCAGAACTCGAACGGTCTTCCAGAACGGATTACGTTAGAAAACCGAGGTACCATGGTATATTCTTTTGTTTCTTGCTTTTATCTCTTAGCAGTGTTTGTAAGATTCGTGTCTCTGATTTGCTAGCGATCATTAATTTTCATCATTATTTGGCCAGTTATTTTTACTCGTATAGTACAAGTGAGTACTATTTTCTTCTTGGTTAGAAAGGACAAACCAATAAATATTACGCATTCTTTCCTTCCTTGTCTTCTCTGATGTTTAAATTCAGACATGCAATCTGAAAACAGTCACCAGACAGAGAAATCGATAGGGGTGCCATACTCACTAACAACATTGGCTTGTCCGGTGAATATGGTGTACTGGAGCTCGTAGGACACCACACTGAATTCATCATCGGAGGTCCAGTGAACAGTGATGGTGTCGTAGGAAGCCGTGCAGAGCTCTTCTCTAATTGTGGGAGGGTTGGGAGCTGTGGGCATCAAGAATGTTCATCAATGAAGAAGCAGACACCTCTGGCATACATTTCAGAGATGTTTGACAGTCACAGCAGGCCTTTCTAAACAGGTCCATGAGGACTACTATCCTAGAGGTGGTGATCCCAATCCAAACAACGTTTGGTTGGCTTGTTATCACTGTGATTTTTGACGGGTAGTGTGACTTCAGCCTGCCAGTAGGGACTTATCTCTATTTATCCTGAAAGCATATTTAGGAGGTTAAACAAACAGTACTCTCTCTTCCATGAAAGAAAACATGTTAAACAAAAAATAAACAAGATAAACTTTTGTAATTTCATCCACATTGGGGGGATGGCAAACCTTTTTGGTAAAGGGCTAGATGGTAAATATTTTGGGCTTTGTGGGCTCTGTTGCAACGACTTAACTCTGCTTCTGCATCATGAAAGCAGCCAGAGACAATTTGTACTCAAATGGACGTGGCCAGGTTCCAGTCAAACCATATTTACGAAAACAAGTGAGGGCTAGATTTGGCCTGTGAGCCAAAGTTTGCCAACCTCTGAGCTACATGATGCCACATATTTTTATATTTAAAATTGTACCCAATTGGAAAAATACTGAAGCTTTTTTTATCCCATGACAAATCAGCCAAATAACTGTTTGAAAATTTTCTTTCATTAGATGTTTTGATGCCTTATAAAAAATATTAGTGTGGCCTTATTTTCTTCTCGTATTTCAATTTATAGGTAATATTTCAAATTAAGAACGTGATTAACAATCCATCATATCTAAGAAGTACATTTTCCTTCCCCAAGGAAAACATGATTCCTTGGCATTTGGTTAACTTTATTGCTGGAGAAGGTTGCTGTTTTATGTCTTGAACACATTCTGGAGCAGAGAAGTCTAAATCCTATGAAAATAATGATTTTAAGTTGACTTCTACTGGATTGATTTCAGTAACTGGTTTTATGAGAAGAGTTTGTGAGCAAGAAAAAGACGAAGCAGTGATTGCTTTGCACTAGCAATAATATTTTAGATCAGAGGTTGGCAAACTATGGCTATGGGCCAAATCTGGCCCACTGCCTGTTTTTGTAAATAAAGTTTTATTGGAATACAGCCAGGCTCATTCATTTATGTATTGTCTATGACTGCTTTTGTGCAACAGCAGAGTTGAGTAGTTGTGACCATATGTCCTGTACAGCCTAAAAATTTACCATCTGGCCCTTTAAAGTCAAAGTTTCCCGACCCCTGGTTTAGAGAATCGATCCAGACCTTCATTTCCACTCTCTGTACACCAGAACCTAACTTCAAGAGAAGAAACATACCTGTGTTCTACAGGTTAGTAGCAACCTTTGCCTACACTATTGCAGAGCTCTTTCCTGCTCTAAACTTTCATTAGGATTCTTGAGTCCTAAACAAACCCACAGAGAGGGAAAGTTTATGAAAATGGTCAACTTAAAACTGATTATTTTAGTATTCTTCACTTTGCCACCTGAAAACATATATGCAGGACAAATATCATACAAAGTAAGTAACTTTTATGTCTGCTGTATAAGGTCAATTAGCCCCACTTTGTCTATTGGTTATTGAATAGCTATATGTGGCAGGCACTGCATTAAGGTGTGCATTACAATAGGGGGTGCTCTACAGAGCCTTTAGAGCATTCTTTCTGGAATATGTATTTATACGTCTGTCTCCCGAACTAGCCACATGCAAGATTTAGTGTCATGTGCTGACTTGGATGTTGGTGAATCAGTGACACCAATCAGGAGATACATTCCATGGGGGAGGCCCAGCTGCTTCGTAAAACATGCTTTATTTTCTGTGTGGTCCCTGTTAGTGTGGGGTCATCCCTGCCATAGATCAGTGGAGAAATACTTATTCTCCCATAATCTAAATAGTTCATTGAATTATTTCTCCACCGATCATTGTGGAAAGATTGTGTTCTTTCTGCATTGCAATATATTATTAAATATAAATAAAACTTATGTTCAAATTAGGCAAGTAGCTGAGAGACACATGGCAGTAGCTGCAATCAGGGAAGAAATGTCACCTCTCCAGGTTATTAACTTGACATACCACTTAGAGACATGTCATAGGGGGGAAAAATCTTGTTTTTACAGCCAGGCAGGCTAACCCTGTTTTGATTATAAACCCAATGGGTTTGTCCTGAAAAGTCAATACACAATTTACTGTAAATGAGAACAGCAGCATGCTGCCAATTTCAATATTCATGGAATCAGTACCAGAATTGTTATTTTCGTGCCTCTGTCATAAATAGGACACACAAATTGGTGGTCTAATACTCCACAAACACTTCATTTCCTGCTTACAAATGTCTGATAAACTATTTGGACTTGGCAGTATCAGCCAAGCATCGTATGTTATGGCCACGATCGATGTTATGTCTAGAAATGGGTCAAATTTGTATTTGAAGTTGACAGCTAAGAAGGCATAATAGCAGGTACCCCATATGGTCTATAGTTTGGCATAAACAGCCATCGGGATGATGTATGGTGTTCACGTTACTAGTCAGTGCAAACTACTTTCACAATTTCCCCTTTATTCAGTACTTTGGCATTCACATGGAGATTAGAATGGACATACATCATCGAAATACCATTCAACAATTATTGGGAAATGGGGAGGACATATTCTTGTCAACAAGACACCAATTTTGTACAGAATGGCCATGTGCCCCGACAAACATTTTTTTCAGTATTTTCTGCCCTTGGGCTTGAACTTGTGACATGGATTTGGCCCACAAGACACAAGTGGAAGATTGCTAGATGGGTCTTTGGAGCAAGCCTTTTGTTTTCCTGATAAACAAAGACAAACTTGGCTGACAGCTTTCTGTCATCATTTCCCCTCTGCCCCTCTCTTTTTGTCTATAACTAGAGTGTAATGTTTGGAGGTGGAGCAGTCAGATTGTGATCATGTGGCCAAAAGGCAACACAGTGAATAGGGCAGAGTAGAAAAAGAGAAAGCGCCTGGGGTCTGAGGTCATCGCTGACCCATTGCCCACCCCTGGATCACATGCCTCTGTTCTCCTGATTCATGAATGAATACTCCTTGATGGGTTTAGTCACTGCTCATTGGATTTTCTGTTGCTGCAACCATTCTCATTCCCAAATGACATAAGGAAGGAGATTTTTAATGGGATACCATCATGAAAAACAGTTCAGTCAGAGAAAGTCTAGACCTGCACTGTCTAATACAGTAGCCACGAACTACATGTGGCTTTTTAAATTTCAATGACATTTAATTAAAGTTAAATAAAAATAAAAACTCACTAGCCACATTTCAAGTTTTCCATAGCTGTATGTGGCTAGCAGCTACCATATGGGAGAGTACAGATATAGAATGTTTGTATCATCGCAGAAAGTGCTAGTGGATTGTGTTAATTTAGATAAATCTCAGAGTCAAAAGCTTAAAAAGGGAGGGCAGTATATTCATCAATATTTGAAACTAAGTTTGGTTCTTTATGGTAAATGCTTTGTGAGTCGATTTCTTTCTTCCTTAATAATCGTGTTTTCCCCGAAAATAAGACCTAGCTAGACCATTAGCTCTAATGCGTCTTTTGGTGCAAAAATTAATGTAAGACCCGGTCTTATATTTATATTTATATTATATTATAGACCGGGTGTTATAGTAAAATAAGACTTGGTCTTATATTAATTTTTGCTCCAAAAGACGCATTAGAGCGGATGGTCTGGCTAGGTCTTATTTTCGGGGAAACATGGTAGGAGTTGTATGGCTTGAAAGAAGAATTACATAAGATAAGTTTGTGGGAAGACTTGCCTCTCGTTAATACAGAAAGGCTAAAAATAGTATCTTGGGTCCTTGCAAAGAAAAAAACTGAGCTTCTGGGTATACAATGCTCCTTGAATATAGAACTCCTTGCTTTCGTATCCACAAACTGTAAAAACAAACATCACACAATGCTCCCTCTCTCCTGCTCCACCTTTCCCAACCACTTTCCCACAAACACACACACACACACACAAAGAATTTGAGCTGAGAAGCTGATGCTGTGCTCAGTTAGGGCTGTGGTCTCTCGAGGACTACATGTCCTAAGTTCAGTGCACATCTGGCTTCACTGTACATATGGAGTCTTCCTGAAGCCATAGGCACCAGTGGCTTTGGCTACCACAAACAAGGTCATCGAAACAGTCCATATTCTACCAGCAAATCATTTTAGTTCCCACTTTAGAGGATATCAGCAAAGAAAAATTTGGAAGTATGGTTAGAAACAGGAGTAGCCTGAGGTTTTCTTTTATCGTTGTTGGTTGTTAAGCTTAGACTCCCTCCCCCCCCCAAAAAAAATGCCTATCAAAAAGCAGAAGATTGAAACATGGCACCAGGAATTCAAGTGTGATTTTGGGGATGTTTGCCATGGTGACCTTTGCCAAGATGAAATTCAGTCTTTTACTAGAAAGAGCAGAGGTCTTTGGAGGCTGTACAGATTCGAGCTTGGGTCTGTACTGCTGCCACTCCCTAGCTATCTGACCTCCAGTAAGATGGATGACCTCCATTATTTGCAAAATGAGGATTATAATACTTTACCTCAGTTTGATGTTGTGAAGATTAAACAAGGTTACAAATACAAAGAGCTGGAGCAGGATACACACCCCGTCCAAGTTAGCTGCCATTGTTTTCTCTGCCAAGGCACTGTGAGAGTCAGATGCTTTGGTGACATGAAATGGAAAAGAGCCACGCTACCCTATGTATCTCTTTGATGGCCAACAGAGCTATTATTTGTGTTACCCACATTCTGAGAGTGAGGGAAATGGTGGAAGTATGCTTTTAATGATCCAGATTCTCTTTTTTTCTGTGATCCCAATTTGGTTTTGGACTGTTAGTTTGGTTGAAGAAAAAGAGTGCCAAAAAATATTTTCAGGAATATCAGACTCCATTCCTAAATCAGAAGCCTACATCTCTGGCTTTTAGCAAATTGATCTGGTGGCAAAGTATTTGTACAACTGAATATACACAATAGCAAAGGAAACACAAAAGACAATACCTGTAAGATAATCCAGACATTCTAGCAATTTCTTCTCTCGGGAAAAATCTAAGGCAAAAGTATCAAATGTGTCGTTGAGGTTGATTTCAGGAATTAGGACCTGGGATGAAGCAGTTGCCATGGAGACTCTGTAATTCAAACAAAACTACTCTTTAGAAATGTCAAGATGGCTTTCACCATACCTGCATAGGAATGAAAAAATACAAAGAAAACAAGTATCATCAAAAAAATCAGTGCTGTTTTCACACATGAGTTTAAAAAGAATGTCAGAATAGCACAACTCAGCAACACAATGCAAATGAATTCAAGCTTAAAGAAAAGGCAAAGGGATTGGAAAAAACAGCAGAATGGCTTCCCCCTTCCTTTTTACTATGGGGGGGGGGGGAAATTCCCCATGGAGGTGAAAGAATATTCATATTTCATGTTGCTGTGAATTTAACAGCCTGGCCCCATCACATCTAACCCAAGCGAGAAGCACATAGCTCCAGGCGTTTCTTCACACATCTGTCTGGGAAACTGTTTGTTCCTTTCAGACTCGACCCTGCTCCACTTCAAAGAGGAGGCTCCAAAACTTCGAACTGCATAAAAGGCAAAGTGAAGATGAAAAAAGAATGTTTCCAGATATTGGATTAGTTTAATCAATTACTAACCTCTCTCTAAAATAAACATTAAAAAAGGAGTTGTGTCTGGCTCGTTTTCATTCTCCTCGTATTCATTTTCTTACACCATATTCCCAGCAGATGCCATGGAAAATATTCATGAGCTTTCTCACAAATCCTCCCAATGGATGCACCGTTTCTCCTCTTCATTTAGGGTTGCTAGTTAGCGTTGTCATTTATAAACCATAAAGCAAGGTACTGGTAAGGATCAATCTCCTGGTATAGACTCTCAAATTGATTTGAAAAGTTCAGTTATTAATAGCAGATCATTTTGACTAACTAAAAAATGCAAGTGATTCTCTTAAAAACAAGAAAATTGTGGCACGATGCAAACCATTTCTGAACATATCAAACTAGGCTAGACTTGTAATCTTGTTGATTTTGGTATTTTGTTAAGTTCAGTACACACTAGCAAGGATCTACTATGTGTACCGTACTGTGTAGGGAATTTTTGAGCAAGGAAACGACTTTGAAATGATTTAGCTCTAAATCTAGTTACTTATTTTCTAGTTAAGGGCATTGATGCTCATTTATACAAGGCCACAAAGCTAGCTGGCAGCAACGAGGAGGAGAATTCTAGCTCTGTACGCTTCCATTTAATTTAGAAAAATGTCAAACCTAGTTATGCCAAGAGCTATATCTCCCCTTGCACTTCTTAGGGCTCTTAAAACTTCTGATTTTATAAAGATTATCTATCTTGGCTACAAAAATTACCTTTGTGGGTATATCTATACAATGGAATATTATTCATCCATGAAAAGGAATGAAGCACTGAAGACACATGCCACGTGAATGAACCTTGAATGCCTTATGCTATGTGAAAGAAGACAACATAAAAGGCCACACATTTTATGATCTATTTGTAGGAACTTGCCAGAATAGGCAAATTCCTAGAGACAAAAAACAGACTGGAGCTCGGGGAGGGGGCAATGGAGAGTGACTGCATAATGGGTACAGGGTGATGAAAATCTTTTGGAACTAGACAGAGGTAGTAATTGCACAAAATTGTGAGTGTGCTGAATGCCACTGAGTTGTACACATTAAAATGGTTAATTTTATGTTATGCAAATTTTACCTCAATAAAAAACTTACACCTGTGAAATGCTCAAAATCCTTAAAGTTTCTATAATGGCCATTTCTGGCGCATTTTCAGTGCTGTATAGAAAAGAAAGTAGAGAGGATAATTAACAGTATAATAATCGGAATGATATTAGGATGTATAGATTAAAGTTTAAAGAGGCATAACGTCTGGAAAGAAAAGTTTCAAGTGTTTGAATGAGATTGGAGAATCTCAATTCACCACCTGACCCTTTCCCCAAGAAACAATGAATAGAAGAGTTGTGATTCTGTTGGCTAAATATTGCACCCTAAGGAATTGGGCTAATTATCGTGACTAACAACTGCTAATTTAAACCAATGGATTAAGGGATGGTTGCTAGGCATTTTTCACAGATGGTGAAACTGTACTTAAAAAATGCTTTCCTTATGACCCATAAATACAACAACTCCTTAAAACTCAGAAAGATCCTAGGATTATTCAACAAATATTTACTAAATCCTTAAAGTATGCCATGTATTGAAGAGTCTAAAATATTTGCATCAATGCAGAAAAGTTAAAAGAAATGCTACAGCGCCATGTGAATGCCTCAAATAAAAAGTTCAAAGTGAAACTCCAATAAATTCTGTTCCACGATGTCCAGTAGGAGAACTGCAATGAGTTACTCTGGAACAATGGCCTAATTTTCGATTGCATGTCTTTGCCATGCACACGGCACAGACGATTTCGATTGCTCTGAACAGATAAGCTTGCTTTAGCACTTCCTGTTTAGTGGCACAAGACTGTTCAGGCTCATCCAAAATAGACTGAATTCCCAAGTTTCTCCTGATTCAATGGTCCACCAACAATTAAATAAAACATGCTTTAGTCAAATGACACTGTTAAAAATGCCTGCCATTTTGATGGCGAGAACTTTGGAGTGGGAATGGAAAGAACGAAAGTGCCTAAGTCTGGGAGGCAAAGACTGACAGCAAGACTCTTTGGAGATTACTGCAGCTTTTAACACCAACACGTTTTTTGACGGAAAGATATTTATCTTTGGCTACAATTTCAAATTTTTAATTGGAGTGACAGGCAAGGGGAGATCGGCCAAATTCAACATTTTAGGCCATGTTTTTATTCCCCAAATCCTTGTTACCCATCTTCTGGCCTTTCAGATAAGTTGCCAAAATCCACCTGGGCCATCAGTGTTATGACACTTTCTCAATTCCTTGCCTTCACACTCATACCTGTGGTGTGTGTGTGTGTGTGTGTGTGTGTATTAAGCTCTTAACATATTGGGGCAAATAGAGGCATTATGTCCCAGCTCGATGCTCAAGAGGGCGGACTGCGCATTACTCCCTCTTTCTGTTTCTAGTTTGACGTCCCTAATCTCCACGACAGTTGCTAGCAGCAAATGGGGTCAGTTTTCCAGAAGGTGGATTAAGTCTAGAGCTGCACTGCTCACAGGGTTTCTGCCAAACAGCCAACCCTTCCCGCCTAATATCCTCCCCCCATGCCTGACCCCTGACAATGGCACTTAAATGGGACTCTCAGGTGGGCAGTATACAGTGCACATCACCATGGGGAAACACGGTGAGGTCTCACAGAAACACGACGTGGTTTACTTTGGTCAGCTCAGGATTTTCTAAATGCGTTTGGCTCTGGAATCTTGTTATTTTAATACCAATTACCACCCTTCAGAGCACAGCTCAAAAACCATTCATTTATCAGCTGTGCTCTAATTCTTGGAATCAAGCGGTGCCTTTCCAGAGTTGACTGTTGGAGTTCTTGGCTTTGTATTCTGGGAAAGTCTGATGGACCCTTGAATTGCGTGTTTTGGTGAGGGACAGAGGGGTCACCTTGTAGAGTCTGAAAAATGGATCCTGTTCAGAGGGAATTTTCCTTTACCATTCTCTTGACACAGATAATTTGCTACTAAAAGGGATTTTAATTTTAGATTTCTCATAAGTAGTAGGTCAACTTTCTTAAGCTTGAATTTAGTGAAGAGTTTTGCTTATTTAACGTAATTTTATAAACACACATATACAATCATACCAAAGACCTGTATATTAGCGTGGCTTGAGAATATTGTATTATATAATCCATTTGCATCCATTTAGTGAGTGGGAAGAAATGGAATTAGCAATTGTTGTGTGTTCACCTTGAGATGGGAAATGGGCTAATATTTTTACTACATTATTTCATTTTATCCCTGTAATAACCATGTTAGGTAGGAATAACTGGCCCTGTTTTATAGATTCATTCACTCATTCATTCATTCATATCAGGCAGCTTGCTATGTGCTAGGATACAATGATGAAAACAAGATGGCTGTGGGTCCTGCCCGCTGGGAGCTTATGAGCAGAAGTAGACTCAAGAGTTAAGGAGTAGCCCCGGTGCTATCCATAATTACTTCTGAACAAGAACACAGAGCCAAACACTTGATTCCAAAGCATATGCATCTTCTACAATGTAAAGCTTGAGTCCCTCTCTCCTTTTGGGTTTTTTTGATGTTACTAAATTTAAAACCTTTTTGCAGTTTGATTCAGCTTGTAGGCGAACATATCTACTATAGGTGATTTAATGATGCAGAAAAATTGCATCCAAGTCTCACTTTAGGAAGGCCTGCAGCATTAAAAGTTTGTTCTCGGCTTTCCACCCTTGAATAGAATAACAAAGATGGTTTACAAGTGTACAGGTGCCAAAGCCCAAGGCAGACACAACAGGAGGCAAAGAACAATGAGGTCACGTCCTAGAGAAGAATGTTAAGTGTTGAAGAATAGAGGCAGGTAGATGGAGACCACCACTGGAATAAAGACATACAAGGAGGGGTCAAACTGATATACTGAAACATGAAAACATAAAGCCAACAAACATTATGGAATATCTGTGATGCTTAAGGCTCATTCTTAGGATTCATCAGCAATGTTATCACAACTACTGATAGAGGTAGTTATCATGAGCCACATTTTCTAACTAGAAAATAATTCACGAATAAATCCAAAGAATCATAGTTAAAAAGTGGCAGCACTGGGATTTGGATCCAGGTTTCCCAATTCCTAGTGCAAGCTCAGTGCTATTTTCTGCATTCCAGTTGCTGGAAAAAGAGAAACGCTCAGGAATCAACCAAGAGGACTGACAAATAGAGACAGAGAGAGAGGGGATGCAGAAACAGAGGGACGTCTAGCAAATTTTTATAGGCATTATGTATTCACACTTGATCGCAATTTAGACTTCTCATAAGCAGTAGGCCAACTTTCTTATGCCTGGATTTGGTGACTAGTTTTGCTTATTTAATGTAATTTTATAAAAATGTGCACACCATCACACCGAGAACTATAATTTGGTGAGGCTTGAGAACATAGTATGTTATACAATTCATTTTTAGAAAGACAAATCGGTCATGTTTCCATTCTTGATGACATGGGCTTGTTATAGGCAGGGGTGGATGGGACCAGATATGATCTGCTGTATCTGAGGGAGAGCACATGTGGGCATTCATGTGCTTGTGCTATACTTCAGCTGTAGGTCTTCTTTCAGAATGTTCTATCTTAACTGTTACGGGGCCACATTCTCTCCCCTTGCTAGGTGAGAATTTTTTCATGTTATGCTTGATCGAATTTTTAGGGATTGATGAAAAAGGCAGCTGGAGGAAAGTACTCTTGGATCCCAGTTGGAAAACATGATGTAAGTGTAAATGTTGTCTAGTAGAATGTCCTGGGTATACTGGGGTATTAGTGTTGTCTGTAGTTTTTAACTTTCAGATGAATATAAAGCAATAGGATACAGTCTAGCTGAGAGCAGCGAAGAAAATGAAATACTTGCAAACTAAGAGTCATAAGGAAAGAAAATGACTTCTCTTAGAGCAGTGGGAAATCGTTTTAAGGATATAAAAGGGATGGTAACCAGCTCTTATCTATGTGCTTTGGAAGAGATAAGTACCTAACCAGTCGCAGAAGGAAATTTTTTTCAAATATAAGAAATAACACAATGAAGCTGGTTGGATACTAGACCAGAGTTGTAAAAATACTGTATACAGGTAACCCCCATATAACATGGCACTTCTATAACAGTTTCGCTCTAACATGGTTCGAGAATTGGGGAAATCCTTGTACAACACGGCATCCTAGAACACGGCTTCACTCTAACATGGTTGGAGAATTAGAGAAATCCCCGAACAACACAGAGCGTAATAAGAGCTTTTAAGAGCAAAAAATATCTCATTTGACATTTTTCATTCGAGCATGGATGTAGTATCAGATTTGACTGCAGAATTTTAAAATGTATTAGAATTTTAAGTCCATTTTGTTCGTGGAGTATTAAGTTTAGAGGATGAAGATACCTTGTCAAAAAGAAAACACCCTCTTTTAATGGTTAATGGTGTTTAGTAGTGACGACGAAGAAAACATTATTTAGTACGTAATAATGTTATACTTTGGTGAAAATTGCTTTGATAAAGATATTTCTCTTGATTATAAAAATATAATAGTACATTTAAAAAATTTTTGGAGCCTAACCCCCTTTTATGTACTACTTCTTTGTTTCGTATAACACGGATTCGCATAACACGGCATTTTTAAGGAACCTAACAACCGTGTTATAAGGGGGTTACCTGTACTACTCTCATTCAAAGAACAGTGAAAATGAAAATATCAATGCCTACCTCTATGTGATATTTTGAGAATTAGCAGTGTCCAATACAAGCAAGCACTTAATAAATGTTAGTTTTCTTTCCCTTCCTTGACAAAATTCAAGTCCTAACATGGTACTTTTTTTCCTTAGGCCAGGGGTTGGCAAAGTATGGCCCGCGGGCCAAATCTGGCCTGCAGCCTGTTTTTGCAAATGGTTTTTCTGGAACACAGCCATGTTCATGTGTTTCTGTATTATCTGTATAGGCTGTTGTAGAGCTATAATGGCAGAGTTGAGTAGTTGTGACCAAGACCTTACAATTGGCAAAGTTGAAAATATTTACTCTTTGGTCCTTTCCAGAAAAAGTTTCTAGGAGAAAGACCAGCATGAATGAGCTGTCTGGGGCCTTCTAGTGATAGGCTTCTATTATTGCTTTGGATAAGGAGCAGCTGACTCTGAAGAATAAAAAGTCAAGGCCATTGGCATTGACTGGAGATGTCACTTAGGTGGTGTTAGGTGCTTATCTTTGGCTCCACTTGAATTGCTATAGGTGTTTGTATCAGTGAAGACCAGTAATTTGTATGCCAATCAAGTATGGGTACTAAACGAACACTCAGCCCGCCAGTTTTACTGCTGAGCTGACCATTCAAATAACGTAATTTTTCTGTTTCCTATCCTGGAATAAAGGGTATTTTAAAAGAAGGACGTATGAGATTGACAATTTGGTCCTTTCTCTTCCACGTTAGTTGGCCTTGACCTTTCTAGGAAAGGTGAAGCTTCTCAACTAAATAAAAACAGGTCTGAAAGAGAACAACACCTGGACCATTTTTCTTTAGTAGATGAGCCTGAGATAGAAGAAAAGATTTCCTTTTATGTTTGTGCCTTCTTTTTGATTCTTTGCTATCAAGTGTATGATAAGATCAGGTCTGAGAGTCACAATACATGCTGTTTTTGTGTCATCATAAGCTTTTCCCCCCTAAAAGTAGGCTGATTTTATTCTTCCTAACTGGAGGACTCTTGTTTCAAAGGCCTTGAACTCCAGGCTGCTACTGAAAAGGCTCTGACATGTCAAAGGGAAGCATCTTCAGCTGGAACAAAGCAAGTCAAAGCGTCTATTCTCTCTGGTAGTCAGCCTTGAAAATGAAAACAAAAGCAAGGCAAGGGCAAAGCCAACCAATCACACCCCAGACACAGGAGCCCAGCAGCTGAGAACTTCCCAGCAGCCCCTGCACTCACCTCTCGGTGATATTCTTAGCAGTCTGTAGGAACCGCGCATGGTCATTCTCCTTCAGAGAGTGTTCTGCTTGGGAGATGAGTGATGCCGACCGCTCAATGCATTGTTTGCAGTTTGCAATCTGCTGAGCCAGCTTGCGAAGTCTCATCACCTTGAACAAAAGCATGGAGATGGTTATACGGGTGGGCTCGCTTAGTGAAAATGCATCAGGCTGGACCCTTCTGATGTGTGCATTTTGTTGCACGTAAGTCATCCTTCAATAAAAGTTCAAAAAGTAGGCATAGAGAGATATCGAAATATGGAAATCCCAGTTATGGGACTCTTGTCTTAGGTGTTCTTTATCTCCTTGGAGGAGTGTTGCTAATTTGTTTTATGAGGAAACACTAAATTGCGAATTGCTTCCCTGCTAATGGGGGAAAAAGGTGTTGCCTAGTGGTAAGTTACAGAGGGTCATCAGACCTCTTCCCTTGGCTATTACACACAATTACTGTAAGTCTGTAGGGAACCCTGGAACTTTATCTCAGGTTTTCAACCGTGCCATCAAGAAAATAAAACATCTCTACAGGCACAAATGTGTGGCTTAAGTAAAGCCCATTTTCTAAAGAGTTCTTTGCAATCCGTGTAATAAAATTGTGATATAAAAACATTAGGTATTACTATTTCCCACACTATCTAAAACTCACGTGTGAAATTAACAGACAGGGAGCATTTTTTCCATTGATTAATATTTTTCCTGTTGAGCAGATGAGAGAAAGCCAAAAAAAGCACAGCTGGGCCATTTCCCCTCACTGGGAACGTCATTTCCAGGCACTTTGTGCTTACTTGATAACTAAGAACTATTTTGATAAGCATTTCCCAGTCGGGATACAAACACATGTTTGGTTCCAACCTCCATTCCAATTCCTGATTCTGTCTTGTTCGCAAACGACCCTCAAATGTAATCGACCATAACCTCTAGGGCAGGCCAAGATAAGTCCATGGCAACCCACTTGACCGTTTGCTCTGGTGTTTGAAATGTGCTGTGAGATGAAGCCCTCTGGCCAGAAGCCAAGATAAAATTAGACTGCTAATTGGAATTGCCGTACGCCTAGTGCCCCCATCCACACAGCCTGGGACAGGTCTTGGCCAGCTTTCTGATCATTCTGGAATGGAAAACAGCCCTGGGTGAAAGGGTAGGGAGGAGGCCAGTTAATCTGTCTTACAGACAAGGCTGGCTCAGGCTCCCTCCAGAATTCCTGCTAACTCCAAGAAATTCCTTCTTTCTCCAAGTCATCATTATCATCCCCATGCAACTCTAATCGAAGAAAAGGAAGGAAGGAGATGTCAGAGCTTGAGGCCTCTAAGGAACATCCAATTCCAGCTATGTCGTACTATAGCAAACAAAGGAAATGAATGCTGAATCGACAGGCAGCAGCCACAAGATTTCAGCCAAGAGTGAGAAAAATTCTTGAAAGGAAAGTTAGAGAAGGAAGTGTCAAACTTTGGGGCAAGCAGTATGTGATCTTAAGCCTGTTAAAAGACTTAACTCATTGTAATTCCAGTGACCGTCAGCAGCAGAGTAACTGTGTTCATTAGTTGAATAAAATAACACCTATTTTACACCAAATAGAATTTAGCATCTAACATCATTACATTCAGAGGTAAAGCTAAGAAAGGTAGAGTCCAATTCAAGATATTCAAACACATCCATAAGAATTTGTCAGAGGAAGGGAAAATAACTTAGAATCCCTAGAACAAACAAAGTGAATGGAATATGAATCACACCGCATAAAGAATGCTTCAAATTACATGGCAGAATTGAAGATGTTTAATACAATTCTAACAAAAGAAAAATATGGTCAAAATATTCCCTTAGAATAACTTCATGTCAATCACTTATCCTTTCAGTATGCCCACTAGTGACCGCACCGATTACAAATGTCACAATGCTTGAACTCCATTTTCTTCTTTCTTTTCTTCTATCACGATACTGGAAATTAAAAATGACATAAGAGGAAAAGAAAAACAAAAGCCCTAAATCACACATAAATTGAAGCAAGCCAAAATGAGAGCCTGAGAGCCTCCTTTGAAAATGTGGGAATGTTTTACAGAAAATAATTGTTGGCATAGATTTAATTTTAGTTCAGTGTACAATTCCACTCGCTACACCAGAGGAGCTTTTAAACCTGGTGTGCACAAGAATCAGCTGGGGATCTTTTTAAAAGAGAAACTGGTTGTTTGGAGTCACTCTGCAATATCTTAGGTAAGGAGCTGTAACTGGTAGAGCAGCGGGGATCAGCGTTTTAACAAGCAATGAATGGTTTTTGATCTGTAGGTGATGAATCATTAGTATGCTTCAGGACTAACATTTATAGAACAAAACAGGAGAGGAGAAAAGAGATTAGTAGAGTGCATTCCTGGTACAAAGGGCAAGTTATGTTTTGTAAGACTTCTTTCGTGTGTGTGTGTGTGTGTGTGTGTGTATGTGTGTGTGTATCTGTGCTGAATTTGATGTTATATGTATTTTTTACTGTAGGTTTCAATAAAAAAAGAAAATGAAAAACACTGCTGTAAGTTAGGTGTTCACAAACTATGGCCTGTGGGCCATATCCAGCACACAACCTGTTTGTGTAAATAAAGTTTTATTGGCACATTATCCACATTCATTCGTTTATGAATCATCTATGGCTGTTTTCACACTACAACCTTGGGCAGAAGTGAGCTGTTGCAACAGAGACCATATGGTAAAGCCTAAAATATTTCTTATCTGGCCCAGCCCTTCACAGGAGTTTCCTGACTTAAAAGATTCTGATCAGATGGCCCTGATTTGAACCAAACTCTGTGAAACACCAACCTACGTGGTACAACACTTCCGAATCAGACACTGAGCATTCAGCAAAATACGAATTTCTTCATTAGAAAACACTTTTCAATGTATTATTTTTAAAATCTGATGAGATGAACAAAATATGATTTTTAAAAAACAAATAAGTAGATACCGAAACATAAGAAGAGTCTCTATACTCACATATATGTGCTACTGCTGCATGGGACCGTTTTCCGAGTCGGCACTATTCTTTTGTCCTTTGGGGAATGTGATTGCCACATTGTAATTTTTGGAATTCACTCCATACTCGTCATGAAAATATTCTGTCTGTTGAAATCTCCTTTTAGTGGGGACATAGGCCTATTTATATCGTTGTTATTTGCTGTTGACACATGTTTTTCAAAGTAGCCCTTTATTTTTCTTTAAATGCATTTTAAATGCTTGGATATAGATGTGGGATTCTCACTTCAAAATTGCTGTGTCCAAACAATTGATCCTCAATTAACGGAAGTATCTGAATGGACAATGAGGCCTAAACTCAGCATTTCTATAAGGTTATAGAAAAGCCTGCACGTTTAGTCCAAGTTAACTATCGTATATTTTGGAGATTTAGAGTATATAAAAGCAGTGAAGAGAAGGACGCTTTTTCTCATTAGCTGCGGCCCTTCTACCCTAGATCTGTCTGAACAGAAAATGCATAATTTGTTTAATCTGGAGTTTGCCATCAGCTTCCCTTGTGTTGACATGAAATGTATCCCCTACTACTGAAGAAATAAGACAATTCTTTCCCAGGGAGACTCTGCAGTTCATCTAAGTATAAAGGCTGTTGAGCTATTTATTTCAAAGGCTGCACAATGTTCTGAGAGCAGGAATGACCAGTATGTACTCATGTGTAATAGCATCGCCTGCAAGGCAACCTCCCCAGTGAGAGGATTTGAGGTGACCTTGTTCCCACTGGGTCTAATGGCCTTGTGATTGGCACCAGAGATGGAAGGAGACAAAGTAGATGAAATTTTGTGAAGTGGATGAAATTCACCTTTGTGGTCGCCACGAGTACACCAGTCCTTCCTCCAGCTCCCTACTTCCAAGTGCTGGTCCGAGGGCCCCACTGTCACTTCTCTGAATTCAGTGTCCTCAGACTGTCCAGTCACCACCCTGGCCATCCCCATTAGGCACCAAGCCCATATTTGCCCTCCCTGCCCAGCATCTCAGATTCAGGGTGTGGGCACCCATGCTCTTCTTTGTTTCAAAATGCATCTCTGCCACTACATGTCCTGCCCAGGGACTCAGCCACGGTGAATTCTGGGGTCTGGGATCAACTACTCCTAGGTTATGTGCCAAAGTAGTAACTCAAGAAAAAGCTGAAGTGGGCCCTCAATTTTTCCAAGTAACGTTCGCTTTCCAATATTGCCTTCGGGGAGAATGTCCCTGAGCAAATGTGCACCTTTCAAAAAGTGATACATTTCAAACAGGCAATATTAAAAGTAATATTGTACCTATACATAGTACCAGCTTTACCAAATCTCAATATTTTTACCATACTAGCGTCAGAGTTTTCAAAATGAAATAAGATGTTATTGATAGCACTGAAGACCTTGTGTGTCCCCCTCCCTAATTTCATTCATGTCCCTCTCCAGAGGAAAACACCCTCTTGAATTCAGGGTTGAATGGAACTACATCAAAATAAAAGGTTTCTGCAAATCAAAAGAACCATTAACAAAACAAAAAGACAACCAAGTGAATGGGGGAAGATATTTGCAAATGACACATACGATAAGGGGCTACTATCCAAAATATATACAGCAGTCATACAACTCAACAAACATCGATCTGACTGAAAAATGGGCAGAGGACCTGAATAGACACTTTTCCAAGGAAAACGTACAGATGGTCAACAGACCCAATGAAAAGATGCTCAACTTCACTAGCTATGAGGGAAATGCTAATCAAAACCACAATGAGCTGTCACCTCACACCTGTTAGAATGGCTATTATCAAGTGTTGGAGAGGTTGTGGAGAAAAAGGAACCCTCATACACTGCTGGTGGGCTTGTAAATTGATAATAAGACCTAGCTGGACAATCAACTCTAATAAGTCTTTTGGAGCAAAAATTAATAGAAGACCCGGTCTTATTTTACTATAATATAGTTAGATAAGACCCGGTTAGATAAGACCGGGTTAGATAAGACCTGGTCTTATTTTACTATAATATAAGACCAGGTCTTATCTAACCGAATTGAATCGAATTGAATCTAATATAACATAATATAAATAATAAAAATAATATAATACAATATAATATAATACCGGATCTTATATTAATTTTTGCTCCAAAAGATGCATTAGAGCTGATTGTCCAGAGGTCTTACTTTTGGGGAAACAGGATATCTTCCCCACAAATTTGAAAACACTTATTTATAAAGATATATGTACCCCTATGTTCATTGCAGCATTATTCACAGTGGCCAAGACATGGAAACAACTTAAGTGTTCCTTGACAGATGACTGGATAAAGAAGATGTGGTACATATATAAAAAGGAATATTACTCAGCCATGAAAAGCTGAAGTATTGCTACTTGCAACAACATGGATGGATCTTGAAAGTGTTATGCTAAGTGAAATAAGGCAGACAGTAAAGGACAAGAACCATATGATTTCATTCATGTGTGGGATATAAAACAAAAAGGAACAAATGATATACACACTAGCCAAGACATGGAAACAACCGAAATGCCCATCGGTAGACAACTGGATTAAGAAACTATGATACATTCATACAATGGAGTATTACGCAGCCATAAAGAAGAAAGAAATCTTACCATTTGCAACAACATGGATGGACCTAGAGAACATTACGTTAAGTGAAATAAGTCAGACAGAGAAAGACAAATACCATATGATCTCACTTATATGTGGAATCTAAAGAAAAGAATAAGTGAATGAACTAATCAGAAACAGTTTTGGAGACAATGAGGAAAAACTGAGGGTGGCAGGATGGGCGGGGGGTGGGGGTGAGGGGGAAGGTGAGGGGATTAGAAAACACAATCAGTAACCACAAGATGTCTTTGGGGTTTTGAAAATTATTTTGGGGAACGTAATCAATAATGTCGTAAAGATTTTGTAGGGTGTCCGATGGACATGTGTCCCATTTCGGAGACCATCTCAGGGAAGATGTAGATGCCTGATCACTGCACTGTACACTTGAAGCTGAACAATAATGAATGTCAACTATAATTTTATATATATGTATATATACGTATGTATACACTTACAAGAAGCGGAGTACAGCATTAGGAATAGAGACAGTGGAAATGTAATGGCTGTGCGATGTCAGAGGGATAGTGGATGGGGGGAGGGGGGTTGACACAGTGTGAGGGATACAAATGATAAACGTCTAAGTATTACTTTGTCTTGTGCACCTGAAACTAATAAAAAAAAAGGAACAAATGAAAAAAACAAAACAAACAAACAAAAACCTCATAGACACAAACAACAGAATGGTGGTTACCAGAGGGAAAGGGGGTGGAGGGAAGGATGAAGAGGGTAAAAGGGGTCAAATATAAGGTGATGGAAGGAGACTGACTGGGCTTTGGGTGGTGAGCACACAATAAAGTAGACAGATGTTGTATTATAAAGTTGTACACCTGAAAGTTGTATGTTATTAACCAATGTTAATACATTTAATAAAAAACAAACAAGAAGAACCAAAACACCAAATATATATAACATATACATATATATATAACATATATATATATATATATATATATATGTATATGTTATATATATATTACCTTACATGACAAAAGGGGCTTTACAGATGTTATTAAGTTAAGGATCTTGAGAAGGAAACATTATCCTGGATTATCTGGGCGATCCCAATGTACTTATAAGGGTCCTTATAAGACAACCAGGAGAGTCTGTCAGAGAAAGAGATTTAAGGTTGGATACAAAGGTCAGAGTGATGTGAGGAAGAAAACATGAGCCAAGGAATGTGGATGGCGCCTAAAAGCCGGAAGACGCAAGACATGTAGATACTGTCCTAAAGCCTCCAGAAAGAAACAGTACTGCCAAAATCTTGGCTTTAGCCCAGTGAGACTAATTTTGGACTTCTGACCTCTAGAAGGTCAGATAATATATCTGTGTTGTTTCAAGCCACCAAGTTTGTGGTAATCTGTTACAGCAGTAATAAGAAACTAATATGAGTATTGAAAGCTGATAGCTGCACATGACCTTGTAAAAGCAACAAATTACCTTCCATATGCATATGAATAATGAATTGCAGGTGAATTTCAGGCAGTCATGTGTCCGAGAACCTGGAAGATGCCAGGTATTAAGAAATGTACACATGTGATGCACGATGATGGAAGAGGAATTATATCCTGGAAGGACTCTAGGCTGACACTCAGTGCTCTTCTAAGTTGTACAATTTGTATGTGGGGAAATGGAGCTTCTCGGAGTCAGTCCTTGGCCAGGGAATCATTCATATTACTTTGTTAATTTGCTGTAACAGCTTCAACAACTATTTGATTTGATTTGAACTTTTTAAATTACTATCACAATGTACATGTATACTTTTCAATCTACATAGACAAAGTAATTTAAACATTGTACATTAGAAATACCTTTAAAATTTTATAGAAAACAGAAGAGCACATATATTAGCTATTGTAATCTCTGTACTACTTAATATTTGATAATTTGATTTAATTATACATATTATTAAAGTGCAGTTATGATTGGTAAGAAAAGAAATTCATGAATTTGTTGCACCTTGAACGAATGTATTTACAAAATCATGCTTTGAGGGTGGCAGAGAAATAGGTAAAATAAAATGGATCATAAATATTTCAAAATAAATGGGACTAATTTAAAAATAGAACAAAGTGGTGGATTCTAAAGTGATCAAAAGTTTCTGAATGAATTTTGAATAAGAAAGTGGCCATAAAGAATATATAATACAAATGTGTGAATTGCTTTTTGAATAGTTTACTGTAAAACCATAGGAAATTTAAATGTACAAACATTAGAAAAGAAGTACTATTAATATATCCACAAAGGGGTATATGATGGAATGAAACTAGGAGTTCTGCCACCATGAAATTATACATGTCTAAATTCCCTCATGGGCATGGGAAATCACTTCATAATTTCTATATATAAAGTCTGATTCATTTAAATATTTAATACTGTGTTTTCAAAAAATTACAAATAGAATTACCATATGACCCAGCAATCCCCCTCCTGGGTATCTACCCAAAAAATCTGAAAACATTTATCTGTAAAGATATTATGTGCTTCAATGTTCACTGAAGCTTTATTTATGGTGGCCAAGACATGGAAACAACCAAAATATCCTTCGACAGATGGATAAAGAAGTTGTGGTATATATACACAATGGAATACTATTTGGCGGTAAGAAAAGATGAAATAGGACTATTTGTGACAACATGGATGGCTCTTGAGATTATAATGCTAAGCGAAAAAAGTCAGGCAGAAAAAGTCGAGAACCATATGATTTCACTGATATGTGGTATATAAACTGAAAACAACAAAAGAAGACAAACAACTGAAAGAACAAAAACTCATAGACATAGACAATAGTTTACGGGTTCCCAGAGGGTAAGCGGGGAGAGGGGTGATAGATGAGGGTAAAGGGGATCAAATATACGGTGATGGAAGGAGAACTGACTCTGGGTGGTGAACACACAATGGGATTTATAGATGATGTAATACAGAATTGTACACCTGAAATCTAGGTAACTTTACTGACAATTGTCGCCCCAATAAACTTTAATGTAAAGAAAAACAAATAATACTGTATTCATTGCTAGGGTATAGCAATAAATGTGCAATGAACTCTTCCTCTATGGAACCCACCTTCTCATAGAGAAGAGACATGGAAATTCACATGGCTATGATAGACCAAAGCTCCATGCTGCCTCCTGGAGTTGGGTAATGGAGCAGCCCTTGCGTTACAGGTGTGCATAGGAGACCACGACAATACATAGAAAAGGGTGGAGGAAAAAATGGCCAACCAAGGGGCTTTGAACTACATTTGTAAAACTTAATAGGAGATTATAGAAAATATAGAAAATGGGGGTACTCGATATTTCCTAAGCTATTGAAGTGCACGGAAGTAGGATATTTTCTCCAGGTACAGAATATGACATCTTCTGCCCTGGGAATCGTACCTTCCCTTCTTTGATTTTGGTTCCAATAATTTGCCGTCTTTGCTGAATGATCTCAATGAGAAGATCACACTCCTCCATCAATTTGGCTTCTTGACGTGATGCATTGACCTACAGGATAGATAAAATGGTAAGCATTCATTTGGCCTTTGTTTTCAGTTTAATGCTGTTTTTAATGTAGACTAGTATGTTTCTGGTAACATTTTAGATGTTAACTCTTCTTCCAATTCTGCAGGGATGGAAAATATAGAACTTACATGTGTACTCCCTGTCTTGCATTCCTGGAACACATTATTATCCAATGATAGCGGTCTTTCTGCTGAGCCAGCCTAAGCTTCGGAATCCTTAACACAACACGCACAGAGCTAGTACCAGTTAGTTGGAAATTGACATTTGAAATAGATTTGCAATTCCTGCATTTATATTTTGAAAGAAAGTGCAATTTTGGCCTATTAAACATAAAAAGTAAGTTTTAAAAAAAACCAAACATTCATTTATAGAGGACAGATTACTATCCATGTCTTTTGGACAAATTTTACAAGAGCAAGGTAGCAAGGTTATATCACATTTATTTACCTTTTGTTTTATATATAGACATCAACTTTGTATTTAATCAGTATAAAAATCAAAAATGAAAAGGATAGTTAAATATTTTATTAATCGTAGGACATAATTTAAAATTTTACTTCTGGTATGCTTCTGAAAGACCAAGGTTTTACAATGAAAGCACACCATTCTCCTAGAAAGGTAGATTATGATAGAACGGCTTATATTTGAAGTTTTTAAGACTCATTGTATGCAAGGGAGGGAGGGAATTAGCTCATTCTTGGCAACCGGGCTTGGGAAATACTCCGAGCATACCATTTCCTCCACCTCATGACAATTCCGAAATGCTTATTCACAAACAGAGACCCAGAAATCACAGCTGTGGGAAATGGAGATCGCCTGCAAGAGTTTTATGATTTTAACACAGCCCAGGAGGAGCTGCAGCATCACAAGGAACGACAGTAGCATTGATTACTCCAGCATATCTCAGGGAGGAGACATGGCCCAGGCGTTAAGCACTTTTGATTCGGGATACTTTATTTAACTGGACTTAATTTCATTCTCTTTGAATGAGATAAACTGGAAGTAGGGTCAGGAGTTCAGGATAAAAATCTATTGGTGGATTTTCAGAGAAATCATGTCCTGTTGCCAGAGGCTAGAATTCCTTGACTTTTATTCCTGATCATAAGACACAGCTGAGAGACTACTCAAGACATCTTATTGAGAAGGTGATGGTCACTGGCCATTTGCAGCAAACCACGAGGTCATGTCCTATGTCAGATAAGCACACAGACGTATTTGCCAAATGTTTCATGAACAAAAGAAAACATTACAAATGCACTGATGGACAAGTACAGAATGTGGAACTCAGCTAATATTTCAAGGAAGTTAATCACTGGGCTCAATTTCCCTTACTATTATTACTTTTATGTCATCATTTCTAGTTCCCCTTGAGGCTTCCCAAATAAATTTTGCTATCTCTGGAAACATTTACCTGAAACTCCATTACTCTCAAGAAATTTCTTATCTTTCCTTTTGACCTCAAACTGAATTTAATAACTGACTACAACCGAGCTACGAAAAGGATGGGATCATATTGAAATCATGGGCACATGATGATGGAGAAAGTGAAATTTCTGGAAAAGAGCACCCTGCACTTGGAAAGTACCTCCTAGCATGAGTCCTAAGAACTAAGTTGTACTTGAGCATATAAGCAAGATAAATCTAATAGGAATGCAAGCTCCATAAGGGCAAGGACCTTTGGCTGCTGTATTAAATGAGGCACCTGTCCCAAGCGCCCAGTGCCCTATCTGGCACAAAATAGGCATTCAAAAACTATTTCTTGAATGAATGGATAGTAAAATGACCTTCCAAGAAGAGAAAAGGTAAAATGTAATGAAGCAAGTAGCTATCATGATATACTGCAAGCACTCGATAGGCAGGCAGGTACTAGATTTATTAGTTTTCTAGGACTGTGTAGACACAAAATTATATCCTATGGATTTTTTTTTGGAGGGGGAGGTGCTGCCTTTTCTGACAGCCTTATTGGATATGTGTATGTTTCACATATCGTAAAATTCAGATATTTATAAAGTATATAGTTTTGTGGTTTTTTAGTGTATTCAGAGTTGTACAATCATCATCACGATCTAATTTTAGAATATATTCAACATTCCCAAAAGAAACCCCATACCCATCTGCAGTAACTCCACATTCTCACTCCCCCCCAACCGCCCCCCGCCTGCAGCCTTAGGGAACCACTAACCTACGTTCTGTCTCTTTATGGATTTGCCTGTTCTGGACATTTCATGTTAATGGAATCAAACAATATGTGGTCTTTTTTGTTTGGCTTATTCACTGAGCATAATGTTTTCAAGATTCCCCCATGTTGTTGCCTGTGTCAGTACTTCATTCCTTTTTATGCCAAATAACATTCCATTTTAGAGATATACCACATTGTGTTTATCCATTCTTTAGTAGATGGACCTTTGAGTTATTTCTATTTTCTGGTTACTATAAATACTATTGTTATGAACATTCATGTATAAACTTTTGTGTGCACATATGTATTCATTCTTCTTGAGTCTAGGAGTGGAATTATTGGGTCACATGTCAATTCTATGCTTAACTTTTTGAGGAGCTTCCAAACTGTTTTCCAAAGTGGCTGCATCGTTTTATATTCCAGTAAGTATATTAAGCTTCCAATTTCTCCACATCCCTATCAACGCTTGAAATTGTCTTTTTTAAAAAATTTGTCCTAATGGATATGAAGTGTTATCTCATTGTGGTCTTGATTTGCATTTCCCTGATGGTTAGAGACATTGAGCACCTTTTCATGTACTTAATGACCATTTGTACATCTAATTGGGAGATATGACTATCCAGATCCTTTGTTTATTTTGTAATTGGGTCATTTGTCTTCTAATTATTGAATTGTATGACTTCTTTATATATTCATCAAGTCTATTATTATCAGATGTGTGATTTGCACATATTTTCTTCCATTCTGTGGGTTGTCTTTTCATTTTCTTGTTGGTGCCTTTTGAAACACAAAAGCTTTTATCTTGGTAATGTCCAATTTCTCTATTTTTCTATTGTCAGTCATGGTTTTGGTGTCATAGCTAAGAAACCTCATCCAAGGTCATGAAGAGCTATACCTGTTTTCCTCTAGAAGTTCTCTCTCTTCCAGTTAGGTCTATGAGCCATTCTGAGTTACGTTTCAGTGTGATGTGAAGTACGAGTCCAACTTTATTCTTTTACTTTGGATATCCAGTTGTCTAAGCACCATTTATTGAAAAGACTATTCTTTCCTCCATTGAAGTGTCTTAGCACCTCTGTCAAAAAACAACTGACCACATTGTGAGGTCCTCAGGTTTTGACATTGCTAACATATTCTGTGCTTACAGCTATTCTGCTTCTGACTAAACCTGATGAGACCCCACTAGTAATCCTAGAGTAGGTGTCATGAAATGTGGAGTAGTTGCTCTACTCATACAACGGTATTAGGGAAGTCAAGGAATATTCACATTTCTATGTTTTCTATTTTGTAAAATGAGGTGAATAACAACTGCTCTTTCAGCCATGTAGATTATTGTGGTAAATATATGAAATAATATGTGAGGAAATAGCTAACATTATGAAGCCATGGACAAATCTGAGGTAGTACTGTCTGCATTGAGAAGTAGTTTCGTTAATAGACTGATTTAGTTTGGGATCCATTTCTCTCTCAAAATCACTGGGATTTGGGTTCTTCTATGGTTGGAAAAGTGTCCCAGTTGCTATGGTAATAAGAGTTCAATTTAATCCAAATTCTGACTATTCAATATTTACAATGGATAGATTTGTTGTACAAAAAAAAAGTGGACTGAGATCTACTTTGTTGAGCCAAATATGTTTTGAGAACGTTCATACCACAATCAACATCGCCCCAAATTATAAATTCCCAGAAATTTGGAAACATGATCTGTTAATTTTAGGCCAACTATTTTCCTTAGATCTTTCAAAGAATATAGAGTTGACTCTCCTTTGAAATCAGGAAAGTTGAATCTCTTTTTCTACTTTGATGAAGCTTCCAAATTTTTGTAACTCTAGCATTCTTATATTCCAAAAGGTACAATAAAATAAGTTGAATGCTACCCTATATTTCTAAAATTCTTCTACTACAAAGGAGTTTTCCACAGTTTTTCTGTTTTATATGTCACTTTAAAAAAAGTTAATGATTTGATTGGGCTTAATTTCTTATATGGGCTATTAATTCAAACATGGCAGGGTTTATGGGTTACTTGCAGTGTGTTCAGGTGTTTCTAGATGCCAGGTTTAGTTTGGAAGCTGGCAGCCCCTGGTTATGATTTTAGCTTTCATTTCTGATTCACGTGTTTTGATTCTGAAATCACTAAGGCTGAGGGAACGTGCTTTGAGTAGGGCCAATCTAAGGCTGCAAGAAACAACCCCTAAACCTACACTGACAGACCTACCCTTCCTCCCACCTTTGTGTCTACAGTCTCCTTCTTGGTCCCTAACCTAAAAGCAAGAGTGGGATGGAGATAATTTGGAATGATGGCCAGTGCTAGGTGACTCTGTATGCCATCTCTGGATGACAGTGGAAATGGGGCACTTATCCTTCAGGGCCCTTGACATAACAGGACAAAATATAGCTTGAAATTGAGCCCTTTTCCCATTCCAGGCTCATCGCTGCTACTGTGTTTTCTCATTTCAATTATATTCCTGAGTAAATATCTCTTCAGCCCCTCATGAGGAGAAACTCAGCCATGTTCCCCTCATCTCTGCTTTGGCTTCACCCATGCATGGAGCACGCTTCTTCCCTATATCTGGTGGTACAGCTTCCTTTCTCATCTGGAAATGCCTCATTTTCTCCTCACCATTGGCTTCTAGTCCTCAATACTAACTTCATCTCTTTGCAAAATACTCTAAGTGAATTCTTGTAAAGTTATATCCCATCTCAATTCTTTTGGAATTTATTTCTTCTTTCGGGAGTCATTGTCATCTTTTTAAGGCCCTAACACCTTATTGAGGCTGCAAGTGCCAGAGCCCATGTCACGGCTACTCTTAAAAAACACTTGCAGCCTTCACTTTGAAAGAGCTGATACAACCATCGATTCATTCATCTATCCACTCATCTGTTCATTGGAATAAAGAGCAACTAGGTTCCCACAGTGTATCAGACAGCATCCCAAGTACTGACATACAGTGGGCTCCGAGAGAGACCAAGTTCTCATGATCACAGAGTTTACATATAAGCCTAGAGGAACAGGCTGAACAACTCAAGGCATAAATAAAAATGTCAGATCATGACAAGTGATCAAGGAAATGAAAGAGGGTAATGTACCCTCTTAATGAACATGCCTAAGAGTAGGGTCCTTTTATTGGTGGTCAGACAAAGATTTTCTGACAAGTTTCTCGAGGGATAAAAAGGAACCAGCTAAAAGATGTGCAAAGGGTGTTTACAAGCACTCCTGACTCTGCTTTTAACAGGCTCTAGTTCCTCACAAATTATGGTCTATCTTCATCAGTCACAGATTCTGTATTTGCGGATTTGCCGACCTGCTAAAATGCTTTGAAAATTAATTTGTAACCCCCAAATCAATACGGCCTTTCCACATGTACTTGCAGATATGCTCAGCGCATGGGAAAATCTGGGTCACCCTAGGAGCACCCAGCTGAGGTTAAACAAGGACGCACTCTGCCTTCTTGTTTCAGCTCTTCTATAACCGAGGGACGGAGACAATAAGTGCAAGCAGCACTGGCTCTGGGGCCAGTGGCACGTGGGGTTGGAGTCCCAGTTCCGGCATCTGTTAGTGGGGCGGCCTCAGGCAAGTCGCTTAACCCTTCAGAACCTCCTTTTATCTTTTGTGGAAATAAAGAAAATAGAATCTACCAGGATGACTTGCTTTTAGGGTTGGGGATTGTAATCTATGTGAGCTGTTTGTGTGTGTGTGTAAGGGTGGAATGGGAAGGGAAATTACGTAAGTAAGACACAGAAGATCAGTCTTGCTCAGTAGGGAATGGCTGGCTAACCCACCCTCTCCTATTCCTAGGGTCATTTTGCTGCTCTTTTTTGACAGACCAACTTTCTCTTCCTGTTACAGCCTAATGAAAGAGAAATTAGAAAGTTGGATAATTTAGTGAGTGTAGAAGGTCAACACTCATGTGTCGCCCTCCTAACCCTGAGATCTAATTCAGCACCGAGGGCCACTGGGCTGCATTGACACTCATCTCAGATCCCAACGTTCAGTTGCAGTCCTGTGTAAGTTACCACTTGGTGTACAGTGTATCTGCCTTTCCTAGAAATCCAGTTACACGTACTCATTCCCCAGATCAGTTAATAACATAAATGTCTTGGCTGTTTTCTCCAGAGCGCTTGGTTAGCAATGCCCAGGAAAAAGTCCCACTGCTAAGTTTTATGGTATAATAGCATTACAGTATTTCACAGAAGGGGTGAGGTGAAGCAGACAATTTATTATTTTGTTCTTGTCATATATGTACAAACATTAAAGGGATTTAATTGCATACACACACTAAAAAGCGGACTATGTGTCTGTGAAATGTTCTTTAGCAGTCTGTAAACAGTTTCTAAGTATTTCTAAAATCTTGCTCTTTTCATTTGACTTGTATTCAACTGCAAAACGAGATGTTCCATGCAGAGTATAAACATCATGAGACTTGAGTCATGTGTGGCCCTAAGGTCTTTAGAAACATTTTATGGAACTCTTAGAAGGAATCATCAATGGGGAAAAAATATCTGGCTAGTTCTCACAGTGAAACTGGGCTTATTAATATGCATTTTAGAAATCCTCCTTTTCTTATTTCGCAATGCTTTGTTAAAATGAGGTAGCCATTCCTAGAGTTTCAGAATAAAACCTTTTCGTTCCTTTTGTGAAAAGGATACGCTGACTTGACAGATCACTTCCTATTCATTCACTGAAGTGAGCTTAGGAGAAGATAACCCCAAAGTGTTGGAGAAAGGAAATTTTATTTCAGGGTGTTGACGAAAGAGGGGTGCTGGCATTACACAATTCCAGAGGCCACCATTCACTATGAATTCCATGAGAATGGTGCCCCTGGACCTGTGCAGTCCAGGAGAGGCCCCTACCACACTGGCCCACCATTAGTGCACTCTTGAAGTTGTACCGTCAAACTGCAAACCTTTGGTTTAAGACCCTAAACCTTGCTAGCCCTTGAAATCATTACTAACACTGGGGGTTTGGAATGATGTGTACTTTACAAATTTGCCTAAAATTGGTCCTCACGGCAAAAAGCAAAGCTGTACCATGATTCAAATTAAGGCGACCTTGAGAAAGGTAAAAACTCTTTTTTTGTCTGATGCTATGTTGATGCTGCTGTTATTGTTAAATTCAAAGCACTTTATTAATAAGAATGTATAACTTTCAGTCTGCATACAAATATAAAGGGATTTCTGTTATTATATTTTAATAACACTGTTACTTCATATTGTTATACGCTATAATGTTCACAACAATCCCATCTCACTCAAAAAGAAAAACATTGGACGACTTAATTCCAACTTGCCCGGGGCTGGAGCAACTAAAACACAGCTGAGCTATGGATAAGCTGGACATTTGGTCAGGAAGATGAGGGCGCAGGGAAAACCTGTATGCAAGGGAGTCCTATGCCCTGCCTTGGACTGCTGACCAGGTGCGAAGAGAAATATGAGGATCTGACGGGTTTTATTGCCAAAGGCAGCTGTGATGAACATTCCAGACCCTGAGGCAGAAGTTAGAGCTGCCAGAAGGAACAATGAAAGGGACTCTAATACTTGAGTTTGTATATAAAACTGAGCCAAGCAGAATTGAGTAAGAGCAGAGCGCATTACTGTAATTCATCTAATATGTTTATATGTAATCTTCACCCTGAAACTCTTTCACACCGAAGTCAGATATTTGTGGACCTAGTTCAAGTAGATGAGAGTGAAGAATGGCCAAGTTTCCAGGGTCCCTGTCTGTGGAGGAGAAGCCGAAGTACAGAACAATGTTTTTGAATATTTACTATGTTGATTTAGTATTGAACATTTTTGACTAAAACTTTTTAAATCCCATGAACGGCATCTCAGGAAAAGAAAACGCGGAATGCTCTCCTAGAGCGCTTTTGGTGAGAAGTAACTGTACTAACGGTATGGACAGATGCTGCGTGTAATCCGGCCTTTCTCACATAGTGATGTGGTGAAAAATGATTTGACCCAGAGGAGACCAAGTCTACATATCGATTAACTATCCAGACGGGCTTTTGTTGTATTTCTGCTATGAGATCAAAAAACAGTTCCCAAGAACCTCACGATAAATCCTCTTTTCTTGAGGTTGCTAAGATTGTGAAGTTCGAATGTTAGATAACGAAGCAAGATGCTATTAAAAATGGCAACACACGGTGGTGAGCTGGGCAATAAAAGTCTTGTTATAAATGAAACACAACTGTGACAATACGATAAAACTCTCCAACAAGAACTGCTAATACCTAAAACTTTGAAGCTTGGTGGACCATATGGTCTCTGTTGTAACGATTCCATGCTACTGTTGCAATAAGAAAGCAGCCATTGACATTATGTAATTAAATGGGTGTGGCTGTGTTCCAATAAAGCTGTGTTTACGAAAACAGGTGAGTCAGATTTGGCTCTGGGGTCATAATTTACCCACCTCTAGCATAGAGGAAAAGATCATGGACTTTGCAATCAAAAAGCAGCAGGTGTGAAAAACGTGCTGCATTCCTGTGAGAATGTTTCCTCATTTGCATACTTCCCATGAAAATATCTGTAAACTATCTGGCACATAGTAGGTACTTGATAAATATTAGTTTTCTTCCCTCAAGGCATGAAGACTGTAATTACTGAATTCATAGGATTTCAGTTTGAAAATGAAAACATACTTGCAGTATGGTTTTTACTTTCCCTGTGATGTCCTGCTGACTTCTGTGACAGTTGTAATAAATGCTGCTCTCCCCGGGATGTTTTTCTCAGAGTACACTCAACTGAGTTCAATCTTACATTCTTGGCATTAATGCCCCGGACTTTTCTTTTTGTGTTTAATGGTAACTCTGTTTAAAGCAGTTCCAAAAAGCAACAGCAGAATGGAAGGTGTTGCTCATAATTCATTTAAAAGCAATAAACTCCTCCCTTCCTTTCTCTTATTAATTACACACTTTATAAAACAAATGGTCCACACCCTTCCGTTTGGGTTGGGCACACACACAAAAATTAACCTGTCATGGGCACTTGTCTCTGTCATGGGCACTTGTCTCTATCAAGTCTTTCATAAAGTTTCTGAAAAGTGATACTTTGGATCAAGTAATTTTCAACAAATGTATCTGGCAAAAATTTGCCTTTAGACATTGTGGTGAGAAATTAAAAAATAACTTACAGAAGAGGAGGGAGGTGATGTGTTTCAGGGAAGGGAAGTCATTTCTAATGGAAAGAGGAAGCTTTTATCCTATGACCTTCCATGAGTCATTTTCAATCTTACATACCATTTCTCATTAAGTGACATTCTTTTTAGTTGTTTGCCATGATTCCTGAATAGAGAGGTACTGGAAAAATACAAAGTTGGCCACCTATGCAGGCTTGAGTTACTCAAGTATAGATGCCATTTGCTCCCCTGCAAAGTTATGAAAAATGAGGACTGGATCCCTGCTCTTTGGTATTTTTTACAGTGAGTGAAATATACTTGATTGATAAGACTCACATTTGGAAGTATAACTGGAAAATGTCAAGCTCTCTTCTGTCTTTCTGATGCATTCACAAGTGACATCTATGAAATCTCTTGCCTGGTTGCCGTCACTCTAGGATACCAACAGAAGCTGGTAGACTGAGTTGTAACTATCTTTGATGCCCAGTGTTTAATATTCACATTCATTCAAGTACAGTGAAAGAGAGAAGAGTTTAGGGAAGTTAAACATGTGAGCCATGCTCACGCTGGGGGAAGGGGTTTGTGCTATCATTCCATTTCAGAGGAGGTCTGCGGATTCTGTTCTCGAAGCAGGGCATGAGACTAGGATGGAAGTATAAGTGGTTGCCAGAAAACACTAGTAGTGGGGTGGGGAAGTGAGATAAGGAAAGGTATGAAGCCAGTGAAGTGTGCCTTACCAAGACCACTGTGCGCAACTGGAGATAAATCCCAAGGAGTAACTGGTAAATGGTGCAGAACACTCCAGCTGTAATATCTCCCATCAGTGGCTGGTTGGAGGCTCTTGGCGCTAGATGGGCATTAACTCTCTTCTGGAATTAACTGGGGCGGGCAGAGAAAGCCCCCAGGCAGAGTCATAGCCGGCTCGCTGCTGGGAGCTCTCAGGCCAGGGGACGTACTGACTAGTGAGTGCACTGACAGGTACAGACAGGCACTTACCTTAGAGAGGGCGACAATCTGGATATTTTTTAAGGGCTCTAGTAGAGGTCAGAGGGCACGGGGGTCACATCCGGCCAGTGTGTTCTATCGCTCCAACGACTTAGGACTAATTGCAGGGCTGAACAGAGTTTGCACCTGACAGTGCTTTCTATCCTAACCTTGGTCACTCCTGATGGGGCCACAATCTACCCACAAACGTTCATTTGCAACTGACCACAAATGGGTCTAAATCTGAGCAATGGCAGGCCAAGTTGCCTGGAAAAGAAAACACATAAAGTCTAGGGAGTCTGACTAAAACATATACATTTCTTTATCTTACCGCTTTTCCATCACTTCAACTCATTGTGAAATTATTATTGTCTTTCTAAAACAATGGCCTTATAGATTTAAGCCTCAATATGTACAGTTTCTGCAGTAAAACTGAATTTAAAAAAAACGCTTGAGTTCGAGATTATTCCATTATCTGAAAGGTCAACTATATTTCTCCGTACTAACATGACAGATGTTGCCTTCTCACCTTTCTACCTGGGAAACAGAAATGCTCTCTTTACGACTGTCAGGATCAGGGGGTGGCAGGGAGCCGGCATCCTGCCAGGTAATGGAAACACTGCTTGCTTTAATTTTATTACCAAGAACAAAGGCTTCTTATTGTTTAATAGAACCTCTAAAGGCTGGCCTCGTGGGCATAGTTCTAATTTTTTGGAGACCACAAACAAGAGGAATTCTTTAAGACCATTTCATGGAAAACAGAAGGAAAAAAAAATCCTTTATTCTGCAAAAATTAAAGCAATCCTTTGTTTAAGTAGCCGGGCCTGACTCCAGGTGAGCACTGGTATGTGTCTTCTTTACATGGGCATTTGTTGGCATTGTTTACCCAGGCACCCGTTCTTTCCTTAAGATTAGCTTGAGGCTATGTCAGACATGGGAAAGAAAGCACCTTCCTTTAGGGTATCATCCGTTTGGCATCATTATTTTCGGAGCACATGCTAAATGAAGAAACATTTTGCACCCAAAAGAAACAAGCCAACACTCTCCCCTTGCAAACCCTATTTATAAAACTGGGAACCACACAAATCTTAATTCCGTGCTTATTATGATTCTGCCAGAAAACTAAATTTCTGATGCAGTCCCTGCTTCTCAGCATCAAGTTGGACTTCCTCCTCCACTCAAAGTGCAGATAGCTAAAGCTACTGGGTTCCAGAGCTCTTCGCAAAAGTCTTAATAGCTAAGGAATGAAAGTGAAAGGAAATGCGGATGCTCTTATTTCTTTATGAAGGAGGAGGATGTGTCATGCAGGGTGTCATGTGGGGTTCGCTGGTCCCGCTCCCCACATAAGAACGCAGGATATGGCTAGGCCAAAAAGGAACACCCACGGAGCCATAGATAGGGGAGTCACACCACTATATTCTCAACTGGCGACCGGGCGAGACACACGAAGTAGGATCCACACGATACACAATCCGCCGTCCACTTCTCTGCCTGCCAACCAACCAACCAACCAATGCAGTCACGGCAGTTATATCAGTGGCTAATGGCTAACTGGTTACAGCTGATGGCCAACTAGCCACAGCTGATGGCCATCTACTACCCGAGCCAGCACCTGTCCACGTGAGGCCGAGAGCCTGGAAACTGCTCTCTGGGACTCTGTCCCGACAGGATGTTACTGGTGTACTGGTGACAAAACTGGAAGCAATCCTAGAGACTTGTTGAGTGCCCACAATGTGCAAAGCAGCACACTAGGGCCTGTGGTAGAAACGGGACTTCGCCCTCTCAAGTAAATGACTTGACTAGAGAAGAATTAACAGACATGCACGCCAGCTACACACATAATTAACTGCTAAACCATAGACTGCAGAAGTTCTAGACCTATGTGGTCCAATATGGCAGCCACAAGCCACCTGGGATTAAAAAAATTTTTTTAATTATAGTTGGCATACAATATTATATTAGTTTCAGGTGTGCAACATCATGATTTGACATTTATGTAACTTATGATGTGGTCACCACACTAAGTCCACTAGCCATTTGTCATGGTGGAAAGTTATTATAACATCATTGACTATATCTCCATGGTGTGTGTGTGTGTGTGTGTGTGTGTGTGCGCGCGCGCCCCCCCCAATGGAATATTACTCAGCGATAAAAAAGAATGAAATCTTGCCATTTGCGACAACATGGATGGTCCCAGAAGGTATTATGCTAAGTGAAATAAGTTAGAAAAAGACAAATACTATATGATTTCACTTATATGTAGAATCTAAAAAACAAACAAACAAACAAAAACCCCAAATGAACAAATAAGACAAAAGAAAAACAAACTCATAGAAACAGAACAAATTGATAGTCACCAGAGGGGAGGGGGTAGGAGTGGGTAAAAATGGTGAAGGGAAATAATAGGTACAAATTTCCACTTATAAAATAAATAAGACACTTGTGGATTTTGAGCACTTGAAATGTGGCTAATCTGAATTGAGATGTGCTGTATGAAATGCATGCATTAGTCATTTTTGTATTGATTACATGTTGAAATTATAATGTTCTGAATGTATTGGGTCAAAAAATGTAGTAGTATACTTAATTTTACTTATTTGTTTTACTTTTTTAAAATGTGGTTACTTGGAAATTTTAAATTAGATATACGGTTCCCATTATTTTTTCATTACACAGTGTGGTCCCAGAGGGTTTCAGAAATGGGGCAATAGCTGTGTGTGAATAGCTGGGGAAGGTTTGCTGATGAATATGGAAGTAGGACTGGTTTTTTTTTTGGAGATCAGAGCCAGCAAGAAGGGATTTGGGAAACCCAAGGGTCAGGAAGGTGAAAAAGGCACCAGAGCAGAGGAAAAAGAGAGCATGTCTGTAGGACAGCAGAGAATTACAATATGCAGGGTAGAGTGGGCATGTATCTTGAATTGGTCATCTGGGAGTGGAGACGGAAACATCAGAGCCAGTTATATCTTACCGCCTCTTGCAAAAAGCCCTGTTGGGGTCAACTGCAGAGAGCAGGCTATGGCTGATCTCACATAGAGCCCAGCTAAGGCAAAAAGGTGAATCGGGAGGCTTAACTTTGGAGGGGGGTAGTCTTTCCTTGACCTCACCTGCTTCTCATTGACTCCTTTTGTATCTTTGACCTAGTGGGCCTGCACCATCTCTCTTTGAAGCTATCCATGTTTACTTGCTCTCCTAGGGTTTTCTCCTAAAATTGTGGTGGTGGCGCTGGTGAAAGTTACGAGGGCGGTGGGAGAGGGGATGGGAGGGAAGTTGGAGATCACTGTCACTGTACAAGATGGGTGTTGCCAAAAGGACAGTGAAAAGCGAACCTCACCTGGTCTAGAAGAGAAGAGGAAAGACTGTAGAATTAAGATATAAGTTGTTGATTTTGAGAGAGAGAGAGAGAGAGAGAGAGAGAGAGAGAGAGAGAGAGAGAGAGAGAGAGAGAGAGAGAGAGAGAGAATGAATGTGTGTTTGGGGATCAAGAGAGTCTGCTATTGAAAATGTCACCCTATAAGCTATCTTCAGACCTAGGTTGACTAGCCATCCTACACGTGTGGAAGCATTTAAAAGTGGTTTCCCCAACTTGATTCAAAGTGGCTATTTGGTCATTTTTTCTTTTGTAAAGCAGAAGAGATAGAAAGGGTATCCCAGAGAATCAAAACGAAAAAGGTAGGTTTACAATGAGGGGATGAGAAAGACCCACTGTGACCTCCCTTGAGGGCTTAGCAGTGACCCAATGGACAGCTCTCTCATCCTGACTTCCCTCTGTCAACCCCATCCTCTTAGCCCTCATCCAGTGACAGCACCTTCATGCTGGGTGGAGCTCCCTGTGTGTATCACCCAACTGCTACAGCCTCCAGGGATCTGTGGCTGCTGAGATGTGCCATCACAGAAACACTATCCTGTATACAGTCTTCTCAAGGGGTCATTTCTGTCCTTCAGGATGAAAATTTATCTGACATGTTGATCCAAGGAAATGTGCTAGTGACAGAGGGAGGAAAGAAAGAGGCAGTTGGTCTCTCTGCCTCATCAATAGCCATATGCTGTGTGCTCAACGCAGGAGATACTCGAGAAAGATATTGTCCTGCCTTTCAAGGAGTCCAACCAACTAGGAGAGGGAATAGACATGCAGTTAAAGACCATGAGGATTTTTGCCCAAGGACTGTATATCAACAAATCAGTATGCAATTTTCCTTAAGCTTTTAAGTTAAAATTATGAATCTCATTAATCTACTCATAAATCCAAGAAATTTTATAAAACCAAGAATAATCACTCTCAGGGGTCCTTGAATCAATGTTTGATTAACTCAAGTTGAACAGACTCAACTCTATTAAACAATCAGTTCCATTAGTTGGTTAAGTTCCTGTACTGATTTTTTATGTAGGTAAAATTTACATACAAGGAAATGCATAAATCTTAAGGGACAATTCAATAGATTTTGATAACCCACATAACCAACAGCTTAATCTTCAGTTTAACCAAGATATAAAGTATTTCCATCATCCCAGAAAGTACCCTTGAGCCCGTCTTCCAGGCAATTCTCACCCCCATGGGTAATCATTATTCAGATTTTTATCACCAAATTCTTGTAATATTTTAAATTGCATTTACAAACGTAACATATTCAATTTACTTTGTAAGTACTTTAAATGCCTAATGGGGTAAAAACAAAACCCTAACAAGGTAAACCTTCCCAAGTCCTTAAGTATTATAGCTCTTAGAAATCTAATAAATTAAATTTACAAATGTAGTGAAGCTCAAGTTCTCTTGAACATTACTATTTTGGTTTGAAACAATTTTATGCTTACAACTTAAAATCACAGATCTAAATAAATTACTTGTTTCAGATTGGAATCTCAAAGCTAACCTGTCAAATTTCTGTAATATGTCATATTCCTTTAAATGCTACAAATCCTTAAAATACAAACATGTTTTAGTCCTAAATTGTAACACAAAATATTGATTCTATGGCTATTATTTAGGTCTTTATCTTTATACATAATGCTCAAACTTCTTGGGGAGGAGGAAAAAAAGAACTTCATTTGCTAAAGGAATCAAACTGATCACCTCAAAGAAGTTGAGGTTACCAGGTCAAGGATTATTGGCCCAAGATTTGAGAATAATCCACAAGACCTGAAGGCTCATTGGTTCGACTGGTACCACAGATCTGGGCTCTGCTATGATGGGTTGGACAGGATTTCCAGTTCCCCAGCACATGGGATTGTTTCCTGCCATGGGAGTTTCCCTAGGAATCTAACTTTTTAATCATCTCTTTCAACTCTATCACCCGGTTTGGGCAGCTGATGCTCAGTAACCACTCCAGTTGCTTTACTACTTGATTGCATTCAATCCATTTCTTTACTGGCTCATTCCTGTTCTGTTGGGCTTCTAGTCACATTCCTATGATCATTTGAATGACATTTACCTCAAAAGGCTATTCGGGTAATTAAATCAGGAAGTGATAGTAGGAGCTTGGTCATTGTTTTTTGTGTACATTTGCGTAAGTCCTACCACTTTTGCTTTCTCTACACGATAGGCTATACCTTGTTGTGGACCTGTAATCACTTGATACAGTAATCATATCCTAACACCTGCAGGGATGGGTGGGCGAGGCACCATCTTCCCAACTTGTTTAGAATGGAAGCCTTCCTTGAAAACTTGATCATAGCCCAATAAGGAGCTTGCCTAGTCAGAGAATTAGGCTTCTCTGATAGTTTTCATCACCTCATATATATGAACTTGATGCTATATCTAGTGAAAATACTTAAAAGCATAGTAAAAGCTCTATCATAAATTCCTAGGCTGGGAAGTTACCTCACATGGTTGTAAAAATCTTTATTTGTGCTGCTCCTCACTGAAAGCCCTTTACATTTGGTGGTAGCCTCGGGCTTTTTAAATAGCTGAATTTAAAATTTCATCTTTCTGTTCCAAACAAAAATAACCAGTGCTACAATTGTGCTCTTGTTAACGAACATTTTATATGCATGACTCAATTATTTTGCTGGGGAATTTCAAAATTAGAACAAAGCTCTTCAGTTTTCCCTATAACATTCAGCAATTAAAAAGAGAAATCAGTTGGGGCAGCCCGATGGCTCAGTTGGTTGGAGCGTGGGCTCTAAACAGGGTTGCCAGTTCGATTCCCACATGGGTCAGTGAGCTGCGCCCTCCACAACTAGACTGAAGACAATGAGCTGCTGCTGAGCTTCCGGAGGGTCAGCCGGATGGCTCAGTTGGTTAGAGCGAGCTCTCAGCAACAAGATTGCCGGTTCAATTCCCACATGGGATGATGGGTTGCACCCCCTGCAACTAAAGATTGAAAACGGCGACTGGACTTGGAGCTGAGCTGCGCCCTCTACGACTAGACTGAAGGACAATGACTTGGAGTTTATGGGCCCTAGAGAAGCACACTGTTCCCCAATATTCCCCAACAAAAAAAATTACAAAAAGGAGAAGTCAATCAAATGAAGGTAAAAGATGATGTGGCCCCTTTCTCTCAGAATCTGTAACAAAGATAACCTCAGCTCTATTACCACTACAAGCAATTTTATATTCATTTATTGAGAACAATAATTTAAACTAGGTATTAAGAAACAAAAGAGGTTGGTTCACTAACAAAATGATGGATCATGCTAGTCTCTGAATGGCATGCATAAGAGCAATAATGAGATCCAAGCTTCTATCTGACAGTCACCTTCTCACCTGGGATCATTCCTCTTGCACCTCTGACTGTCTCACCTGGATCTATCCAACTACCACCATCTCATGTGAAAGCCGAGTTAGAACTATGTACGATCGTCATTGAAAAAATTTGTTACAACCCGTTGTTATTGTTTATATCATGCCAGAAAAACTCCTGCTGCTCCAGCCAAGCATCTAAATATTTCTAGGCAAGGAGGTTGTGTGTAGAATACTGTAAGGGAGATGTGACGAAGAATTCCTGGGGAGATTATTATGGGGGGAAACCACATTAAAAGATACATCAGTAAAACCCTGTTTTCTCTCTTTATTCCTACTGCTCATCCACTGGGCCCCCGATTAAGGCCAATTATTTCCCATCTAAGTATTATTAGCCTTGGAAATCTGCATTACTAAATTCAAATATGTCAGAGGGACGGTCTTCAGAGATGTGTACATACAATCATACTCCAATACGGGCCTCCAGGGAGGATTCTGAATATAGTATAATAGTTCCTCCGATCCAAACTGGACAGATTAGCAGATAATGAAGGGTTTGGATCATGTTTAAAAAAAATGTTTCAAAGCTGAAACATGAAAATGTTATTCCAAAAGTAATATCAAACTAACTAAGCCGCCTTATACTCATTCATTTATAAAATTAATCTCTTATTCTAAAATACTGGAAGATTTTCTACTGATGTCATCTCATTATTCCTCATGAACATACCTAAGAAGGTAACAGGATCCAATGCCCTTTGTGAATCAGTTTTTTTTAAAGGTAAGAGCATCAAATCTAAGGGGAGATATTCAAGTGTGTGTTACAGACGACTTCCATAAACAGTTAAATTTAATCTCCACCGAGAAAAACTAAATTTGTTTCATGAGTTGTCAGTTTTAGCAAACTTGGAGTGAACTGGATATATAGTTATTATACATATGCAGGAGTCAAAACATGAATCTTCTCCAGAGAAGATGAATTCCTGTGCAGCCCGAGAGTTCCTTTTCTCCTTTGTCCTGGGAATCCTAAGATCAGCCTTTAGCTCAGCGGCTCATCATCATTCAGTCTCTGAATGCCACCATATTTGCACTATCACATTATCATCCTTCCAGAGCCATTTACACAGACAACCATGGATGACTGTGGGTTGCCTGATGTGCTTTAATGAAGCCCAGAATCTGACTCTAATTATACCGTGAGAGCTTTCTCACAAGGTCTCAAATGGATGGGAGTCTAACCCTTATCTACAAGTGACAATGAATTACGACTTTGGACATTCAAGTTGGCCCCTAGCAAGATACACATCATCCAAGATCAGACACCTGTTCAGAAGGTGTTTGGATGCTGGTCTCCATCCAGTGGCTCCAGATGAAGCAACTGCCAAGATTTCCATAGAGAGAGCATGCTTTGACATAAAACTGCATAACAAAATTAACTTAAACATTAAAGTACATCTTCCTTTCTAACCCAGCAATCTTTTCCTTATTTCAAAGTTTACAATTGAATGCCTTTAGGGCTTGGTGAATGACTGAAAATGTTTTTTAGAGGCCCCATCTGTTTTCCTAAATCAATTTTTACCATTTCTTACAAGCTACCATAACACATCACCCACTTCCCTCATAATTCACAAAGCCCAACATCTGAGCAAAAATTGAATTAAGTGGCACTTAATTTACCCACAAGAAGTTTGTCACTCCACAAGTCACCTAGCATTGGAAAAACTCAGAGAAAGCCAGTAAGAGAGCAAACTTTCCATTAAAAGAAAAGAAAAAGAAATAGTTTAAAAACAGTGTGAAAAACAATAGCAAAATGAATTTTTAAAAAAAGTGATTACAAACAAGGCAAGATAAGCCAAAGGGGCTGATGCCAGGACTTCGACAGGATGCTGGCTTAGAGGGTACCCTTCTAGGATGAGCTTGGGCAGGGACGGTGAGGTCAGCTGAGCTCTTATTTTCTGCAAACTGCTATGGCAATCAGTCACCCTTTTGCAGTTTTTCTTTCCCATCTCACTGTGGATTTAGTCACTTGGTCACTGGTAACTGCCCAAAAAAACATCTACTGTGTGTCCAGGTGTTGTAATCCCTGTGAAAGAACTCAATTCTCAGAATGTATAAAGAATTTGATTCAAATCAGTGATTCTCAGTATTTGCTTATCTAATAAACTAGGTCCTCTGATTTTTGAAAAAGAAAAGGAGGACGAAATGATGAAGAGAAATAGTCCATATCTGATGCAGAAATGCTAAGTTCTGCCACTGATTTTGATCACTTCTCAGAGGCTTGTCCTATATCTCATGTATAACTGACTCCAAACTCATCCCAAGGGAATTTTCTACTGTCTTCTTCTCCTGAAGAAAACAAAACCCAGTGGCTAAAAACCCACGAGGTTTTAGATTCCCAGCCACCAAATGACACCAACATTTCTTGGGATATTGCTTTCAATGCCTCTACCTCCTGAGTCCTAAACTGCCTTTATACTCTCCGTAGTCTAGTTTTAAAAAGATTTGGTACTTACCCTCCAAAAGCCATTTCATTTGCTTGCCCTAATTTCAAAAACAAGTTATGAAAACAATGGGGGTGGGGGAGACCTTGAAACTCTTTTCATTCTAAAGAAAAGCAGAAGTGAATCCCAGGAAGGAGGTGTGGACTTAGAAGGATGTGACATTTCCTCAGGATTGCGTGGGAACTCATTGCTTTCATTCACAACAATTGAGAGTTGCCTCTGTGCTTTGAGTTTTTTAGCTTCAGCTGGCATTGGGGATTATTTTCCCCAGGAATGGTCAGACCAGAATACAAGGGTACCTTCAGGAAGAGGAAAAGGAAGAAATACAGTCTAGGAACATAGGATGTGAACCAGGAAATTCTTTTCCACTGCACAGATTTAAAAGACTATCGTGCTGATTGATGTGCATCAAATTCCACTACCGTTTTGGAGTTTACTAGTGCTGTGACGTTTTTCCTTGGACATGTGATCATTTTGTAGTAAGACATCCATATTATTTTCCCAATAACCAAAAATACAGTTTCCTAAAAACACTTAGGGATGCCAATTGTAACTGTGAAAATGACACAGGACTTTGTTTTCCTTGAACCCTCACTAAACCATCAAGACCAAATCAAGTTCAAACTCAGATGCAATACTGGGGGTACCACAAAAATGTATACACATGACTTGTATTCATCTTTTGTTATCGGTATCCATTGAGTATTACAATTTTAATACAGGTTTTTGCCATTCTCAGTATTAAAGTCCATCCAGCTCTCATCTCTCCAAGGCCAGTTTCTACTTATCCCCCCTCACATACCTTCTGTTTCTATAGAATGACCTCCTCGCTTTGTGTACACACATTCTTCATTTTTCTATCTCCATGCGTTGGTCTGCCCTGTAAGCAGTGTCTTTCTCACCCCTCCATATGCTCAAATGTTACCGACCCTTGAAGGCAGGCTCAGATAGGGCACCATCGCCCCCAGTGCCCAGCTGGAAGAAATATCTCACTTCTCTGAAATTCCAAAGTATATAATCTACTCCTTCCTGACGGCAATTCGTTTTTTATTTTGGATGTATCGTGGTTGTTCTTTTGTCTTAGTCAAGATAATAAGCTCCCTGTGGGCAGGGTCCTTGGCACCTAGCACAGAGCAACACACACATACACACACACACACACACACACACACACACACCCAGTGGATGCTCCATACACACTAATGGAATGAACAAACTAGCGTGACACTTTAACAAACCAAAGTAACAGACCACAGGCAAAAATTTACACCCTCACCCTGAAATACCTGTTTAGTGAACACAGCTCATAGATCAACAGTGCCCAGAATGGGAAGAGCAGAGTCGTGTTAAGGTAAATTATCTAAAACTTGGAAATTGGGGAAAAACAAGGCTGTGAACCCTTTTCGTGTCATTTCAGAGAATACCCCATCACGCCAGCCTAAGTAAGTGTCATCTGACTCTCCAGGCTGGGATGTAACAGTTTGACTTTCTAGTCACTATTAATTGGGGCTTAGTCTCTGTGAAGGTAAACGCTAGCTTCGAGAACTCTGATGATATGCAACTTATTTTGCCCAAAGGTTATGACTTTATTGCCCTTCAGGTCACTAACCAGTTTTGAATCTAACTTAGCTCTCTTATTCTACAGTAGCATTCTTTCCCCCCTACTAACCCCTTCCCCCAATGTTTGTATGTATCAGTTTCTGATCTCTTCCTTTAAGCCAGCTTTATCATCTTGCTAGTTCCTTTACAATGAGTTCAATAAATCTTCAATGTAGACTCATTTAGTTATTATATGAGAATTGGGTGCTTAATTTTTTGAAAGTTATACTTTGAGAATATTAATAGTTATAAATAAGGGAACGTAAAATAGATACTGCTAGTATCATTATTATTTTTCTTGTTATAATTAATTTTCTGTACTTTTTATCTAGAATAAATTTCCCAAATACCAAATTTACACACTGACAAATATTTTCCATTCCAAAGGATTTATACAGAAACAACAGAAGTTAAAGGAAATGAATATCCTTTACTCCTTGTCTAAAATAACTTTTTTTCAGTTGGTATACAATTTTATCTGGTTATATTAGTTTCAAGTGTACAATATAGTGATTCGACATTTTTATACCTTACAGTGTGGTCCCCCACTAATCCTAGTAGTCATCTGTCACCGTGCAAACTTATCATGATATTCTAATGGCATGTATGTGTCTATTTGCAAGTCTGCTACAATCAATTTTAAAAGCCTTTATCTCAACCAAATATCTAATCTTTTCAAATAAAAGTGAAATCTGCTTATAAATTTCTTGAATGACACATCTATCATTGGGAATTACTGAACATTATAGAATTTAATTTTACATGTTAGGATGGCTAGCATGTTGTAAATTCAAGCCATACTAATATTGCATTAGGAGCAAGACAGTTGTTCTGAAATCACTATAGGCCATAATGGAAACCAGACACTAATGCTTTAAGAAGTAACTAGCTGAAATTGAATGAAATAATCACCCAACCCATGAAGCATTTGTAAGATTTCCCCGTAAAACACAGGTAATGGTTTTTACTAAAGAGAAATAATCCTTTCTTATTGTCCTGAACATCAAATGCCATCACATCATAAAAATAAAAGATAGCACCTGCATCATTTCATTTTGTTCATTCACTTATTCTTGTAATACATATTCACTTTACCCTACAATAATGAAAACATTATGCTTGTTCACTATTCTTTACAATGTTGTTTAATCAACAAGGCTCAAAATGTTCCCTGGAGAGATCATTGCCAAAAGCGAATCCATTTTAAGCAGAGGGTTAGAAAGATCTGGGTTCTACAACTTGCCCTTGCTGTCATTGCTTCCTGTATACTCTCGATCCCAATATATTGTCAGTTTCATGGGGACATATCTGACAACCAAGATGCATTTAACATACACCAGTAGTGGGTTGAATTGTGTCCCCCAAAAAGATATGTCCAAGGCCTACCCCCAGTATCTGTGAATATGACCATATTTGGAAATAGGATCTTTGCAGATGTCATCAAGTTAAAGTGAGTTCGTACTGGAGTAGGGTGACCCCTAATCCAATGACTGGTGTCCTGGTAGGAAGAAGATATTTGGACAAAGACACAGAGACACACAGGGAGAAGGCCATGTTAGGAAAGAGGCAGAGATAAGACTGCTTCAGCTACAAGCCAAGGGACTCCAAAAATGTTCTGAAACCACTAGAAGGTAGGAAGAGGCATGGAAAGATCCTCTCCGAGAGCCTTCAGAGGAAGCAACGGCCCTACCGACACCTTGATTTCAGACTTCTGGCCTCCAGAACTATGAGAGACTCAATGTCTGTTGCTTTACACTGTCGAAGTTTGTGGTTATTTGTTACGGCAGTCAATACAGTGCCTTTTTAAATTGTGCTGTTTTTGACTGTTCTTTGTAAGGATGAATAAAATCTACAATGCTAAGTAAAGCTGTGTCAGGGAGGGTTGGGGTGGGAGCAGGAGGCGAGACAAAGCAGTGAGTGGGAAGACATTCTCTGAGGTTCTAGTTCCTTCTCATTTCATCCATCTTATATATTTAGTTTCTGCAGAAAACCTAATTTTAGAAAGATTCCCGCTTTAAAAATATAAAGGCTGAGGGTATAAAAACCCGTGATCTAGCAATTTTCATATGAAACATACCACACAGAGCTACTCACCTCAACATGCTGACAAGTTTGAATGAGTTTAGCCAAAAGGGTCTCCAGTTCTGTGTTCCTCTTGATAAGGTTGGTGAGGTTACTCTCTAAGTTTTGCTGTTCAAAAAAAGAGAGAACAATATTATTCTGCATACTTTAATACTTTACTATACACAGAATTACTCACTCAGGAAAAACTGATACATTTTTCAGAAACCTCAATGAAATCTATGCAGTTTCAAGTATTTATAGATTTAAGCTGGTCTTTCAAAAGTCACATTTAAAAGAACCTTTTAAAAATGCTCACATTTCATTCTTTTTGTTCCTGCTTCTTGCACTAACTCAGGCTTATTTAACTGAATAATTAGTTGTAAATGACTCTGGGTCATGAACTAGGGGGAAAGGTGGTAATTCAATTTGTATTCCTTTACCTCAATCAGAAATGGTACTAATATAAGGAACATATTCCTATGTCAAATCAATGACTATTGGGTTTTTAGAATTTACCATCTTGAGGGTAGGCTGAGGTCAAACCAAAGCCTTGGAGGAACGTATGAATCGTCCAGCTATTGCTCACATTATACCCATGTGGAGGCATTTATAAGTCCTCATCATACATGTTTACTCACCCATAATACATTTTACTGTACATGCTTTTATTCTATGCCTATCAATCTATTGATACCAGATCAAATTTCTACATGTTTGCTACATTTTTCATATCACTATCCTGCTTAAGAATCTAGAATTATTCCCTATTCCTTTAAAACACCAAATTTAAAGTTCCCCACAATGACTATTAAATCTTATTTTCAACCACAATAACCCTCTATTCTGGATAAGATTCATTAAGCGTTCTCATTGCTTCTCATTCTGTGTGCTCTTCGTTTATACTATTCATTCATTTATTTATCCATTCACACGAGTATGTCATGAGCTTGCGCTATATGTCAGACTCTGAGAGAGATACTGGGGAAACAGAAATAAAAATATGTACTCCCTGTCCACAGGCGGTGGCTATGCAACTGGGAGAGAGATGCTGTAAACAAGAGAAGGGAAAGAGTCAGGGCTGCCTGGACAAGGTTTCCAAGAGGACACAGCCTTTCCGCTGAGGCTGGAAAAGCCCCACTTCCAGGAAGGATGGACAGGGAGTTTTTGGTGAATGAGAGTGGGAATTTCTTGGGAAGATGGAATGGAGATGGAGGTAAGCACAGGGAAGTGTATTCCATGGGCAGGGACTAGAACAATGTCACATTCCAAGATCAGGGAGGTGTGAGAGGACAAAGCATTAGGGCACTTCTGTGTTTAACATATAGACAATTCCATAAATACAATGAAGCTGTGGAATGAAAGTACATTTCATGAAAAGAAAATAGGTCTAGGCTTTATAATGCCATCTGAGAGAAAGGAATTGGAAAGAGTATGAGGGGGATTTTGAAAATCAACAATTTCATAAAGGTGATAATAGTTCGTTAAGCTGTGAAATTTATTTCTGAAAATATTTACTCTTTTTACTTTCCTAAATTTTAGATTAAGAAAGGTATATTCAGGAAAAGAATCACTTTTATTTCACACTTAAAATGAATATGTCAGAAGCAGACATCTCTGGTCATTCTTAAACAAGTTATGCTTATTAATCTGGTATTCGACCTATTAACTAATTTTTTTTTTAATTTCAATGACCACATTTTGCATTTCCAGTAGGTTCTTTACCACATCTTCTTGTTGAATTACTTTCTGTTCCTGTTCCCAGAATGCAATTCCCTCCTTCATAATTTCAAGAGAACTAAACAGTTATTCTTAAGCTCTTTTGAGAAAAGGCGATTCCTATTTTCTGGTGTTTAAATAACGTTTCCCGAGAACCTGATTTTATCTTGTGTCTTACCATTTTTGCCTGACAGCTCATCTGATGTGAACTTTGTTCCCTGGGTGGGGATTTGGGGATAGACATAGCCCAGCCAGGTGAGGTGCTCACTCTGCTGTTAGGGCTTGAGGTTGTTTCTCCAGAGGGAGCATTCCCTCAAGACACCCATGTGCAACAGAAGCACAGATCTTGGTTTGACTCAGTGCCTCTCCTTCCTCCCATGAGAGTTGTCTGGCTCCAATTCCAGAGAAGGTGGGACGTACCCTTTGAGCCCAGTGTGTACACCGGGAGCCCTGGCCTCCAGCTATACAGCACAGTCTGAGGCTCCTGCCATGTGCAAGATATACTCCACCATGTTCCTCCGCCCTCAGAGGAGCATGGGGCCCCATCTCATCTCCACTTCTTGTGAGCGGTTCAGCTTCAGCCTCCCCTCACCATTTTGCATTTTCTTTCATTTCTGTTCTTTGGAGACTTTCCACTTAGGTTTATGCTTGGGTATTATTCTTTAAAATCCACTTTAAAATATTTCATCTGTAATGCTCATGTGTTCAGATTTCAGAGGGAGGTTTTGTGCATATTTTAGCTGGACTGGAAGACCAATAAGAAGTCTTCAATTCTGGCTTTGAAACACTCAAAGAGTTCTCAAATATAAATATTTTAAAGGAGAAAAATGACCATTTCTCAGTTAAAGGATGAGACACAACAAAAAGTTGGAGAATGAACCAGACAGAGTGATTTAGGTGCAACTTAATGAGCTCATGTTTGCATCAAAGAAAAGCTTGCTTTCAAAGCTCTGAACAACAACAAAAGCCAAAAGCTTTCCTACTCTTTAGATTAAGTGAATTGCAACCACTAATCACTTTATGGTCAAAGACTAGAGTATAGAGTAATTTTGAGGCATGCCATTATTCAGTGTCCTTGATTTAGATATGACTACTTTATGGGATATTTGTCAACTTCTCTTGGTATGTTAATCTTACGGAATCCTTTTACTTTTCTTTTTGGCTGACCCCTCGGAGCAGGAAATTTCTAGGGAAATACATCATCTAACTGTTTACAGTTCAATTGTCATAGGTATGACTTTTCTAAAGCTAGTCAGTAAAAGAGAGCCAAATAAATATAGTCTAACACATTTAGATTTTACAAACATCTGCTTGCTTTCCCCTCCCTTTATTAAGTATACATCATGTATAAAATCTGTTTTTAATCAACTAATATGTAGACTAAAGCCTGTGGTTTAAACATATTGACCTATCTAGATCCTTTGGGGTTATTCAAATTTAAATAGTACAAGTGTTACTGAAGTCTGCAAAGATTACCGAGTCAGTTAGAAGTGTAATAAAGGGAAATGAAGCTGGGAGACAGACTCTTTCCAGGAGGTACCAAAGGGACTGACAACACTTTTGAAGAGAGCCCCGGTAATGGGAAGGTAACAAAATCCAGTCCTCAATGAACCATGCATCCATAAGCTTCCACTATAGGGACTTCTGTGGAGTTTTCTAGAATTTAACTGTATCACTAACATCCTGTGTGGCGGTCTGCAGGTCCTATAGCCTCTTGATTTGGGTTGTGCTTTGTGCAAACGAGAGATAATATTTTTTGGCATAAGAGTCTTAGAACTAAATGGATATAAGTATCTACTTCCCTACGGATATCTAAGGAATCTTACAGAGTATCCCCCCAAAAGTTTTAGTTTCCTGTTCTCACCTCAAAAACGCCACTATATTTACAACTCCTTATGGAGCTGAGCTTTGTAGAAATCCAAGGAGTCAGGCATGAGTGACCACACGTGGAGTGAGGACACTGGAGCTCCCATCCCAGCTGAATTCTGGACAAATGAGTCTTGGGCTCGGTTTTCCCATCCATAATGTGTGGATAATGATCAATCTACAAGTACCTATCTGTGCTATTGCGAAGATCAGGGGAGAAAATGAATAAACACACCAGGGACTATACAAATGTTTGTTAAAATTATGAATTGCAGGATAAAACATTCAGTTTGGGGTCAGTACCAGACACTGCCTCAGGCAGTCCGCGTTCTCAAGCTCGCTGATGGCTTTTTTGCTGCAAGCACCTGCTCCTTTCGGCTCCAGAACTTTATCTGACCCCAGGCTGGGGTGCTGAGGAGAACACAGGGAGGCTGATGCCCCTAAGAGCAGCCCTCAACCAGTGACGACTGGCAGTTGGTGGATGAACAGCCCAGACTCCTCCCCTCCTGGATGGGACCACTCTGAGTCATGTTCCATCAAATCTCCCAGAGAGCCCCACGGGGAGGAGCCCAGGTTCCCATAGCAACAACCTGCCCATGTCCACGGCCTCTTTCCTTCCCTCCTGTCCCACTTCTCTTCTCCCTTACAGACACCTCCCAGATCACCTCCCAATTTGAATTCTGTGTCGGGGTCTTCTTCTGGGAGAACTCAACTAACATCCTAATGCATTATTTTTAAGTATTCCTTCTTATGAGGAATAGCCAAATTAATAGATGATTTCATTGCTTTTGAAAAGATATTTGCAAATACAAGAGATTGTTTTCTCTCCCCCCATGTTCCTTTTCTAACTTTTTCTAGAGGTCACATACCCTTCAAATTCCAGGCTCTAAACCAGAACTGTCACTAGAACTGTAACGTGAGCCACAAATGCAAGTCACATTTTAAATTTCCTATTAGGTCGGTGCAAAAGTAATTGCAGTTTAAAAGGTTAAAAATAATTGCAAAAACCGCAATTACCAACCTAATAACAGTCATGTTTAAAAAAGTAAAAAGAAACAGGTAAACTAATTTTAACAATATATTTTACTTGACTCAATATCCAAAATATTATTATTTCAACATGTGATCAACATCTAAAATCTGATGAGCTATTTTTTGTCTATTGCCACTCTCTTTATTGTGAAACCAACTCTATCAAGATTAAAATTACATTGAGATAAATACAATTCAATGTATTTATGCTTGCATTAGTTAGACAATTTCAGATTGCAGGGAAGTTGATATTCTTAGATTACCCTAGGTATTAATGACTTGTTTTATACATGTGATTTGACATTTGTCTTCCAGAGTGAATAGATCATATTGCACGTCTCGAAATCTAAAATCACTTCTAACACAGGTCAAATTTTTTAAAAAAAAATTTTCTTGTAAAATTGAGGTGCATCTTATATACCTGATGAGCTATTTTACATCCTCTCTCTCTCTCTCTCTCTCTCTCTCTCTCTCTCTCTCTCTCTCTCTCTCGTCACTAAGTCTTTGGGATCTGGTATGTGTTTTACACATAACACATCTCAATTCTATCAGCCACACTTCCTACACTCAGTTGCTATATCCAGCTAGTGGCTATATTATTGGACAGCACAGCATTAGAGTCTAGAATGGGGTTCAGCAAACTTTGTCTAAGAGGCCAGGTAGTAAATATTTTAGGCTTTGTTGGCATATGCTCTCTATCACAGGTACTCAATTCTGCTGCTGTTCTAATAAGAAAACAGCCATAGATAATATGTAAATAGTTGGCAGGGCTATATCGCAATAAAACATTATTTATAAAAACAGATAGTAAGTGACATTTGGCTCATAGGCCAAGCTTCCTGGGCCACCCGCTCTTCCCTCTGGAATGCATCTGTTTCCTCGCCCTCCCATCACCACCACCAAAGAGGAATACAAATAATTCAAGATGGTCCTTCTAAAGGTAAAGATGAAAGGAGGCAGATTTGGGTTCTTAATATTAAGCAAAAGACTGGGTACAAGTCAAATTTGTGAAAGACAAAGTTGCAAAACATGTTGCTTAAAAAAATGAGGCTCCTCGATAGGCTATGACAAAAGGAGGATTAATTTTTCCTATAATTTTTGTTGTTAGTGTGTACTCCTCTAATGCATTTTCATGGAGTCACACTCCACCTCCTTCAAGTTATGTAGTTTTTAGTGAGGCTTATTTGAGTTGATAATTTAACAATGCTTAGGAGGACAGCTGATTTTACACCAATCTCAACACGAGCCTTTAAGGCATGAATATGGACACCAGCTGAGAATAGTAAATCCAACTTAACACATGAGCTTTGTACTTCTACATACGCTACTACCCAATCAAATAGCAAAGTAAGCAGAGCAAAATACCCCTAATTTTAGCCTTTGGAGACCTGTACCTAAGAGTCAGGTTGCAGGGAGTTAACGACCTGTCATTGAGCACTACTATTAAAATGCATGCCTGAAACAGGAGATTTCAGTAATTCCTTTCGGGTTTGTCCAGGCCTTAAAGAATGTTTGCTCTTATTCCGAAGTCAATGCTTCAGAATGTCTTTAAAGTATAATATTAAGTCTGGATACCTTTCAAGGCAAACACAGATCTGGCTTGTTTCATTCCATAATATTCACAGAGACATTCAGGAACTGTGTTCATAGCCCTGACACCCAACACCTCCACCCCAGCACGGTCAGGATATGAACACGTTGAGTGCCACAATCCGTATATTTTCTTCTAAGAAACTCTAATCACAATCCTTAATATGAAAACACACCCGTATTAACACATGCCACCTGCATAAAAGCATAAATTCTTTATATGTAACTAAACTCTTAAGATGTTTTAATTACATTGCAGGAGTTTAAGGCTATCTTCAGGTTCAACTCGTGACAGACCGCAAAAATGTGTGATTTATGCTGGTTTTATTTTTTAATGCCTTTTTTCATTGGTTATGATAGTTAACATTTGCAAATGCCCTGGCAAGACAGGTCGCCGAGGGAACTTAAAAAACATAATAAAACCCAACCTGCATACAAATTTAAGTCTAGTGTTCCATGGACTACAATTTAAGCCATTTTGACATGCGATACTGTATTTACCTTGTCAGGTTTTATTTGATATTTCTATATTAACTCTACAGAATCTGCTCCATATATTTATAAGTTCTATCATCAGAAGTTCAGTGTTTATTATTTTAATCTGGTAGTCAATAATACACAGAATAATTTTTAAATATAATTTATGGTCTAGAAGAGCATTCAAATTTTAATGAAGGTAAATAGTGTAGTTATATTCACTTACTTATAATTTTAGCAGCTCCAATAACAACTACTAACTTACAGGTATTAGAGATGTGAATGGCTTTTCCTGTACTCCTCATCCCCAGCCCTATTTCTGCCTATTATCAGAGAGGTGAGCAACTGACCGATAAACACATTTGTCAGTTTCGAGAATCAACATTGAGTGAAGGAAGCGGAATTACTAGGAACCTTTGAAAATCTCTAACTTAGAAATAATGATCTCCATTGCAAAATTTGTGCCTGGAAAGAAACGTTTCAGAGAAAATGACTAAAACGGTTATCAATGGAATACACAGGAAGCAGTTCATAAGATTATAGCATAGGTATAAGAGCCGCGAAGGTCTAATTGGACAACTCCCCTGCTGCCTTTCTCTACTCATTTGCCCCTGTTCAGGTTCTTGAATCCTTCTCACCACAGCACTCTGGGCTGCCACAGCATATCTATGGAGCTCACTCAAGAGAGGCAGCCAATTTGTCAGTCAAGAATTAGATGGTGAAAGGATAATGGGAATCTTAGAAAACAGACTAATAGAAGTATATTATTTCTGTTCAAATGAAAGCTTTCAAGTTGGGGAAATATTTAATCTCCTAAACCAGGGGTCTGCATACTACAGCCCATAGGCCAAATCCTGCCCGCTGCCTGGTTTTTGTATGGCTAGCCAGCGAGGAATGTTTTTTACATTTCTATATGATTTTAAAAAATCAAAAGTAGCATAAAATTTTGTGACACATGAAAAGTATATGACATTCAAATTTCTGTGTCTATAAAGTTTTATGGGAATACACTTTTATGCATTTATGGGTTGTCTGTTGCTGCTTCTGAGCTGCAAGAGACAGAAAATTGCTGTCTCCTTAAAAAAAATAATAACATCTTTAAAAAAAATAATCCAAACACTTCTTATTAATTAATACAGAATATTTTCCTTGCTGGTCCAAACCATTTTAAAATTTTGATATAATTCAATTCGCTTAATAGCTCAACCCTTGCTATCTATGAGAATGTAGGAATATGCTTAAACTTTCAATCATTTGGGTACTTACAATTCTTCTGTCTCTCTTTGATGGCTACCACAATAATTAACTTATAAAAGGAAAAAACAGCATTAATAATGGGTAACATTCAAAGTCTGAATAAACTCCTCTGTCACGTTTTGCTCAGAGAAGCAGAAGATTCAGACTGGGAAAGAGTAAGAAAGGATCTTAAATTGGATCAATGTTGCTATAGCAAGAACATGGTCAAGCGTAAGTAAAGGAGGCACAGCATGAGGATTAATTAGTCAGTTCTTTCCATTCTGTGTGTAAGTAGGAAGCGTTGGGTTGTAAGTGCACACCAAATGTGGAATTACTCATTGATTGCTGTTTCCATCAATTCTATTTTCCTTTGTTCTTAATCATAAAATACACCTCAAAGGGGGGCTTAGAACACTAGATAATTAATGTCTATAAAATCCCCTGATATTGATGGATGTCATACCCGTTGTTTGTATATGTCACTTCAAGCTTTACTTCCTCCATCACTAAGAGATTGAATAATTTTGATCTTAGCCCCTTTCCTCCGTCTTAAGTAGATGATGACATTACCAGCTACTCATTAACGAACATGTTCTGGCCTTTCTACTTAAATAGGGTTTTAACTGACACCAGGAAACATTTTTACCAGACCTGAATGTCTCATGGTGGATGCTTACAGTAGATGGAAATACATTTTTGTTTTTAAAATACCGTGAGAAGACCAAATCTTTTTCTAAGGCAGTACTTCAACACTGCAGATACTTCATACTGGTTGAAGTGAATAGATTGACTACATTTCAAGCTATAATAGCTGAGCCTTTGATCTAATAATTTTGCATAGGTAACCATGATTTGCTTTGTTTCTATGGCAATATTTATCTCCAAATTTTCAGGTTTTAGAGGAATATGCCTTTTTCTCGACTAGCTGCTAAAAATGATTATTAAAATTCAATACATGGTCAGCTTTGTTCTTGAATTTGTGACATTCCCAGAAAGGGTTCGCATCGTTCAGAAAATTTATATCCCCATCTGGGTGGTGCAAAAAGTATTAAAGCCAAGGGAGGTTACAGTCTTTGGCTAAAAAAAAAAAAAAAAAAAAAAAAAAAATTAAAATTCCATTCCATCCAAAGTGGGTCTGGTCTGTTAAGAATTTACAAAATCAATATTATGTAAGAGAATTCCCCATTTGGGTCAGCCTAGCGAATCAAAGAAGAATATGAAAGCATGAATAACCATCAAAGACAGAACCTTCTTTGGGCTTTAGATGTTTGGATCTCAAATTCCTTGAATTCATTGCATCCTCCATCCCTGACTTCACCACCTTTACTCAGCCATTTCCATCGCATTTAGTAGGACTGATGCTGTCTTTGTCCAATCAAGGTGATTTTGATTGAGTTGAAATGAAAGAAACATAAAAGTTTATGGAAGGAAGATAATGACTGTCCACTAGGTGAGTGGTTTCCACACGGGCCTGCACATTTCAATCACCTGGACAACTGTATAAATAACATACTTGCTCTACACCCACTTCCCGGCCAGAGAGTCTGCATTACTTAGACTGGGGTGAGGTCCAGGGATTGGGATCTTTAAAATTCCTCAGGAGATTCTAATGTGCAGCCAAATGCGAGAACTATTGCTCAAAATTGAGGAATCAGGTTGCTAAGCTGTTGGATCTGTGATATAGTGAATAAAAATTAGTAATTTATTCAATTTACTAGTTTTACACTTTAAGATTTATACAGAATAAAAGGAATATTTTTGTAATGTAGCATATATATATATATATATATATATATATATATATATATATATACACGTATATATAGTAAATACAGGAATAAAATTATATATAGATGTAGCAAGTGTGAATTTATCAGAGGAAATCCCAGGAACCTTACAAAACAGTGCTTTAGCAAGAAACACTGATTATTACTGTTAAGCAATGCAGAGGGCTTTTTGGACTTGAAAATACAGGGGAATGGTTTGTTGAATCACTCAAGTATTCCTAATGCCTAAAAAGAACTCCTGAATGGTCACCTCAATTTACACTTTGCAACAGTATTAGTTAGTATCATACAAATTTGGTCTGTTGATGTTAACAGTAATTATTTTACCAAAAATGTAACAGAAGTATACTACAGATGTTTATAACTCAACAAGATTTTTGATACAGTAAATCAAAGATTCAGGGGAAAAAAATTTAAGAACGCTGATAACAAAAGAATAGATTCACTGCCCTACCCAGATTCTTTTAAAGGTCAACTCAGGCAACACATGTGTCCTGAAGACAAGAAACTCCTCTGTAGTCTAAAAGGTAAAATGCAAAGCTCTGCAATGATGGAAACCATAATAACATTTCATTCCTTCCATCTTTGTCCATAGTGTTCTATTTCTTTGATGGATGACCACCTGTCTGCTAGCAAAAAAAAAAAAAAAAAAAATTCTGGATAGTTAATTATTTCATTTGTAGTGCTTTACAAAGCATTATTAGGCTATTTTCCCAGAGATGGCTTGTTGTATACATGATTAAAGACAATTTAAGAGTTAATGTATTTTGGAAATGAACTAATTTTCATTTCTCTGGAATGTATTTTAGTTTACATATACAATGTTTTGCTAAAGAGGAAGTCAAAGAATAAATGTCACTTAGAAAAAATTTTTTAAAGCCATTTGCTTTTAACCCAGTGAGAAAAAACTGTCCAATATTCAGAGAACTGGGAGGAGACTTTCCAGTTGTAACAAAGATGAATTCCAAAGTCTCATCCTGTCCTGTCTGTAGAGTCTAGAACTGAAATTAGGAGTTCTCAAAATATAACATGGCCCAGCAGCAGCAAGCAGCCTGTCGGGGGAGCTGGTTGGAAAGGCTGAATCAGAAACTGTAGAGGTGGGGCCCAGCAATCTGTGATTTAATAAGCCCTCCAGGGGATTCTCATGAGTGCTAAAGCTTAGGAACCACTTACTGAAATGTTGTAACATCCTTCGATGTGTGTGGAGGTGGTTTAAAATTTTTAAAGAGAGGAGAAGCAAACTAGGGGGCGGGTAACTGATCTTGTGCTACTCTTTCCATCTTTCCTTTCTCATGGACACCTTTGAATCCTATTACTCAGTCTTTGTCATCAACCCTGATTCTCGGGCCTTTCCCTAGTTCCTTCAGTCTCCATAGGGGAACAGGAGGCTGAATGCTGGAAGTGAATGCTGGCCAAGGCACAGGGGAAACAAGGCAGGGTTGGAGAATTTGGGAGGCGGGAGGTTAGGACCAAATATCATGGCAGAGGAAAGCTTTGGGAATGGATGTGCACCTCCATCAACCATGCTTTTTACCCCCATCACCATTGGCTATTCTGAATTGTTTTTTTCCGATAAAAACATACATAGAACTCATATATTTAGAATGTTCCAGAAAAAAAAAAAAAATCAGTCTTGGTGAAGTTGCCCTAGTGTATTCTCAATTATTTATAAAAACAATTTTTAAAAAATTTTAAGTGGTGTTGAAAGTAGGAGAGGGAAGTCAGCCAGCAGAAGACCTAAACTCATCTGTTTATGATGAAAAAATAATGTCCGCCCCCTCCACCACCCCCACTGGTTGGACTCAATGCACCTCTTTAAGGTTTGGCCTGACACAAAATGTATAAAGTTGAAAGCAAACATCTTAAACTTTGCTCTCAGGACTCTTTAGTGTGACTTTTGTCATTTGATTTTCAAATGTCTGTGACTTTGGTGGACTACTGTGATAGGACACTTCAGAGAGGCAAAATGTTAACACGACATCAGAGACAGCTAAATAATTAAATGACGATAGTAAATCATATAGTGGCCTTCCACTTACCATTGTCTTTTTATAGTGTGTTACTTTTATTTGAATAAGTATCACTTACCTAGTTAATACATTTTTTAATCAAACACATTTACTATAATTAAAGGCAGATTTCAGTACTGAATAATTTTGACTGCAAGTGAGTTTTTCACCAGAACATGTTCTTTCCATCTCCAATTATGACAAAACAGTGACTTCATATATACATACACATTCCCTCAGCAAACATGAACTTCAACTTTCTCCGCTGTCTTGATACTATTCAAATTTCGATCTCAGATCTCAACTCTGTCCTAAACTTTGGTCTCTCATTCCCACCTCTATACCAACTTTTAACTTGGATGATCCCCTGTTATTTTAAACTCAACTTTCTTAAACTGCATCATCTGCCCCTTTGGAATTTCTTCCCACTTTCTAGTCTTTACAAAGGATACTACCATTCTCCAAGTTAGAACTGCAACTTAATCTTAGGCTCTGACCTCTCTGTCACTCCTTGTATTAATCACTCTCTAAAGTTGGTTGTTCACAAAAAGATCCTTTGGTTTCAGCCTATTTTTCCTCCCAAGGTTACCACGCTAACCATCTTCCATGAATTGCTGGTTTTCATTCTTTTAATTTTTGCCCAGCCAATTGGGTCCACAGGTGGCCACCAAAGTAATCTTCCCAGCAAGCTTGTGTTACTACACCATCACATTCTCAAAAGCCCAAAAGCTGTCCATTCTTAAAGGATCAAGTTCAAACTCCTGATTTGGCACGCGAAGTCCTCAAAAACTATAGTAGGTTTAGAATTTCCTTAGTAGAAGCCAGCTACAATTACCATCGCCCTGCAAAATGAACACTCAACTTTAGTGACACTGGATTCCTATTGACCAATAACTGCCAAGTCAGTTTCTCCTGCGCCCTCGGCTGTGTCTTTCCACCAACCTAGAATTTTTGTCATTCTCCCGCAGCATCTCAGAATCTAGCAGAAGGCTAGTTGTGTAAATAGAAGCACCAATAAATGCTTGCTCGATAAAAGAGTAAATGAATAATAGTAATGCAACTAAAGACTTCCTGTCTATAATAGAAATCACATAAAGCCAAATCTTAATTCTATTTCAAAATTAAATAGGATTAAGTCATACCTTTCTGAAGACATCAATACATATTTGAGACATCAAGCCAGAGTTGACTATATTATAAAAACACTTTGATTAAATTAGTTTCAGAAATTGCTCTCCAGCCAAGGAGCTATCTAGTACTCAATGGATCAGGCAATAAATCTTACACCAGAGGTGCTGACAGGTGTAAGATGATTTATTGAATTGTAAGACAAGGAATTGTGAAACATTACTAAGAAAATACACACTCTCTTCCAACGCAACATTATTTTACTTAACAAAAGCAATTTAGGAGGAAACTATACTATTAAAATAATAGCAAACGCTTCCCGTATATCTCTAATTCTACATATTAAAAATAATCCAGGAATGAAATCATTAGATTGTGTTGCTGGCTCTAGATCAGACAGATGACTTGAAATGATCCTTCTCCCTAAAATAAAACTCATCTCTGTCTGGTAATAATCAGAGAATTTACACTACCTGTGATCTCCAATACTGCTTCAACCACGTTAAGCACTGTGACTTTTATTCTTTTCTCTGATTTTCCTTTGCAATGTTATTCTAATTTACATAGTGATAACTAAAGAAACTGAGCCACATATTTAACTTTCTCTTCATGATTAAAGATAATTATAATGGTTTCCTGAATTTTGCCATTTAACCAGTTTCTTGAAAATCAACACTATTTGCAGCTACAGTTTCCCCAGAAACCAATAAAAAATTAAACAAACAAACAAACACCTGTATCTATGGGAACTTTCATGTTGGTTTAATAAAAAATGGCATCTTTGGTGCTCATACAAAGGTAACCCAACATGCCCTGGGAGAGGCTGATATGATTATGCCACAATATATATGTGGGCCAGCTTGGAGGTATACCAATCAGAAAGGCATGTTTTGTTTTGTCAAGATGGAATGATATTGCTAGAGAATTTGATACTCCTGCTCTTGGTCTCTCGCTCCCAAAGAGTACTCTCATCCTACATAAAATCCTAGGTCTGGGAAAGATACTCCCTTACAAGCCCACTCTAGGATGGGATGCCAAAGAGTTTGATTCTGGCTATAGCCAGCCCCTGGGGTGAGAGAGAGGCTGAAAGATGGTGGGTAGGGGGATTGCTGGCTCCTTTTGGAATCCAGATCTGTTGCATGAATCTGAATGACTATTTAGTCCCTGAAACTTTACAGAAGAAATCAGGGCCAGCAGTTGTCGGACACAGCAACACCAGAAGTGGCTCTCTTACACTCACTCCTGTAGTACGGATGATAGGGCCATTAAGCCTCTGTCTACCACCATCATGCAAGTACTTTACTAGATGGGAATGGAAGCTCAGATAGAGGCAGATCCCTGCATGCTGCCTGAAGACCTTTAGAGAGCAGACCCATATAGAGCACCTTTGCAAGTTTCCACGGTCTGAGAAATTCCCCAATTCTTCATAGCACCGAGTACTTATGATATCAGTGCAAAGAGTTATGCCTGTGACCTTAGTCTCTTTCCTGGGCTGCTAGCATTCCACACAAACGGTTCTAGGTGTTGTCTGCAGAATGCTCAGCAGTCCACAGAAAGATTCAGAGCCACACTAGCTCAATTATTCAGTCTGATGCATTGCTAGAAAGTATGAGAATCAGTTTGTCCTTCATCATCTGAGACTCAGTATCTCATCCTTGGAGTCACAGGTCATGAAGGCCTATTATTCCAATGTAGATGGTTCCATCCAAGTTGAATATATGATGTGGGTAATGGACCCCCACCCAGATAGTCGATTTGGTGAACATTAAGTCGGCCAGTGCCAATGTTGTCTAATAACACACACAGAGACTCTCCCCGCGTCTTCTTAGTTAGAGGACTTCGGGTACAAAAGACTCACAAACCCCACTAAGGAAAAGCACTATTAGGGCAAGACCCTGTCTCTCTTCCCCCCCCCACCTTTAGATTTAAAGTATCCAATGCCATGCTTGCTACATAGTAGAGTTTCAACAAATATTTGCTAAAGACATGGGCGGATAGGTAAATGAGTGAGTGGGGGAGTGGGCAGATGAATTCAAGGGCAGGTGAATTAGGGCTCCTACCGAGTTTGGGGAAAATAATTTGGCACTTTAGTCCCAAATCCTGAGAACGAATTTAGGGGATGCAGGATAGATTCTCAGATTACAGAATTCTGCTGGTATTGCTTGGGAGTGGCAAGTTTTTCCAGTGTGTCCAATGGACACTTCTGATTCTATTGAGAGCTTTCTGGAAGGATCTAATTACTTGACATTCTGATACTCTATGGAAGACCAAAGGCAACAGGCTTATTTGTCTCTTCTATCCCAAAACCCTAATTCTTTCCTGTATGTGTGCTGAAAACAAGGGCCTCACTCCCAGGCTATATCTACTATATCTACCTAGACAGTTGCTGTCCCACATTAGCAGATGAAATTAGTCTGTAATCACCTTGTGGATTATAGATACACAGAAAACACTGAGTTCAGGTGCTGGTAAGAGGTTTTCCTTCCAGTAATTCATAGCTGGTTATTACAACTTCTCAGTATCTGAAATCACTAAGTTTAAAACTTGAATCTGAAGAAAGTATTCTCCTGTGTACTCTGAAGCAAGCGATGTGTCTACCATCCCTTTTGATAACCAATTGGTTATCAAACCAATTTTTTGATAACCATATATCAAGACTAAAAAACGAGAAGAAGTTGTCAACTGACAAACATTTTCTTCCCTTTTGTCCTAAAGTATACAATAGGGTTTCAAAATGAGGACACTGAAGTAGTTTTACATATTTTGCATTTTGTACTATAACAAAATATCTCCTAAACACATAAGCCTAGAATTGTAGTTTACTGTCCGTTTCAAGAAGTATCCTAGAAACGTAAAAGGAAAATTGCAAAAAAGAGTTCAAATCACAAAACAAAAATCTGAAGCGTGAACTTTCTGAGCATAGGTAGAGCAAATGAAGAGTCGGATAGAGAAATTCGGGAGGGTGGGGGCTTTAGGGGAGAAACACCTTACTTCAAAGACTTTTGGGACCCTCTATAACTAGGTATTTTCACTAGCTTTTCCAAGCCTAATCAGACTCCCCAGAACTGTGCTTCATTTATTTCCAGGCAGCCATTTTTACCATTTGGCTCAAGAGTCAAATCTATCAGGGGAGTTTTATCACCACTAATAGAACCTAGTATGGACAATGTTCTTATGACATAGAACGGAATTTGGCAAAAATCAATGGCCATTTAAAATAGTTAACAAACTTCTGGATCATATAAATCAAATCCTTCATAGAATTTTCACCTAAATTAAACACTACAAATGTACAGCTGGAAGGCATGTTAAAAAAAAAAAAGAAAAAAACCAAAAACCTCAACTGTATACATTACAACCATTAATGTGTTTTGCAGATTTTTTTAAAGGCTGGGATGAATCCAAATTGACCATGTGTATGCTGTCTTTGGCAATCACATGGTTTTCCAAAACAATTATAAAAATAAAAGAAACATTTGGTCATTGCTACTAGTGTATGCAATGTCTCCATAGGGCACTTTGTGCTGTTGGAATAAATACTCAAGACCTTTAAAAATGTTGTAGCTCATTATTTACCAATGTCTACCAGTTGTAAGAAATAAAAAAGTCATGCCGAGGGCTGGGGTGGGGAACTTAAGAATTAATTAATGTGGTGATTAACATCAGAAACAGTGTGTACACAAAAAAGCTGAAGAATAAAAGGATTGAACTTGAACCTTTGCTCCTCTAAAGTTTTCTTCAATTATTATACAAGTTTATAATGAAAAGTAAAATTTAAAAAATGATCATAGATTACATACAGCAGCTGGGTCTACTGGATAATAACCTCTTTAATGATAAAGGTATCTCTGTGCTGATCTTAGGGTCTTCCCATCCGAATAGGATCAATAAATGCTTGAATGGCACTGGAATATATAGGGACATTGGCAGTGGGAGTAGTGAAGTACTCCATTCCATTCTCCTGCAAATTCCAAACATTTCAAAGATGCTCCAACTAGGTCACATTGCAAGGCACCGTCATAAAAAACTTTTGAGTTTTCTTTTGGATAAAAAGAAAACGACGAATTTTTAGTGCAATTCAATTCCAGCTCATTAAGTGGAAGTCTCAGTTCAACTACCATATACCAAACATAATAATTTTCCCCATATGACACACTTACTGGTATATAAATGTTCACAATAATATCCATACAACAAAGTGTGCATACTTCGAATCCATTTTGAAGTCTGTAAAGTATCTGTCAGCTTTGAAGGATCAAATGTTGACCGTAAGAGAAATGGGAAATCTTTGACAATATTCAATCTTGGAAAAATAACTTCCACAGCCACACAAACTCAGCAATGGGAGTGTACTCATGTTCTCATATCCTCTATGGTTCTATCATTCTCCGTAAGTTACTCTTGAGTTTATCTGATTGCAAAGCACTTGGTCATTCTCCTATCCCGGCTAGTAAAGTGGGTCAAGATAAGGTAATAACTCATTTGTTTGGAACTGGAAGAGGTGATTCCTTTTTCCGCACAGCCCTCTGCACTCTATAGGAGTCATAATAGTAATAATAATAATAGCAGTAGAGTAGTAGCGGTAGCAGCCATAAAAGCTGCCTCGAAGTAGTATAATAGTAGTAATGATAATAGCAGCTACCAAGTATAATAGTAGTAATGATTATAGCAGCTACCATTTGTTGAACACGTACGATGTGCCAAGTATTTTGCATATTTTACCTCTCGCCCTCTTAATAATGCTGAAAGAAATGTATTATTACCCTAGTCTTTATTGATGGAGAAACATACTGAGGCTCACTTTCCCAAGTTCACACAGCTAGTGTGAATGCTGGAGCATGGCCTCCAAGCCCAGTTCCATTTGATTCCAAAGCCTGCTCTCTCCCTACACCATCTGACTTCTGGAGTAGACTTATGTCTTGATTCTTATGGCATTATTCTCGAAAAAGACACCTAATTTCATTCATTTTGTTTGCTCCCTTATAACATCTCTAGAGAATGCCTGATATGAGTACAACATATTGCACTGGTTTTACAAATTGAGATGCCAAAGAGAGTCAGTGCTTCAAAGGGGGAAGATTGGGATTTGCAAGGTTGCACTTAAGGGAGAAAAGCAAATAAGCATGATTCTTCATCTAAGTGACCCTGGTTAGGACATAGAGGATTTGAAACTTCAGTCAACACTAACTGCACCGTGTGGAAGAACCTCTTCTGGGAAGAGACATGCTTGGGACTGCATGTGAGGGGCAGTCCCCAGGCCACTGACCTAATTTAGAATTTTGTGAACAATAACAGGACTGAATCCAACTTAGGAGTAGAAAGATATATAGTATTTCCTGTCATCATCCCTTAATACCACGGGTTTCTCCCAGACTTTTACTATGGGTTAATTGTTATTTAGATCTCTATCAATTATAGGGAGATCTACTTAGCCTGATGAAGGTTTGGATTCAAATTTGTAAGGAAAGGATAACAGATGAACTCAGACCAGGTGAAAAATGGTGCTGTCCCATAGTAAAAATGCAACATAATTATAAACACTAATTTGTGAAATACAGGCTGTCCTTTCAATCATTACAAATGTACACCTTGACTTCAGGATTTTAACAGAAAAATATATCTGGCTATAAATGTGTTTGAGAGACCCAAGGTAGAGAACATTACAGAACGTTTCAGCCCTTCTTTTGAAATGTGGTGTTGTGAGCCCAGATGAATGAGACTTTCAACACATAGTAAGTAGGCTATCATGATAGTGGCTGGCAAACTCCGAAGGTAATTTTGGGAGCGTGTGTCTTAGATGATTGAAATGAGAAGGTAAAAATATTGTTCTTCAGCCTTTGCTCAATCTACAATCATAGAAAGGCTCATATTTTCCTTCAGTGCATCCACTAATCCTTTTACCTGCCAAAAGGATGAAAATCACACTACTCAGGTCACAAATTAAAAGGGAGGAAAAGGTCCCTGATAAACATCTTCAAAAAGGGAGGCATACCTGTGGTGACATGATGATTAATTATTTCTGGATGAAGGAGGAGGGGTAGAGAAGGAGGAAGAAGAGGAGGAAAAAAACCCACATCCTAAATAATGCCACTTTACTGCCCCCAAACAATGCTGGGGTTGTTTTGTTACTTTTTAAAAACTTTTGTTTACCACTTTTCAGTAGTCAATGATTCTCCTACTTAGTTTTTCTTTATTATTTTTCTTTTGTTCTATCTGGCAGTGTTGGCTACTGGAGTAAATAAGTAATATATTTGAATAAGCTTATAGTTTAGACATCCAGACTTTTTAAAAAGAGTTTTATTAAAATATAACTAACATACAATTATATTAGTTTCAGGTGTATACCATAGTTATTCAACATTTATAGACCTAAAGAAGTAATCACTACTGTAAGTCCAGCAACCATCTGACACTGTACCACGCTATCACAATGCTATTGACTACATTCCCTATGCTGTACATTACATCTCCATGACATATTTGTTTTATACTAGTCAGAACTTTAAAAAAAATACTGAACAGTGTTCACTGAAGCATTATTTACAATAGCCAAGATATGGAAGCAACATAAGTGTCTACCAATAGATGAATGGATAAAGAAGATGTGGTACATATATGCAGTGGAACATTATTGAGCCATAAAAAAGAATGAAATCTTGCCATCTGCAACAGCATGGATGGACCTAGAGGGTATTATGCTAAGTGAAATAAGTCAGACAGAGAAAGACAAACACCCTATGATTTCACTTACATGTGGAATCTAAAGAACAAAATAAACAAACAAACAAAACAGAAACAAACTCATAGATAGAACATTTTGATGCTTGCCAGATGGGAGGGGGCTTGGGGTTTGTGTAAAGGCGGGAAGGGATTAAAAAGTACAAATCGGTAGTTACAAAATACTCATGGGGTGTAAAATATAGCCTCGAGAAGATAATCAGTAATATTACAATAACTATGTATAGGGCCAGGTAGGTACTAGATTTTTCCAGGTGATCACTTCGTAAATTATATAAATGTCTAACCACTGTGCTGCATACCTGAAACTAATATAATATTGCACGTCAACTGCAACTGAAAAATAGAAAAATTATTTAAAAAAAGAAAAAAATGCTAAATATTGACAATGTATTTTAAATGAAACTCCCAAACAATAGCACATCCTGCGAGGACTTGCAATGGTAGTTTAAGACTTTACAAGAAAAATAACCAGGCCCCTTGAGGTTACATCCTCCATTCTGCCACGATGCTTGGGGCTTGCCTGAAATGTGCTGGCATTACACTCTCTGCTTGTTGTCTTTTATTGCATGGAATTTATTACTTAGGAAAAAATTTTAAATGTTTTAGGATAATAATTATTCTTTAAGCAGTAATAGCAAAAAAACTCCCACATGAATGAATATTTACAATGAGTAAAATGAAGAATAATTGCCTCAATTTGTGGGGGAAAAAAACATGTTCCGAAATGTGTTGGTTTTGTTTCACGAAAATTATTTGAATTTCAGCAATTTATACATCATCACTCAAGGGTTTAGTAGCATTTAATGACCACACTGTCTTCTTTACGCTGTTGCTTCAATGATGGTGTGAAACAAACCTATTTTTACGACATATTCCATGCCTACTGTCCATCCCACAAGGACAACCTCAAGTGTAGAGCTTACCTGGATAAGGATCAGTTCAACCTTCAGCAGCTCTCTTATCACCTAACACTTCCTCATCAGGAGAAACGCTTGGTATTAACTCATATCACTTGTCTCCTAGAACACTCCTTTGGAACACTGTATTTCATAAAATCACTTAGGGCTATAGAACTCTCAACAGCAATGGAAAAATGACTCTTCCCCTGAGCCTCGAGAATCAAAGATTAAGGCAGCAGTGAAGTTTTACTAGGGTGGAGTGAGCAAAGTGGAGAAAGCAAACTTAGATACAGCTGTCCTCACATTTGGGGAGGAGGGATAAATTCATCCTCCAGTGTGCCCTTCCCTCTTGCATTTCTCCTAAGCTTAGACACATCTGTGACGAAGCTGCAGCTTGCAGCCTAGGCTACGGTATGTCAAAGGGTAGAATAATAATCATAGCACTAAAGATAATATAGTGCTGTTTATTGAAAGTTTCTGAAATACTAGGCATTCTACTCAGTCCTTTAGAGACACAATCTATGTATTCCTCACATAAGCCATGAGGGGCAGTTAGTAATAGACCTGTTTTATAATTGGGAAACTCAGGTTTAGGGACATTCAGAAGTCTTCTCAAGGGCAAACTTAATCTGAGGCAGAGAAAAAACTCGAAGTTGGTGGGGCTGCAAATCTCCTCTAACCAAATATGATTAAGGAAAATTTAATAATGCCATGAGAATTACCACACAAAGACTCAGAGAAACCGTTCATCTCAAGCAATTTCCAGTACCTTCTAAAACTTGTAAGCCAATGACCATGAAAATCGTAGAAATAGTCAAGAAGGGTGAAAATAACATGACATAAGCATAAAATGATGAAAACGACCTATTGCTATTATGCGTATTATAATTGGTTATCCTCATAAATTATAATCACTATTATTTGTGTGGTCAAATGGAGTATTGGATTACTTTAACCTCCCATGTTCCCTCTAGAAGGTCCTTCTCTGTGCTGATATTATCTATGTCTCTCTGTAAAATGTTTTTATCTGTGATGTCCTTGTATAATGCCCTTCTCTAGAATGCCCCTTCAAACCTAGTTCAATGATGGCATCATAGGGGGAAGGGCATCCTAAAGAGGGGGATCCCAGAGATGGATAAGGGACACTTCCTGTGGGAGACAAATTGCTTTTGTTTCACCTTCTCTGTGTTTACCCATTCGGAGAGATCACTGACAGAAAGTGATTTCATCCTTGTAAATATGACGGTGATTTTTTTCAGAACAGGAAGCAGTTTTATCAAATGTATTGTTTAGGCACAAAATGGAAGAGATAGGGTCATCTTCTCTGAACAATACATAAACGTAGGTAACTACCAAATATAGATAAGTCCATCTCGAAGGAAAACGACCCGATTCGATGGCTTTTTACACTTCCAAGAAACCTATTTTTGTGAGCGCATTTTGGAGGAAGGGCTACACAAACAGGGAATAAGAGCCAAATGTATAGCTCTCCACATTAATTATGATGGCTTCATTTCCACCACCTTGGACTTATACTCTGATCATTCCCAAGGACTCCGAGGAGGCATCTCTAGCTATTAGATATAATATTCAAATTTGCTCAGATTTATTTAAAAAAAATCTAAGTACAATATCCCTTTTATAAGTCATCAGCACAATGATAAAGAATTAGAAATTCACAGCTGATTCTTTCACTGGTTGAAAAGAAAATCAGATCCCATTTTCCTTAGCAGAATGTTTTGTGTCCCTTCTTGCTTTGGTATTCTGATCATATCATCTTATTTTCTGATTTTCCAGTTGAAAAAATCTCTTGGACAGAAATATTATTGATTGGCTTATAAGTTTAGTAGAACGGAGACATTGTGGTGATTATTATTATCTTAAATTTGATAAATATCTTCAAATGACGACATCCCATAAGAACACAAACAATGAAAATTTCTGTGCTCCAGACTAAGAGTATCTACACTAAGATACAGGTCTTAACTTACATAAAGGTATTTATTGAACTTCTACAGAAAGTGCGTATGTTGACACTGCCTCAAGCAGGAAGACTGGATCAAGTGGGAGAACATTTATTGAAGGTTGGTATATTTGTGGTCCAGCATGTGGGTTTCCACTCACCAGTTTTGAGACCTAAACCAGGGATTGGCAAACTATGGCCCGTGGGCCAAATCAACCAGCCACCTGTTTTTATACAGTTTCATTGGCACCCTACCACACTCATTTGTTTATGTGATGTGTATGACTGCTTTCGTGCTAGGGCAGAGTTGAACAGTTCTAATAGAAACTATACGGCCTGCAAAGCTGACAATTTTTAGTAGCTGGTTCTTACAATGTTTGCTGACTCCTGCCTTTATGAATTCATCTGGGCCTGTTTCCCTATTTGTAATCGAAAAGTTGGGTAAGATTAAAGTTTTCAACCAATTGTGCATGTAGAATCACTTGGGGAGCTTTGGGAAGATCCCAGGGCCTGAGCCGCACCCCAGAGGATCACATTCCATTTGGGTCCCTGCTCCAAGTGGTCTATGTGCAGCCAGGGCAAGAACCACTGGACTAGAAGACGACAACCGCCCTTCCGGCTCAGGGCTATCACAACATGAACCTCTTTTGAAATATGTAGTATCTGCCTGTAGGAACAAACACTTGCAAATTATGCCTACACAACTTCGGCCTCGGCATTGAAGACACATTTGATTTATGCCATTCCAAGTCTTTGACATCGGGAGTTTAGAATCTAGTTTTGCACAGATAAAGATGCAGAGCTATATAAATATAAACGGTTCCTTTGGAAGACAGATTTTAAAATAGACTAAGAGATTTAATGAGGAACTTTTGATCTATGGAAATAATTCACTTTGAATATATCACAATTAAAACTATTATACATCAAATATAAGCTATTTGGGTGAACATCTCAGCTGCCAGCCGGTTCTCTGCAGACTTCCCACTTGGTAGAAAGCCCCAGGCTGTCTCTGCTAGAGACAGCTACACCTGGAAGGTAGTCCTGAACATGATCTGCAATAACTAGGAAATCTGGGGGATAGCAGATAATATCAACTGCACCTAAACCATGTTTTGGGAAGGGATTAAAGAATCTTTAGTAAGCCTTTGGTGGTTTGAATATTGCTGAAACAGCCTGAAGGATGGCATGTGCGGGCCCAGACCGCTCAGGACGGGCTGGGTGCCTAGGGTGGAAGAAGACTGCAGTGCACAGAGCCCCGGGGCAGCTGCCAGCCTGCCACTCAGGGCGTCCACAGATGGCGGGAGGGGGATTCTGCAAGGGCTGAGCTTTCTCCCTCTCAAAATAGATCTGGTTTTGGAGGTCACACAAACAAGTAAGGGCCACTGATGGTGAAGCTGAGCACGTCCTTTTGTGTTGCCGGCAAAAATGCTTTGGTTCAGTTCAGGATGTCTCAGCTTTGGCACCACTGACATTTGGGGCAAAATGATTCTCTGCTATGGGGACTGTCCTGTGCCTTTACGATGGCTAGCAGCATCCCTGGTCTTGATCCAGGAGATGCCAGTAGCAGCCCCCTTGACCCTCAACTTGTGATAATACGGCAGTTGTGTACTGCTAAGTTGACCCTAAGGTCTTCATGAGTTCTTACCATCTTGCCTCAAAGTAGGATTAAAGGTAAACTCTGCTCTGAGGCAGCAAGTAACAAAATATATACATAAAAAGTATATATATGTATATGTATATGTACATATATGTATACACCAGGGGTGCCAAAAAGATGTATACAAGTGGACACTTTGGTCAACGTTGCTCAAACAAGCAGTAGTTCACCATCATCAGAAGTGTCTGGACGCTGATGGGAACCACTCTGAGCACCTCTTGTCATTGCAGAAGTCACACGTGACTTGTATTCATCTTTCATTATTGGTATATATCGAGTATTACAATTTTAATACAGTTTTCCTTTCTTAAAATGTGCATACATTTTTTTTGGCACCCTCTGTAGTATTATTTTATCCTGCCCCTTGTGAATGGCAAATGTTTCATCACCTCTGCCTGAACCAGTTTTAAAAAAATCAAATGGTCACTTTACAATCATTTGGGAGCAATTTGTAGATTCAGAAATGAATGCAGAGACCTGAAAGGCAATATTTTGCTTGCTTATATATTCAGAATTTCAAAGAACGGCTGGTGGGCTATGGCTTTTCTTCTTATCTGATGGGCAAATTCTACCGACATAGTAGAGACTATAATCTGATTAAATGATTAGGGCTGTTTTATTTGTTTCAGCAAGTATTTACTACTGATAAAATACCTTATAGCTTTTTAAAATGCTCTACTCATTGAAAAATGAGTCATCAGCTACAAAAGAACTATAAAATACAGTCACTGGGCTTGAAAAATGAACAAATGATTGGGGAGGGAAGGCTTGTGTCCAAAGAATGTTTATAAAATAATACGGAATGCTATAATTATAAAGGGAGTGGTAAAGATAATGTGGAATGTCTGAGTTTAGAGAATTTTCTTAAAGCTAAGCTAGAGTAGCTCTTGCGGAGCCTAGAGTTAATAAAATGAACAATCTGGAGTAAATAGAGGAAGGGATGGAAGGATTGAGAAGGGAGATTATTCACTTTTACTTATATAAACTTTAGATTGTCTGACTTCTTAGAAGGAACTTTATTGTCTTTATAACTACAGAAAAGGCTTCCAGTTTGTAATAAAGGCAGGGCGGGGGAGAAGAGATGGAAACCTTCAGGAAATAAAACAGGAATGGGGAGAGGAACCACTATTCTTTGTCCAGGGCTTCCCAGGGGTCAAGCATAGCAGGGTTTGATCCTGAATTATTACCCCGTTTTACTGATGAGGAAATGAGGTTTAGAGAAGTTGGTTTTGTTTTTTTCCTTAACCTAAGTTCATACAACTCTAAAATGGCCAGGCCAGGGCATCAGTTGAAATCAGGCGGCACGCCCATCTCAGTCCTGCTGAATCAGACAGAATCTGCATTTTATCAAGAACCCTGACTGGTTCCTGTCTACATTTATGTTTCAGACTTTCAGGTCTAAGAAACTCATTTAAACCTACCATTCTGATTGATAAATAATCCCAGAAAGAAGAATGTAAAACAGACCAAAAAGCTTAGTTATTGACAACAGTGGGGCCATTTTTATTTGTATCGATGCTTTGCCAAGAATAACTAAATATGAATAAGAACTCATTTAGGTCTCTTAAGAGATTTGAAATGTCAGACTCATAGACCAAGTCTCTAAATTTACATTTTTAACCAGGGCAAATAAATAATCGCATTTCAAGTGATGAAATGAATTTAGGCAACATCAGAGATTCATTCATTCCTTCATTTAACACACTTACGTATAGAGTAGCTGATGAATATTAAATAACTCAACCTTACTGTAAGTAAATGAAAATTATTCCACATGGATTTCCATATCTCAACTTTGTATTTTTACTTCTTTATTTATACTTGAACAGAAAATAAATCATCTTCAATCACAGTCACCACTTTAAAGGAAATTTCTTCGCTCAGTCCAGGGAGCCCTTGTGTCAAAAGTTAAGACAAAAGTATTTTGTCTCTCCATCACCCAAGCTCTTTTCCCTTCTCACTAATTTTTTGAAGTGTGGCATATTTGAGCCATAGTTCCTTCTGCCTTAATCATAGGTGATGATTAGTTAGGGGCAAGATGGGGTCCCTGGGTCTGAGCTCCCAAATTTCAATTTCTCTAACCATAGTTATGCTATTTAATTTCCCGTGGCCTCCTGTTCTGCATGGTTAAGAAGGTTCCTATTTACTGGGCTTCTCCCACCCACTAGACACTGGGCTAGACACTTGGACCTATATATTATCTCATTTAATCCTCCCAAGATCCCTAATGAGCAGGTATTATCATTCCCATATTTTTGCAGGGGATACATGGTTGTCCAAGGATCAAATAATACTTGAAAGTGCTTTGCAAACTGTCAATCTGGAGATTTACAAATGCTAGTTATTACTCTTGGTAATAGCTGGTTCTTGGTGTTGAATCCACAAATACCCTTGAACCACATCTCAAAACAACTTAAAGCAGCATCTTGAAAGATAACTCCTCCTCCCTCTACTACCACCTAGCCCTGGCCTACGAGACTTTTTTCTAGAAGTATGGCAGCAGCATGATGGCTCTGCCTAATATGTTTCCAGATGAATTTCCAGAATAAAAAAGAAACTGGAACAATTTTGTTGAACAAACTGAACACTATAAATGGGTGAGATCCTTGTTTGTTGGGACCATCTGGAGCTTGAGTCAGCAATCCTGGGGCAGGAAAAGCATCTCCCTTCCAGCTCCTTGGGTGGGGTTTATATGAGTACCCTAGGTCTCCTACACCTTCCAGAAACAACAGGTCATACTAAGCATGAGTCTGAAAGCCTGTGCATTTCACACCTGTTAGCCTTAAATCTGACGACACCAAGTAAGAGCAACTGAGCTCTGGACAACCAGTCAAGGGTCAAAGGAAGGGGAAATAAACTTCTCGACCAGGCCAGGACAGTCAGCCTAACCCTTAAGTCAGTAAAAATTCCGTAACAGATACAGCAAGCCCACCAGCTGGCTTGGAAACACAATAGCACTTCCTCCAGTTGCCTCTCACAACTCTTCCCAGAGATGGGTCCTTCAGGGTGGAAATGACAAACTGCTTCTGAGCCTGGATATTTACCTGACCTATTAGCCCTGTTCAGGAAGGAAACAGACCTCTGAGGAAAGCACGTGAGGAGGGCTAACAGTCCAGCCCATGAACAGTAGACCTTTCGTAAGAAAGGGTCTGGCCCAGATTTGATCGTGGATTGAACCCTCATGTTTTGCCCTAACCTGCCACTCCAAGGGCTTGTACAGTGTAATGTCACCGTTTGTCTTCTCTGAACATTGCTTTTCACTGAAATGTGTTTTCACTTCAGCTTTTGGAATTAGGCAATTTCCAGGTAGCAACACCTAAATCAGCAATTTTTTATTATTATTCATATTAAAATCTATCTCATGGATTGAGTTTCATGGAACTCTTTTCATAGCCCTTTGATATACTCTTATCACAAGTTATAATGATGTCTAGACCATGGAAGCAATGACTTATCTTTGTTATTCATTTCTGCATTCTCAGAGTTTACCCAGTGCTTACGTCATTAGCTATACACAAACATTCCTTGGGTGAACAAATAAAGGTTCTTTTCTTTTCTTTTCCTTTCTTTTTTTTTAAAAAGCAGGATTTGATAAAGCAGACGGGAGAAAAGATCATTTACAAAGGCACAAAGGGGATAGAAGCTTTTCATACTTTCCATATTGTTTCAGTAATAAGAACCTAGTCTATGCCAATTCAAATAATAAGCATTATTTTCCTGGGTTTTTTTCCCCACTAAGCAGTCAAGGAGATACAAGGGAGGAGGCAGATGATAACACAGCTGTCCTATGCAGTCTGTCCCAATGGCACAGAAGCACATGGAGAACAAAACACGCCAAGGCCACTACAAAGGAGTTTCCCTCCTCCCCAGCCCTAACCAATACCGAAACCCCTCTTTATTCCTATTCTAAGGGACACAGCCGCTAACACACAGCCCAAGGCCAGCTTGCTCCATCACCCACCAAAGGCGATCGACAACAGAAAATACAGCTGGACGACGGAGCTTGTGACTGGCCCAGGTTGCCTGCGTATCATGTCACCTGTATTTGTCTCATCTGTCTGTACATCTCTGGATGTGACAGTCATGGCATAAAGCCGAATGTCAGCTTCTCTTTCCTAGGAAACAGTAGTAGGTGCCCCATCAACACCTATGGTGTTGATTCCATCAGATAAACCAGGAACATGAAAGACTAGCTCGTCCCCCTTTAACTTCAAAATGGTACTTGTTTTTAAAGCCATTTCTTTCAGTCCACCACTCACTGCATCTTAAAAGTTCATTTTACTACTTAGCTTGTTTTAGAAAGAAGGACAAATCAAAGTTTCCACCCAATTATAATTCCCCTGAGGGTTGTTCAAAGTCAGCCAGAAACACAAATCGACCTCATAACCACTGAGTAATTTATGATACTGTCAGGAAATTCACGATTGGATTACACCAATGAAGTCTTTATTGTAACAGTAAATGCCCAGATATAATAATACCTTGTGTTCATGGAACGCTTACTATGTGCCAATCACCATGCTAAACACTTTACAAGCATTTTCTTTTTTTTGATGAGAAATGCAAAAGTTATCCTCATGGGTATGCAAATACCTTAAATATTGTGCCCCTAAGTCTAAAACGTAAAGTGAATAAGTTTGAAGTGGATTTTGTAAATGCACTTTTATCAGATTTTTCCTGAATGCTCATGTCACATACTGAGAATAAATCAAATCTTTAGCCACATTCACTTTCTCAGGCCACTCGCATCCTTTTTATTACTTTACCGATGTCAAAAACTTTATCAGTCTCTTTCTAAGAATGACCTAATTTACGGTTGACCTATGACATAGAATGAAAGAGAATTTTGAATATCACTGCCTTAAAAAAGAAAATATTCAGTTAATGTAATTTCAGCAAATTGTACTAGCTTTAACTTTCTAACGGGTTAAGATGAATTGGGCTTTTTCAAAACTTTTCAACTTAAATTCAAAAGCCAGGCACAAATAGATACTCCTCACTTATGTGTACTCACTTTAAATATATTTAAATGAAATTTAATAGTTATCTGTATATTAAGACATTCAGGAAAAATTACCCTAAGAGAGAAGTTAGTGAGCCCATTTCAGCTGCAATTACGATTCATTTGTTTCCATATGAGCATCTCCTTTCCTCTGTGGTGTCCCTGAGGTCATCTGGGTCCATCTATGTGAACTCAGCTCCTGGCATGAGGTCTGGCCCTTCCAGACAACCCAGTCTATGCTGGCTAAACTGTAGGAAACATCGACACGGGGATATCTTAGGGTAGTTTTTTTGGTGAGCCTAGAGGCATCATCCTACATCCATGATGGCGGCCTATAGCAAAGCCAGGAATGTGTTTCAAATCACATAAAAATCACTGAATTTAGTCTCAAAACCTCCCAAGAAAACTCAGAAGTGACTGGATCACTTGAAAGGCAATGGTGCCGTGCTAGCACTGTTGGCTCCAGTAGGAAGTAGCTGCAGAGACACAGAACAAATTGGGCATCAGGGGAACTGTGTTCCAGTCCTAGTTCAGTTATCTCGCTACGTGATTTGGGATAAGTTTTTTTACCACTCTCACCCTCGATTTCCTTGTCTGCAGAGTGGGGAGGAAACAACGTAAGGTCCGAGGCTGCTTCTGGCTCGAAAACGTTACTTAGGTTTGTAGTAGCCATTCAGAAGTGTGAACAAGCACCCTCTTTATACTGAATCAAAAAGCCAGAAGAAACAAGCACACCTCATTGCCAGTGTGTCGCTGTACTAGGAAAGCAGGAAAAGAATCACATTAATGCTGGATCCAAGAGCCAGTCAGCAATAACACCTCCGATTTCTTCTTAGTTTTCATGGGCAAGACAGTGGATCTCACACCCTGGCATGTTCCTGTTGACAGCGTGGTAGGTTTTGAACTATGACAGATATGATTCACTTTGCCCAAATAGAGACCACAAAATCTAAAGTCAAGTGAATGTCTGTGCCCCCTTCTGTTTCTTTTGTGCACACAGTAACCCTAATTCTTCTGATATCCTCATCTGACCTTACCTTCAGAAAACACACATCGGTCTCTCTCAAAAACAAAATTACTTCGGTGTTACACTACAGAGAAGAGTAAAAATGCCCCAAAGCCTTAACCTGGCATTCAGAGACTTTCCAGATCTTCCCCAACATTCTCTCTTGGCCCCTCCATCAGCAGCCTGTGCTCTAGCTAGCATTGTCTAGACTCCCTCCACTGTCTTGCAGATTCCTGCCAACACGTCTCTGCTGGCCTCACTCCTAAGAAACACCTCACTCTCCTTCTTTGATGCATAATCCACCGATCTGTCATGGCAGCTAAATCCTACCACCCTGAAGCCCAGCTTCTCGTCTACTCAAAACCAGGCTCATCTCTTCCTCCTCTGAATCTCGAAACTCTCCTCTACCCCATCAGTTTTGCACATGTCCATCAACAGGTGTGTCTATTCATTGTTGCACATCTGCCTTTTGCCAGGTGCTTTGGAAACAAAACTACAAAACACACGAAAGCAACAACATGGGCCCTTGTCTCACACACATATATTACAAGCAGTGGTTAAAAAATAACTGGCAAGCAGTCTACCTCCAGAGTCCATACCTTAACCATCACACCATTCGACCCCCAGGTTACTAACACACATTGTCATGTTCTAACGCATACTGCAGTCTTCCTCTGTGCCAGGCCCAGTGCTGAGGGTATACATGAAACATTTCATTTTGTTCTCCCAAGTTTTTATGCAAGTAAGTATTAGGTTGGTGCAAAAGTTATTGCTGTTTTTGCAATTATTTTTAACCTTTTAAACCGCAATTACCCTGTTTTACAGATGAGTAAAATAGGGCACAGGAATTTTAAGCAACATGCCCAAGACTTACATTTGTTTACACAGACACATGACTAAAAGGTAGCTTGTGTACTTGTCTGTGCATTTTACAGAACTCTCTGAGCTTATCAAAAATGATTCCAATAATAATAAATGATCAGGCAAGAATACATTTCTCTCCTCGGGTGAAGGGTGGCAGAGGGGGCTCCTGAGGGGGAATAGACAGGTGAGATGGGCAGAGGGAAGGGTTGTGGCCTGGGGCTCACTGTTAAAGACATATCCCTGGAGACGTTTTCTTTCACTCCGCATATCATAAATCATTTGGTACCAAACTAAGAAACTTAAGATGTAGGCTTAACATATTTTACAAATATTTGGACACTATTTTCATCATATGGAAACTTTAAAAACATATATAGTGCAGACTAAAGAAATGCTCCCATGAAACAAGCACAAGCAGAATCGCATTTTGAAGAGGCCAGTTAGAACTGGTGAGAGCCCAAATAACCAAAACATTCTAGAAGACAGCTGACTGACTTATCCACATATCCCAATGGCATCCTGTGGTGAAACATCAGAAGGTACATCTACATTTTAGATTAAAATTTGGCCTGGGATTATTGTGAACTAGTTTGAAAAAATATATAGGGTTACATGAGGGATGTCATATGTGATAAACATAAAACAGAATGGCTGATAACAGGGAATTTATAGATATCTAGTAATTCAACATTGGTTCTTTTAAATCCTTACCTCAATCAAGTATTTAATTGGGAATCACAAAATGGTTATTTTCTAATTCTGTCATCCTTCTATATTAGTTGGAATGTTTCTATAAGGAAGAGCTTTACCTCATTGACTAGGGCTATTTGGTTACCCTGAAATACTAAAAAGACAGGATAAATTCTGAATTTCTTCCCTTTAATGATTAATTTTCAGACTAAGAATTTGGTGCAACAACAACATCCAATGGTGGCAAATTAGGATCAACTTGGGGTTTCGACATTGTTTTTTTTAATAAAAGGCTTGGAAATGCTAAGTGTAATGGTCCTTTTTCCGAGAAGCCTTTCTCCATCTCGTAGGTCTGGGGTTGGTGCCCCTACTTTGGGCACAGCGTGCTTCCCTCCATCACCAACAGGGAAAATATTTACCTATTGGAATTCTCTACTAGACTATAAGCTCCATGAAGGAGGTAGACTGTGTCTGTTCATATTGCCTTCACTTATTAAGCATATATTAACTTACTTTTTCATTATCTCTCAAAAAAACCTATATGCCGGATATGGTGATGGGAGGATAAATTAAATAATAGGTATAATAGGATTGTCAAGTGTCCATCACATATTAACATGAAACAAATAAGAACTGTTCTGCAAATATTTGAGATCTAGTTTATCAAAATTCATGTAGGGTTAACAGTTGATCATCAATGAAGCAGCTGACAAGTATTTCTTGAGGATTAACTATCTACAAGACCCTGTGTGGTGAGTCTTAGGTGAGTGATGGAGCTGTGTGAGCTGAAGGTCTCTGCCTAACTTAAGGTGATTAAATCATTAATAGAGACATGGCATATGTTCAATTGACTAGATAACTAGGTATACACTGGAGTAAGTGACTGTTATAGGTTGAATTGTGTCCTTCAAAACTCCTATGCTGAAGTCCTAATCCCCAATCCTTCTTTAGGAATAGGGTCACGGCAGACATAATTAGTAGTGAGGACAAGGTCATACTGGAGTAGGGTGGGCCCGTAACCTAATTTGACCGGTATCCTTATAGAAAGGGGAAATCTGGACACGTAGACAAGCACACAGGGAGAGTGTCTTGCGAAGAAACACGGGGAGAAGACAGACACCTATAACACAAGGAGAGAAGCCTGGGCCAGAGCCTTCCCTTACAGTCCTCAGAAGGAATCAGCTATGCCGACACCTTGATTTTGGACTTCTGGCCTCCAGAGCTGAGAGAATCAATTTCTGTCATTTAGGCCACCTCGTTTGTCATCCCTTGTTATGGCAGCCCTAGCAAATTAATAGAGTGATAAACAGTAAATTCTTCTCATAGATGAGGGTTTCTCAACCTGGGCACCATCGACATTTGGGGCCAGATAATTCTATGTGGTGGAGGTCCAACCTTCACATTGTAAGGTGTAGCAGCATCCCTGGCCTCAGCTGCTGCAGGCATCACACACACACACACACACACACACACACACACACACACACACCTTTCACTGGAACCTGCCCTATACCTACTACAGTTTTCAAAGAAGAAACAAATTATAGAAATTCTGAGGAAAACTTAAAATAGTCTAGCTCAGTATCCACTTACAACTTTCCCAATTGCAAAGTACAAGACTTTGAAAACTACAGAACCTTACAATCTGTAAATGAAACCCAAGAGTGAAATCCCAAATCTTTACCTCCAGATGAGAAGGGCTACATACATAGGAAAGCTAAGCTTTAAGTGGAACCTTTATCTAACTATTACAAAATTCCAATGGGATGATCCATTGAAACAGGCATTATACAAATACACTCCCTCAGCCAATTTTCAGAGTCAGAAGAGCAAGACAAGGGTTTGGAACTTTAGCATCAGCTAACGTGAAGTGGGGCTATACTGAAATTGAAGGGCACAGAAAGGTCAATTTTTCTCAGTTTGTATATTTTTATAGGTGTACCTAGAGAAAAGAAACAAGAGCTCCAACATTGTATGTTGGAACAGAAGAAAAGGAATTACTGCATTGTAATTCCTTGAAAACTCTGGAATGCATTATATTAAATTCTGTTATATGTTATGTGGTTCATGAACCAAACTTTTAATCCAAGTTTGGAGGACTGAGAGGCTTCTCAAAATTCAATTAAAATGATGTAAAAAGGTCCACATTATGATATGCTCCATTTAGAGACATGCATTTGGCAGGAAGAGTTTTCTCTTTTTCTCTTAAAATAGAGTTCAGGAAATGCTGGTTTAATTTTCTCTTTGCTTCAATGTTTTATGAGTGCTTTCTAATGTGTAGTCTCTGAAAGCCTTAGATTCCTGACATGATGCTCTTTCACATGATGCGAAAGGTTTTATGTGCAAGAATTCTACATGTTGGAATTTTTATGGTATTTTTTCTTTTATGCCTAGAAAAAAATTGTAATGTAGAAAAGAGTATTCCAATTCCTTGTATAAACACATGTATGCTGAGACCTGAGTAAAAATGTCCCGTAAAGTTTAGTGTTGTTGCAAGAAATCAGTATGTTTCTTAATCACTGTAGAATTCCCCTCTTCAAATAATGGACTTTTATTAACAGAAGGACAAAACTAGTTTCAAATAGGAGACACCTGAGTCCTCACATATCCAAATCAGTAAAGCAAATCTAACGTCTTGTCAATGAAACCAACCTCAAATTTCTCCACGCTGTGTTTGTATGTCCACATCATCACAAACCCGTTTTTGTATGAGACGCTAAAGCCTCAGAAAAATAAACTTACAGAACACATTTACTTTTTCAGACCAAAGTAATAATTACCAAAACTACACTTCTTGGTTTTGGTCCTTTCGTGATGTGCTATTACTTTCTTCAAAAAGTGACGTTCATATTGTTTTAGGTTTTTCAAAAAAACAAGGAAGTAAATATGTTTATAAATATGTGATAATTGGAATACCATAGACACTCAAGTGTCATATATGCTTATGATTTTTTTATTCTAACCTAACTGGCATGTTTTAAAACAAACATGCTATGCTGGCATGTTATGTGTTTAAATGCTCATAAGCACATTTTGTGAAATGGCTGTAAATAAATCCTCCTAAGCATATTTTGTTGAGTGGCTGTAAATGTGTTTTGGTGCGCTGGGTGCTGTTTATATGCTTATATTTCTGTAATCAGAAAATAAGGTATACCACATCGTTAATCGTCAGGCCCTCCAGTGACAGTACCAATGACCGCTAACCCACTGGCTTGATTAGACAAATGTGTGGGGCTCAGAATTGAAGAGTTTCATTTTCATCAGCAAAAGGGCTAGATCATGAGAGTATCGCCTCATAAATTTGGAGATGTGATATAGATAATTAATAACTCCTCCGTGACAATATACAAGCAATGAGAAAAATTTGACTACCGGGTTTAAATATCAAATTTGGGAGTTGTTTGACTATCGAACAACATTGTGGCATTTTAACAAACGATCACTAAAAGGAAGAATGAATCCAATCAAAGGAACATTTTTGATAAAGGAAAAAAGATCTGGCATGTTTACATTTGGGAAAACAAAAACACCTATGTCCAATCATCCTAAACATTTTGTCGCCAGTCAAAACAGGACGGGGGAGAGATCATCTTAGTTTCTAAACTTTGACAGCCACATCAATTTCTGAGGAATCGGTTTCAGGGGCACAATTCATACATGCATTGCCTTTGCTATTACTGACTTTTGAGGCGTGTTTTTAGCTACTGCTGAGCACTGCGCTAGAAAACCAGTCATACCATCTGTCTTCCCTTGTCTGTATCACTAAATCCTTGGGCTTAACTTCCTCTCCATGTTTAAAGATGGATTTGCACCAGTTGTCATTGGACACTTTAAGTGAGGCAAGCTGCCCAGGTGATGTTTTTGTTCCCCAAGTGACATTTGCAAGCGGGGATTCACTCCAGCATGTCAACTTCCCTCAGCATATCAAGAAATGGCCAAACCCAATCACAGATGTGGTCTGTTAATCCTAGTGTCACAAAATAAACTACGAGGTCCCAGTCGACACAACCTCCTATTCGAGCTGAGGAGAAATGATAGGAACCATTTGTGAAAGGTGACGATGTGCTCTGTGTGGTAATACTCTTTTGATCATGTGATTCATTTTTTGTTTGCTCAACAAAACGGTGTGTGTTTTTCCTGAGAGGAAGGACTTCAATCTATATTTACCCAAAGCTCTTAATTTATACTTCCTTTCCTTTTAATTGGTGCCTTGTGAACTTAAATTAGCTGGTGAACATAGTGTCTCACTATCAGAGCAAACTCTCTTGGCTGAGGTTGCAATAATTAGACCCACCGTCGTCTGAAGTTGAACAGACATCTGGAGACTTGGCTTATTTCCTCCCTGGTGCATTCTATCCATATTTAGAGAGAGATTTTTTAATTTGACGTGTAGTCACATTAATTATCATTCCCCAAGCTGGAGTTAAGTTAATAATTTCATGCTAAAAGTGAAGTTCAAACAGTCTTGCCTGCAACCTTACTGAAGAAAAACCCTACACGAAAAGGAATTCTTTCATGAAATCTGAGATGGTCAGAGCACTCTAGTTCACCAATGAGCTGGATATCATTTGCACAAGGAATAAAAGGTCACATGTCCTCTAAAATCCCACATTTGCTACAGGCATTCCTCTTTCTATTCTTTTGTTTGTGCAGTAACCAGATATAGGTACAATACCAATGACATTAGTTTTTCCTGATGATTGAGGAAAATAAATGCCCCCCAAATGCCCGAAGCCAGATTTTACCTGCTGCTATTCCTTCTTCTTCTTCTTCTTCCTTCTATTCTCCTCCCGCCCTCTCCCCCTCCTCTTTCCTAAGAGGACTGAAAAAGATCCAGATTTTTCAAATTCGCCCTCACCTTGACAACGCTAAAATTACAAGCAGCAGTCAACTTTTACAAGACACTCTTATTGTGCAACATTTATAGGCTGCCAAAAAAACATGCTAAAACGAATCAGATAACAAAGGTGAAGAGAAAAACTTCACCTGCCATGTAGCTAGCAGTGAATACTTTTTATTTCTATGACATTTGCTGGCAGAAAGGGGTTGGCTTAAGGCAGATTGGACTAACCTTCAATTTGTCATAGCGCTCACTCAAAGCTGCCACCTGATGATCTCGGTGCCGCCCAACCAGTTTACACAAGGCACAGATTAACTGGTCATCGGTCACACAGTACATATTCACCTTCTCATCCTCGTGCTCCAGGCACATCAGGCCCCGGATGTGCGAGTCCGGAATGGGCTCAATCAGACGATGGCCTGTAAAGGGCTTCTTGTTTGGGTGAGTGGCTTTCAGGCACTCGTCACAGTAGGACACTTCACAAGTGACACAGGTCTTCACAGCGTCCTGAGCTGGATCCTGGTCACAGAACTGACAGAGGACTTTCTCGGCAGAGGTCATGGCGTTGGCGTCAAATGCCCGCTCTCGGCGGGTCTCACTGGGGGAATTGGGTCCGCTCACGGATGCTTTCTGGAACCTGTCGATGATATTCTGCAGGGTGACGTTGCGCTTGAGCCCGTCTAGACCTCGCTGGCAGAGCGTGATGACATGTCGGCAAGTGGGGCACTGAAAGGCGGTGATAGACTCCACTGACTCGTTGGTGGCACAGTGTGACACCAGGATACGATGGGCGCAGTTGAAGCAGAGGCTGTGTGCACAGGGTAGCAGCAGAGGGTCCTCAAAGAGCTCCAGACAAATAGGACAGGTCAGCTCTGACTCCAGTGTTTCCATCTTCAGGCAAAGCTCTCCTGGGTCATCAGCAAATTCCAAGGAAGCTGATCAGCTATCTGGAAAGAGAATGTAAGATCTGATTAGGCACGCGGGGGTCAGCCATGGGGGACTGTCAGCTTTGAATGCATCTCAGAATAATTCCAAACACAGCTCATGGAAGAGTAAATCTGGGTACCTTGCAAATAAGTCTCTTTCTAGTCACTGGGCAAATAAGGAGAGGGGAAAACACCCTAAGCCAGCACTCCAGCTAACATTTTCTCAAAGTTCCAATCCTTGAAAGCAGCAATTGGGAGGGGGGGGGTTTGGGAGGGGGACAATTTTGTTCTTTAAAAGGTCTTACTCCAAATTGGCAAGTTATTGAAACTGTAACTTTCATAATTTATATCTAATCACAATAATCTTATTGTGTCACAGCCAAGTTTTACCCTCCGTTGAAAATTAAAATGTAGAAACATTAAGAACTATAGGGTCTTTCATAACTTTGAATTTATGGACTTACATCCTTATGTATATGTGTTTTAAGGACTTTTTACTCTGCAATACCAAACCAGGCTTCAGAGAAGTAGAAAGGCACTTATTGTAGAAATGGGCATGGAATGTATATGAAATCAAATGCATGATTTCAGTGGAAATAATGCTTAAACATAGGACGTCGGCTTTCAAAATACATTCCTGAGAAAAAAACATTGACTTTCACAAAGATGATTGTTACTCTTCTGAATATTCTTTTTTGTTTTAATTAAAGTTTATTGGGATGACACTGGTTAGCAAAGATACATAGGTTTCAGGTGTACAATTCTGTAATACATCATCTATACATCAGTGTGTTCACCACCCAGAGTCAGTTCTCCTCCCATCACCGTATCTTTGATCCTGTTTATCCTCATCTGAATATTCTATTGTTTAATCCAGGCAACGGGATGGGATGTGGGTGGGCAGAGGGAAGCAGAGAAAAATATCTAAGGGCCTTTCTTAGTGGCTGCGGTGAGCTTGGGTGTCGATGACTAACAATGATTTAATCAATTAGAACAAGGATTTTCGTGGCTATAATATTCATTTGATAAGTTACAACAGTGGTAATGATTGCAGTTTGGAAAGCAGCTTAAGGTGGTTGCATTACTCCGAAGAGGCTTGCAACGGCCACTGAGGAACCCTGCGCAGCCCTCCTGGCTGAAAAACTCCCATCAAGGGCTTGTCACTATTACCAGCGACAGGCCGGGCTGACAGGAGGTCCAGCCTCACACTCAGAGCTCTGTTGGCCTGGCATGACCTCCGCCAGCTTTGTTGCTGCCCTCCAGGCCGTCTTCGGGTGGCCCAGCTGCACGCTCCCCTCGCCATGACGTCTTGCTGCTTTTGTGAACTTTTGCCTGCCTTCCCTTCAAAAAGAGTCGGGGGGAGAATCCCACATAAGCTCCGGTTCATTAAGGGGGAAGAGGACTCATGCTCATTAGCAGCCCTGGGAACCAAGCGTCTTTGAACCTTCTCCCTTTCATGACCATTAGCAGAGGTCTGCGGAACAGTGGCGGGCGTATCAGTCGCAGCCCACTGCCGACTGTGGGAGAATAGGGTGGTTCGCCCAGTGGACGCAAGGTTCAAATCACCCTCCGGGGGGTTTCTCAGCCAGATTTATGAGAAGGCTTCACATCCAGAGCTATGTTTCGTGATTCCAACAATCGACCTTTTTGTAGTCACACCTCCATTTATTTACAAAATTCTCAATTTCTAGAATACCCTGACCCTTTCTGAAATAGCATCCCTCAGAAATACCACATGGTGTTTGATTAAACTAAAGCTCATCTTGCTACCAAGTGAACGGTAACTGATCATTAAAAGTGTAGAGTATGTGCTGAGCTTATTAAAAATTAAAGAGCTGCTGGCTTCACAGAAGCCCGGTATCTTAAAAAACCTTCAGTTAATATTAACTACATAAAAAAGAATAAATGGGCAGCTGAGATTTGAAATATTAAAGCTGGCTCGTCTTTCCACAACCTGCAATACAACCCAACCACAGGGCTGCTGTTGTGAGAAACTTATCATCCCTGCTTGGTCCCAGCCAACTCCTCCTACAGGTGGCTTGGAAGACATTGAAAGGTTTTACCTACTAATCATTATTTTGGTTAATCATGGAAAAATAGAATTATCTCCAAATCTAATTTCTCCTCTCTTCCTATCACAAGAGTGCAAAGTAAAAGTGTAGCCCTTTTAGTCTGCTCTGTTTTCATGTGAAACAAGGAGAACACTTGCTGATAGATCTCAGCAGAGGATGAGCGTCAATGTTATATCTGGAGAGCTATGATAACAGTATTTTTAAGTAGGTGACAGGGTTCCATCCCAGAGTGGCACAATCAGAATTGCTAGAGGTGATTCCATTGCCGACCCCAATCGAAATGCTGGCATTTTATTCAACAGACATTTACTGAATGCCAGGCACTGAGCTGGCTCGAGAACCCAGAGTCTGGCATTCTCATCATCCCACCTCTGTGATCATGGGCCAAGCCAACATCAGCTCTTACCTGGATTATCACAACGCCTTTCTAAATGGTCTCTTGCCCTTCATTCCATAGTCTATCCCCTATTCAGCAATCCTGTTTAAACATGACAGGGCTTGCCTCTCCTCTGCTCTATTTTCCAGGGGCTTCCCATCTCTCTCATAGAGAAATCCACCAGAATAAAACCAGCCCCAGAACAGACTCAGACAGTGACCTCATTTCCTCCCACGCTACGCCTTGTTCTGCTCTGGGCCTCATGATTCCTGAAACATGCCAAGCACGTCCTGTCTCCCCCTCACAAGGTCTTGGAATCCAGAATGACTCTCTGCTCCAGTGTCACCTTCTCTGTGAACCCACATAAAACCAGTTCCCCTGCTACCACCACAACCACGCACCCACACATTGCGGCAATCCTTCTCCATCTCAGTTTGTTTTTCTCCATAACATATATCACCGACATATTCTATTACTTTGATCACTGCTCCATCTCTCCCCACTGCCACACCACTAGAATATAAACTCTATGAGAGGAGAGACTTTGCTTGGCTCTTTGTACCACCAGTGCCTGGAACAGTGCCTTGCACATAGCAGGACTCAAACATGCGCTGATTGAATTAATAAACATACTAAAGTTGGGGTTGAAACCAAAAGGAATAAAACATAACCACTGTCTTCAAGGATCTCTCAATATATTGGAACAGAGGTCAGCTGACTTTTTCTATAAAGATGGTAAATATTTTTGGCAGTGCAGGCCACACAGTCTCTGTTGCAACTGCTCAATTCTACAATTGCAGCATGCAAAAAGAGTTCCACACGATACGTAAAGGAGTTAGTGTGTCTGTCCTATGAAACTGTGTTCACAAAAACAGGTAGCAAGCTGGATTTGGCCTGCCGATCTTATTCTGCTGACCTATGCATTAGAAGATAGAGACACATACAGAGCCAAAATAGAAATGAAAATCACTCTTGGAGAGGTATGAATAAAATGCTGTGCGGGCAACAATGGCAATGATGGTAGAGAAAGACTTTGACAAGAATGTACAAGTTTCAAGTGCTAACGGGAAATGATTTGCAATGGGATTTCACCCTGACATCAATGGAAATGATGTGAGTTGAGCGCTTAGGGGCAATTCATGTAAGAAAGATTTAATAGCAGCTGCACAGAACTGGATCTTTTTCTTTGGTTGCCATAGCACTTGGCACGGTGCTCTGTGCAAGTGTCTGTGCTGTAAATGCTGGTTAAATGTATTAAGTGATGACAAAATATCTCGATGCAAAGTGAAGTTCAGCCAATTTTCTGAATCTTTTTGCCTGTAGTCTGCCAAAAAGGAAGGGGATTTTTGATGTGACCTCTATAGTGGATCCCATTTTTCTACTTTCATCCAGATTTTGCCATGGTATAGATACCATTTTTGTTAAATTATCCAACAATATGTTAATAATAAGCATACATGCCATTCCCCCCCTTAAAAATTAGCATGGTTTATTTCCTAGCTTTCTTTAAAATATCTTTTTTTAAGAAATGAAAATGCCATTCATTCTTTCACCATATACTGAAGTCCCTCTAGGTGCTTGGTCCTGGGACAAGGAATGGTGACACCTGGCCCCTGCCCCAGTGGGACCCAACAGGGGAGAGAAAGTATGGACAAATTGTTATACAATAGAACAAAAGACAAATGCCAAAGATTGGGAGAAAAGGATGAGGAAGCTTCCTAAAGGAGGCAATGTGCAAGGTGGGTTTTAGAAGATAAACGGGTTCACCAAGAACAGAGGTGGGTGGGGATAGGTTTTGAACTGAATGTTATCTTTTCTTTTCTGAACTCCCATAATTTAATTTCCAAGAGAGAGGAGAGGAGAAGAGAGGAGAGGAGAGATTGTTAGCCCTCTCTACAATGGAAGGAAATCACACTTGCCTATCATTGTCAGGAAATCCTATAGCTCAGCTTTTTTCTGAATGGGCCGAATAGGACTCATTCAGAGGAGGATGTGGGTAATCATGGGAACCCCTTGCAACGCACTGGGAATGGCAACAATTCACAGTGCATACCTCTGCTTGTCCAAGATTTATAGTCTAGAGCAGGGCACAGAATAGTGAGTGAAAGGAGAGCCGGAGGGGTGACCAGACAATCTAGAATGATCTGTAGCTTGGCTATTTGCTAGATGCGTGTCCCTGGGTGAGTGTCCACAGATGTTCCCTCCAATTCCTTCCAGCATTCACTGTGATCACATCCTTAAGCAGGAAAGTCTTTAGTGACAGGTGGCAGTTAAGCCCTGCATCCTGGGACACACTGAATACAAGACATCTTTTCAAGAAAGTTTCTTACAGATTCAAGACCTCTGAGGAGAGCATATCTTTAAAATGGAAAACAACGTCGTAAATGTTTTCACACCTCTTCCTTCCTCCTTTCTGTCCCTCTCTCATTCTGTGTATCACCAAAGTTGTGCTTTTCTGGTTTTCCTCTCTACAAACTGTTGACTTCTCCTTCCAGCTAATCAAAGTCTAGGTGTTTTCTGAAGATCCAGCTTTCCTTCAAAAAGCCAGGTTCATTTCACGTACTGCCTCTCTGATCATGACTCCTAGGCGTGGCTCTCGCAGGGCCATCTCTTTGCAGAATCCCAGTTCAGCACGGACAGTTCTTTGTTTCATTTCCTATAAGTGCCCCAACTCAGAGTGTGTACCTCATGGGATTTGTCAGCTTCGGTCCCAAACCCGTCTGCTCTACAAGCCTCCTGGTGTCTCCTCCTGGTGCTTCCATTCTCCTAATTACCACCAGTCAGAAAATTGCCATATTTTCTATTCCTCCCTCTCTGGTGGAGGCAGAATAATGGCCCCTGAAGATGTCCACATCCTAATCCCCAGAACCTGTGAGCATGTTAGGTTATAGGGCAAAGGGAAATTCAGGGTGCAGATGGAATTAAGGTTGCTAAGCAGCTGACCTTGAGATCAAGAGATTAGCCAGGATCATCCAGGTGGACTCGGCATAATCACAATGGTCATTAAATGTGGAAATGGGAGGCAAAAGAGTAGTGTCAGATGATGTGATCTGAAAAAGACTCGTCAGGCCATTGCTGGCTTAGAAGGTGGAAGGAGGCCAAGGGATGTGGGCGGCCTCTAGAAGCTGAAAAAGGTAAAGAAACAGATTCTTCCCTAGAACTTCCAGAAAGGAATGCAGCCCTGCAGATATCTTGATTATAGCCCAGTGAGACCTGTGTCAGACTTCTGACCTCCGGGTTATTTACCGCCATCGAGTGTGTGGTAATTTGCTACAGCATTCATAAGAAACTATACACTCTCTGTCCCCTAGATCCAAATCATTAGCCAACACGTGTAAGTGTCAAGCCTTAGGAGTTCTCTGATTGGTTTCTTTCCCTCTGTTCTCACTGCTTGTGTTGCTCCAGATATTTGTTACTGCATTCCTAAACTAGTACCAAAAGACAAAACAAAATCAACTCCTAATTTGCTATCGTGTTTCCCCGAAAATAAGTCCTAGCCGGACAATCAGCTCTAATGCGTCTTTTGGAGCAAACATTAATGTAAGACACGGTATATTATATATTATATTATATTATATTATATTATATTATATTATATTATATTATATTATATTATAATATATTATATTATACCCAGTCTTATATTGTAGTAAAATAAGACCGGGTCTTCTATTAACGTTTGCTCCAAAAGACGCATTTGAGCTGATTGTCCGGCTAGGACTTATTTTCGGGGAAACACGGCATCTTACCTCCAATCTTTCGTCCTTCAGTTTCATCTTTGCAACAAGCTTCTGGCACCACAGCTTTTTCCTGTCACTTCTTTTAAAGGAGGAAAATATGGCACAGACCCCTGCTGCCCAAAGTATGAATCCTGGCAAATCATCTCCTTTTTTAAAGCTTTGCCCAAGTTTCCCCCAAACTGCTTCTTCGATCGCACTCCCCTCACCTCCGATACCACAGACCCAGGAAATGGGACCATTTGCTGCTCTCAGCAACTGCCTTTGCTTTTCTTTCTAGCACAAATCATTTTTTCCTTTGTGAGGTATTTTTGCTTGTTTGTTTCACGTTTATTTTCTTGTTGTCGTTTTCTGTTTTCCTAAGATGAGAGCAGAACCTCCTAGAGGCCCAAAGAACCCTGGCCACTGTTGTATTTGGCAATTTCATATTAAACAAAAAATTGTTTTAAAAGATGGCTCTAAATAGTGTGACGTGTCTTAAAGGTTTGCAGTTAGCAAAGTAAAGCTTTTAACTGAAAAACACAAAGCAACATAATTATCCTATTCACAAAATAACTGAAGTATATATTGAGAAATACTATTTCTTAGTATACAACAGAGTGATCAGTAATGGGACCCAGGTTTCAAGTTATATAATTCATCTCATTATTTCAATATAGTCAGATTAGCTCCGGGACCGATACAAGCATGCATGCATGAGCACACACAGACAAACACAAACGTCATATGGAGACAACATTCGGTCTAAATTTGAAGCCAATCATGAATGGGTGGCCTGAGCCAAAAGACCACATTCCCCTGAAAACTCCCTATGATAAACCTGGATGTAAGAAGCACGTGCCTTTTAGGGTTAAGGAAAATCAATCAACAGAGGTGGAGACTTAGTTGATTTATTGCCATCTCAGTTTTTGCCATGAGTTTATGCTTATTATAGAACCATAGGTGGAGTATATTTTTAAGGACTGTGGAATAATGTTTTTATCTTGGATCAGCAGAAATACAGACTTTCAGAGGACTCACAACTTCAGAACTGTGAAACACTGGATATTAGCCTCAGTGTAGGAGGCAGGGTTTGCGACAGGGACTAAACTCATCTCAGACAAACATAATCTCTCATCACAAAACATTATCTAACAGAAACTCTGAAAAACTGGCTGCTACATGGATCTGGCTAATCCAGTTGCCTAGGCAGATGGCTGCTTGCTCCCTCTGGGCTCCAGGTATCACCATCCTGAGATAACACTCTTACCAGGAGGAGGGCTTTCCCAGAGGGACAAGGACTTTCGTTTGTCCCAGGTACAGGATCGGGAAGGAAACAGATTGAGGGAGAAAGTTTCCAGTGGAAGAGAAAGGACATCAGGACTTAAAATTGAGTTCAGACGTAGGGTTTGGGCTTGAGAAGGGAGATGGGGAACTGAGGACGGGTGCCTTTGCGGACTATTATTATAGACCAAGGAGATGGAAGTGAAGTGGGTTCATATCTGTTGGGGTCACCTTTTTTGCCTCTTCTTTTGAAGTAGGAGGCAAAACTATTGACCTGGCAAGTCACTGCAGAGAAAACATTTAAACCCCTGCCTATATTGTCACAACCCTTGCCACCGTCCTGCTTGGTAGCTCATTTTAGAATTTGACAACTTTATTCCTCGCAGTCTCTCCTGACCTCTACTATCACACAATGAAGACAATCTGCACTTTGAAGAAACACCTAGGACCCCTGTGGAGATGGCCTGCATTGCAAGGTTTAAACCTCGGACAAAGTCAATGAGCAGGCTTTCCGATTCAAAATCCCAAGAGTATGGAAATTTCACTCATATATTCAATAAGTGACCCAAAATTAGGAGTCTCCAGACCAAATGTGTTCTATGAGTTCAATCACCTCCTAGAATAAGGGGATATTTGATTGTCATCATGTCATCCATGAGCTTTTTTATTCTAAATTTCTCTTAATGGAAGGATTAATATTTTAATCATAGGGTATACCCATTTCTCAATGTTTCCCTGTATGTATTCTATGTCATGTCTGCACAGTCTATGAAAAAATAATCATTTTTCTCATTTGTAGTATATGAAAAAGAGCAAACATTCTAGCCACCAATAATTTTACTTTCAGTCCCTCACTTCGTACAGTTCTGAAAGCCATCACTATGAGCGAAATTAATGAGTCACAAGACCAAGGAATAAACTTGGATATCAACACTGGGTGGCCTGTGATCAATTGTTAATACCAGGTGGCTTTCAGCCACTGCCCAGATGATTCCCAAGGCACTTCTTCCATTTTTTTACCCCCAAATATCCTCTGAGGTATGGGATCTAAGCTTGATGTTAAATTTACCAAAACATAAATTTACCAAAACATACTGTAAAAACTGTACAATGTTACACCAAGCCACATAAAAATGATTTGGAAAAGAAAACTCTTAAAAGTGTCGTGAAAAAGAGACAGCATCAGAAATGCTACGAATAAATTTAATTCTTTATGGTCCTAAATTTCAGAAACACAATCAAGTCAATTTCCTATCCCCTCTCTTCACATGGGTAATTAAGGTTTAGTTGATTTATTGCCATCTGGATTTCTGCTATGAATTTATGCCTATTATAGAACCATAGGTGGAGTATATTTTTAAGGACTGTGGAATAATGTTTTTTTATCTTGGATCAGCAGAAATACAGACTTTCAGAGGACTCACAACTTCAGAACTGTGAAACACTGGATATTAGCCTCAGTGTAGGAGGCAGGGTTTGTGACAGGGACTAAACTCATCTCAGACAAACATAATCTCTCATCACAAAACATTATCTAACAGAAGCTCTGAAAACTGGCTGCTACATCCAAGATGAATTCACCACAAACAGAGCATTTTAAATAATATCATACAAGCACTCAATGTCTGCATATTCAGTCATGATTTAGTATTTAACTTTGAGTTATAAAATCCATAGAATAAACATACTACCTAAATGCTACTTTACTGATTAGTACCCTGGCTGATTTGAGACGCAGGTGAGTCAGTAAACGCACAATGAAACAAGGCCATGAAGTGAGAGGAAGAGGGTCGAGAGAGATACAATTGAATTTTAAAGGCATTCTGAGAGACTGGAAATTGGTATCACAACACAGGCTGTATTCCATCGGTGGATTATGGCAGAGAGCAGTTAAAAATGCAAAGCGGTTCTTAAAGCAACAGTACAAATAATACATCGAGTAGGAACAGGTGGAAAAAAAAGTGATCCCGAAACAGTCTATAGGTAATGCCTCTCAAATACCACTGTGGTTAACCTCTGACTATCAGTACACTCAAACTCATTCATTTAATCAGTGACACAAGACTAAGAATTTCTGCCAACCAAATTTTAGGGTATCAAAGGGACTGATGGAAAAAAAAGTGACAAGCAGATAAGCACAGAGACACTAGCTTCAAGTTTTAAAATAACTTAAACTAATTAGTACAATATTTTTAGTGACTTGTCATTTCACCTTTATTCGAAAGAGTATTAAAATGTTTTACCTGATACCTAAAGTGAGAACCAGGGAAGACTTTCAACTTCACCAAACATCTACCTGATGGAATTCATGCAAATTGAATTAAACTGTTAACAAAACCTTTTCTGTACTTCCAAATCTGTCTATAACACGATCATTTGTTAGTAATTGGATCTCTAGGACATTCTTTAAAATAATCACATACCCTCTTGACCATGCAACCTGATTAATAATGAATGAACATTCCTGAAAAGAATCACTTGAAAGCATGGCAGATGTCTCTAGGGATATGAAAGCTTTAATGATAAAAATTAAGGAGAAATGGGAGTTAGGTCACACTGTCTGATTATTTTAATTGAAACCTAGACTCCCAAAATTACTTAAAAGAATGCTTAAATACACCTTCTGGAGTTCATTTATACAAGCAGACAAACAAAAAGACACAAATGGCAATACAAAAAAGCAATCCTGAGTTAACCAGGAAAAATTGACCGATTCTGCTCTGTCTTAATAGTGAAGAAACCCCTTTAACAATCTCAGAAATGCAATTTTTTCCCTACTGAACGACTGATAAACAGGTTAACAACAGGAAATAGCACATTTGTCCTTAATAATTCTTTTACATCTCTCCAGATTCTTACAAATAGATCACCTTGAATACCCACCAATGGACTGCACCCTAGTTCTTTTTGAAGAAACATCGCCGTAGGCAGAGGATGGGAACCCACGAAATGACAGAAAGGCCACCGAGACCAGATGGTGGGTGGCAGGCAGTGCTGGAGCGGTCCTGTGTGTCTGTGAGAGCGTCAACAGTGAAACACAACAGGAAAATCGACGCGACAATTCCAGGAAGGCCAGCTCCACCTCATCCACCCAGCCAGGGTTGCTGAGTTGAAGAATCAAAACTCCCTGTTGCTTTCCAAATGCCTTTCCACGGACTCCGTCGTGATTTCCCTGTGCCCTCGCCCACTCAATGTTCAACTGAAATCAGATGAAAAGACGGCTCAGGTCAGGTCGACACCCACTGCCTTGTCCCCCCAAAATGATAACTTGGCACTGGAATCTGTATACCCTCATTGCTCACAGGGACCAGCAGCGGGTCAGTGTCCTACAGCTGAGCACTGGATGCCAGCTTTCCATATTGCCAACAGGAGCCCTTATGCCCAGCTCCGGCGTCAGCAACGGGCGCTCACCTCCCGTGCATTTTGGCCCTTTCAGTGTCCTACTAAACACATGGTCACATTATGCTCTGGATGCTGGTTTATTTTTTTTTTAATAATATTCTTATTATTTTGCGTCTATTTTCTGAATTAACATACAATATTTGGAAGAAGTTTTTAAAAATGTTAAAATCAGGAAGAGTGATCTCTTGTACAGACACAATAAAGCAGAGTCACTTTTTCTTCCAAAAATAGAGATCTAAATTGCAATCTACCATCCGAATAAACAACTGAAAAAATACGTGTGTATGAAACATGTACATATACACAAACAAGTTTTACATGCATGTACATGCATGCATGTATATATTATGCACACAGCATATCATATATACATGTCATGTGTGAATATATACATATAATACATACATAAACACACGCAGCAAATCTGTGTTGGGTGTCCCAAATTTCAGTCTCCAGAATAGCAAAGAAAGAGTGAATTGAGAATGGAAAGTAATCTTGTAAAAATTGATTGTCTAAAGGAAGAAGGGGAAGTTCTCTTCCTAAAAGCAAAAAGCAATGTGTCCTGCGCACTGCACTTCTTTCAAGGATGTTGCTTATCACGATGCAAGACCAGAACTGTAACTAAAGTAAGTCACCAGGAAAGTGTAAAAATACCAAACCAAACCAAAACAAACATGCTGACTGCAAACCTGCATGAGTCCATTTATACACCAGACATCTGGACTCCACCAAAGGTGTTTAAAGAACACTCTTGATAAAAGGGCAGACAGAAGGAAAGAACTGCTTCCTCGTGTGGCAGTTTGCACATCGTGACGCCTACTTTTTACGGCATTGCAATAGCCCGCAGTGAACCAAAGCATGCTTTACATGTTTGGACATCAAAATGCAAACATATATTTTCTTAGCTTATGTCTCTACACATCACAATTTGATTTCTCTTTTAACAATAAACAAAGGGATTGCTCAATTTCATAGACAGATGACTTCCCTAAGAAGTCCTCACTGCCCACGGGAGAGACATGCTTACATCATCAAATAGTATATGAAAAAACTTTTATTCAATAGATTGAAAAGCATCGCTTTTGCAAAAACAACATTAAAATTGTCAAAATTTCTGAGACATGTTGGCATTGTAGTGGAAAATTAGCCTGAACATCTCAAGTTGAAACATCAGGAAACAAACATTTACTCCACCCCTCAAAAACAAAAGAAAATGATCAACAACAACACATTTTATAATCTTCTGAAGAGCGTAATCTGACAACCTTTACAGGAAATTTTCCACTGTCAGAGGGTCTTAGACATTTCATGTCTTTTGCAGTTTATGTGAAGAAATAAAGCATGCAGTTTTAAAGGCAAATGGGACCTCTTTTACATTACATTGAAAATGACTGGTGTTTTCTAGGTCTATCCTGTACTGGGTGTCAGGCAAGAGTTTGCTTCTGAAGGCTGGGATTGCAGACTTCAAAGAGAAAGGAAGAGAGTGAGAACTTGAAGTCTGAATGATCTGCCAGGAGAGGGGACCAACAGGGAGGGTGCAACCACCCTTCCTGAACGCTTTTCCAAGTGTATTTACAGTTCAATAAGCATTTCTGTACACATTCATAGAACTACGTCCATGTCTATATAAAATCCCACATGTCTGCAATGGAATTAGTTAAATATGTGTCCATATGTATGCAGACCGCCCCCCCAACACACACACACACACAAGCAAAAGCACCTTTGCCAAATTACTTGGGACTTGATAGAATTCACTCTTCACAGACCTCCTACATTTGGGAAACTTTCTTTCCTCCAAAAACAGAAACCTGTCAATAATTTATGTATTACAAAACAAAAACCCGCCTACTCCTATCTGAAAAGAGTTGCCTAGAAATTAGCAAAATGACCTAAGAGGTCTAGTCTCTGACGGACAGACCAGTTGAGCTGGATTTTTGCAGCAAGTAGATTCCACCTGGAAAAACACTTGTCTCTTGGGAAAAGTTTTTCTTACTTCTTTTATAAAAAGCCCCTCTAGAAGGCAGAGAAAGCGCACACTTTCCCCTTCCCACTTATTATCCTCCAGGAGAGAAATGAATCAATAAATAGGCGCTGATGCTAGCCAATGTGGTATTTCACAATTGTTCTCTGAACACTGGAAAGCTTAAGTTCTACGACAGGAACAACCAATCTGGTCCCATGACTCACTGAGGTAATGACAATGTTACATAGTAACTGATTCCTATTGTATGAACTGGACTGAGAAATTCTCTCAAATATGACAGCCCCTTTTCTCAAAGGAAATCACTTTTTCTCTCAACTTCAAAGTTAGTCACACACAAAAACCTCATGCTCACAATACCCTGAAGCTACTTTGCGATCTTAAAAAAATAAAGAAAAGTAACCCTTATTCACAACTCCTGGTTAACTATTATAAAGAGCATGCTTTAAAGATTTCCCGTGATCACTGAAGCCCTACAGTCAGGGAATGGAGTCTTTTTTTTTTTTGAAGGCAACAGAAAGAGGAGTGACTCTTTTGTTCTGAATTGTTATTGTAAAGCACCACACGTGAGAAGGGGAACGAAGGGAACATGGCAATGAAAAGGACAACTGCGCTGACAAATGAAAACAGGATATTAAGAACAGAGTCGGAACTGTGCGTCCCCACAGAACAAAGGCGGGTGCTTCTTGGGAGAAATTCGAGCAAACATACTTTGAACAGATTTAAATACTAATGGATGAACTAGTTTTCCAGGCAGCAAGAGATCTTTAAGTCAGGGGCAATAAAATTAGGTTATCATCAACACACACACACACACACACACACACACACACACACAGTTTAAAGTAGCATAAAATTAAAAGTACTTTCAAATCACATTAAATCACTCACTTTCCAACCCATGATCCACTTCTTGAAATTGCTAGTATGTTTTGCCCCATCTAAAATAAGATACTGTTTCTTAAATTAAATAACTGAGCTCATTTAGTATATATTGCTAAGGAAACGGAATTTTTTACAAAAAGAAAAAAACATCTCTCCATTCAGAACATACTCTAACTTACACATTTTAAATGAAACCTTTAAATACAGCCTTCAAGAACTCCCAAGGAAGCTATGGAATGGCTTCTGTGTTAGAAACGATCATTGCAACTAACGTTAATATAACAGATTGGTTTTGTCAAGTCATGCTTGTATCCTCTACTCTTCTTCTGATGTGAATGCTGCTAAAGCTGCTAGAATGACAATATATTTAATCAGATCATCCTATAGTTTATTGGATTTATCACATAAGAATAATAATTATTATTATTATTGCAGTCTCTAAGCCAGGGGTGTCCAAACTTTTTTCAACGGTTTTTACCAAGGGCCGTATGCGGTAAAATACACAAACAGCCGGGCCACTCACTCGAGGTGAAGTACGTATTGCCTCACCTGGTTTATTTAAGTAAACTAAATATATTTTTGGAATTTGCTGTGGGCCAATTAAAAATGAATTGCGGGCCGCAGTTTGGACACCCCTGCTCTAAGCTAACAGGACTCAGAAAAGTAAACAATATATCCTATCTTGTACTGCATCTAAAATTGCAGGGTTTTTCCTCTTCTCTATGTTCTGCTACTGTTCTTTTTTTCTCTTTCCCCATCCTTTCCTTCTATTGTGAGATGAGAGATGGCCTGAGAGGCTTTCTTCTTTTAGATAATGCATTTAATCCAGCTTTCTCTTTGATGTGCTATCAGAAATCATGGGGTTAAGCTCTGAGCTCAATTGGCCAACCTGTCCTTGGTCTAGTTTTGGGGTGAGACCATCAGTGTGGTGTCGTGCAAAGAAACATGTACCTTGAAACCAGATAAACCTGAGTTTAAACCCTGGTTCTGCCATTTCCTAGCAAGGGCGGATAGGAGCCAGCTACTCAACATATCTTATACTCACAGATACTCTGCATATCTTATACAGTTTCCTTATCTGTGAAATGTGACAATGAGAGCAATCTCAAAGGGTCCTTTGAGGGTTAAGTGAGGCAAAGTTTTAAAAATGCCTGGCAAACTTGTAGCTCCCATATCCTTCTTCCTCTCTGGTTCTGAATCACTTCTTCTCACTTTTCTCTGAATGTATTAATTATCTGTATTTTTTTAATTGGAAACCTGTTCAAACCACTTTTAGAAACAGGAAGGATATAAATCTATTTATTCAATAATGCTCATGGAGTGTCCCATGTGAAGGAACAGTATATGACCAATAAATAAAATAGCATTCCTAATATTAATTACTCTTTAATAAACATCTTCACCTAGACAATCTAATCTATTTCCTAGGCTTTGCCATAACTTTATTCATTACCACTGGATCGCCCACTATGATCTTGAGGTTCCAGTTCTCTGCTCTCTGTCCCATATGAATACTTTGCCAGAATTTTTTATTTTGCAGGAAATAAGGGACCCTGGCAGGGGTGGGGGCAAGCGAGACTATCAAAAATAGTAAAGGGTTTCAGATTTTTCCTATTTGAAAGCTACTCGGTTAGCCCACTAGTTTCATGGATGCTGGCAGAAGACACGAAACCCCTGAATCAGAGACAAAGGACACTTTTAGTCAGGGCAGCAAGCATCATGTGTTTCATGTTCATATCAGTTCCCCTGTCCGCTCAAGTCCCACAGAGCGTCCCAGATACACGCAGCATATGCAGGGGGTTTGTATCAGAGCTGCACAACCCCAGCTTAGGACACCTGACTCTTTTATTATGGGCTGATTGCAAGCAAACCTGCTGGACATTTCGCCTGGGGAGAGACACAATGTTTACTATAATGAACAACAAAACAACCTGCCTTCTACCCTGGATGGAGACACTCTATCTCTCTACCTTGATCTTCTAAGGCTTCTCCTTGAAAAGATAATCTGGAACAAAGGCCATCAGCACCTCAGCTCACAAGAGGTACAGAAACTTGAGAGATCCATGGAGAATTATTTCCCAACAGGTCCTGTCTCCTCCTGGAGATCTGGCCAACAGTGGTCACTAGAAATCAGATCACCACGAGGCTTTCTAGCAGTTATAGTAGAGGTAGTAAACTGACACTAAATGACCTTGAGCCATGGAAGACCAGAGGTAAAAGGAACCACAAGAAAAGTGCTCCCTGCGCCTCATCCCCATCATCCTCTAATACCACCTGATGAACTGGGAAAACTGGCAGAGAGCAGGTAGGCCTCACACGTAGATTTTGCCCAAATAAACAAAGCCCTTAATAACTTCCTTATTAGTCCCAGCCTGTGTCTGGTCTGCAACTTCAACTCTTCACTCTTAACCTACACTCATTTTAAGAGTTCCGAAGAGTAAGCTAGTTTTGTTACTTTTACGACATTAGAAATCTTACATGTACATTAATTTGGCTTTCTTTAACAAAGCATATTTTTTTTAAATTTTAGAACTACTTTTGGAGTCAAACCAGAGAGAAAGTCATTTCTCTGATTATTCTTTCATTCGCCTGTACTTTTGAGGTTTTGCGGTATGCCAGGCCCTGCTCCCGGCACTAGGAATGCACTGGTGAATATGAGAGAAAAAAAAGGCCTGCCCTGGGAGAGCTTACGTTTTAACAAGGGAAACATAAAATAATCCAGGAAATGGGTTGAACCACGATAATTTCAAAGAACCATACATAAAATGAAAGAAAACAAAAGGATGACATGATAGAAGGTAGAAGGGTAGGTACAGGTCTATTTCAGTTAAGAAGATATTTCCACTCATATGTGTGCAGTCTTTCTTGATATTTTCATTTTTCCCCTCGTCAATAAACAAGCAAAGACATGTTAATTTCAAGATAAAACTTTCCAGCATTTAGGCAAAGAGTTGTGATTAATTTTTCAAGTTGTTAAATGTTTAGTTTCAGATATGCTTAAGGAATGATTTCTTTTTCAAAGACGTTAGAATCCAACTTTTACTAGTTCCTACAAAAAAAGACAGAGTGATGAATTATTGGAAAGCAGTGACCTCTTTATTTATTTTAGCAATGAAACTTGAGAGAGAAAAGCCATGATCACAGGGTGAACCAAAAAAACAGGAACTATGGTACTTAGAATTCCCTGAATGTCTGAGTGTTTGATGGCAGGATGTTCACCTCAAGTTGAAAGTAACCATGGACATGCAGTTCAGGGTACAGGGAAGGGTGTGAAGGAAATTAAGAGAGACATTTCAAGAGTCGCTGGTTTTGCTTTTGCCTCTCTAGAAGAAATTTCAGGAAGGAAAAGTAAAGTGGGGAAACAGGTACAGCCAGGGCTTCATGCCTGGAGGATCAAAGAGGAATTAAAACTAGAAGATCTCATTGCCTGAGAGATCTATTGTTTTATTGACAGTGACAACAATGACAAAGGGTATCTCAAAATAAATAAATTCACTGGCTAGGTAAAATTGCAGTAGCAGCCGAAACATGGCGAGCTGGAGGGAGATGACCACAGAGGGAATTGTTCTGGGAGAATAAAGAGTTGCTATTGCAGCTCGAGCAGAAGCCAAGGGAAGAGCTTGGGGAAGTCTGGTGGTGGGTGCCAGGTACTTCCTAGAAAACATAAGATTTAGGAGAGGAGGGAGTGGCAGGAGCAAGAGGGGGTTATAAAGCAAGTCATTCTCAGAGAGTGAATTACCCCCAACCCAAAGACTTTTTGACCTAAAAACCAAGATTTAAAATGTTTCTTTGGAGGCTTGACATCTGCCAAAAAATATTTGTAATCTATATGAAAACAAATTCCATAAATGCCACAAGGCTTCTAATGTCTTTTAAAAAATACTCTCAGGGCAGGCTAAACTCTGAAAGATTTTTCTTACATTATCCAAATGTTTCCTTGTTGTATCTTTGAGGGAAATTATAAATGTAATTTATAAAACAGGAAATCAAGACATTGCCTGGAAATTAGTATTAAAAGGCACGATCTTGGGGACTTGACTCGAAGCATTTTTTTTGTTGTTGTTTTTCTTTGTGTCTTATTTGTCTGGTGTTTAGGATTATTTGAGCCTTAAAGAAAAAAGTTGCATTTTAAGCTAGTAAGTGTGCATTTCATCTTGTATATTTTATCCTTTCACTGAATCAAATTATATAAGAAGCTGGATTTTTGAATATAAGTAAAGGTGAAATTGAAAAGACAGTACTTGAGATGCAATCTAGGGCTTAAAAAAATCACTTATAAAAAGATATCTGGCTTTAAGAACAGTGAGCTTTCAAGGTAGCTAAGATATCTTAAAGTGGGGTATATTTATTTTGATAATAAACATGAATACTAACTGGAGAAAGAATCACAATTATATGAGAAAGCATTGCATTAAAAAAACTTGTTAATGTCTGATTTGTCATTTTAAGGTAAAGATCGGTGGGTTATCCCTTGTTGCGAAGCTTCTTGAGCTTGTCCTTATTTAAATCAAGACACTTGATCCAAGGCATGATTCCAAACAGTTCTGTCAATTTAAGTCTATTCTTTCCATTACAAATTCCTCCAAGTGACTCCCTCTTGTAAACGGATGCAAATATTCCGTTTCACAACTCTATTCATTTTCATCCTTAGAACAGAGATTGGGAAATCGCTCACTGCCAGGGCGCTGGGCAAAGGGTGCAAGATGATGTCATGGTGACTTCCCAGAAGGGAATTTTGTTGTGCGTAAGCCATTGCCAGGCAACTTCCCCAATCATCAACTGCCAAAATATCATGGTCCAAATCGGGGCGCTCTGATCCCCCTTCCTGCCCCGCCTAGCAGCATCCAGAAGCAATTCTTTGCATGGGTGCTTCTTCATCGTGATGCTGACTGGCAGCTTCAAGGATTAAACTCAGGTCCTTTATGCACATTAGCCCCCTGGAGTGTTGAACTCTAAAACCTCTATTTTCTCCTGAGTCTACCCTGTATCTCACAAAACCCTAGGTAGCCACTGTGGCACACAGCCTTTTTCCCATTCCAGGTTATCAAAAGAAAACAAAACAAAACACCAGACCCTACAACAATATGATGGAGGTGGTAACGATGGAGGGTTTGTAGCGTAGTGGGCAGATTCCAAGTTCTTTCATAGCTGAGACTTGGGAACCCATTTACTTCTGTATCATTAATACTTCACATTCGCATGAGCACAGTCTTCTTACAATGGTACAAATGATCAACTGGCTGAATGAAAACTGTGTGCTGTGTGTGTTACATATATACATCCATAAAAAAACAGCCCTCAAAACTGCTCAATGAAAATCAAGATCAGTGTCTTCTTAATCAAGCAAAATTTCCCACTTCACGACTACATTAAAAAAAAAAAAAAAGTAGACCAACCATCTGGCCTGTCTGTTACTTGAGGAATTTTGCTCTTCACTTCCTGGTGGTGATTTTTAGCAAAACATAATTTCATTTATAAATTATTTTTACCACGATGCATTTCCTTCTGTGCGCTACTTTAAGAAACGAGTAGAAAGCATTGTTCTGTTTCTAGGAAAATACTTCTGAATTCTAAATGGCAGCTTTGAAAGAGGAAGGGTATGCTTTAAAGAGGAAGACAGAAGTCAAACCATAGTGAGAGCATCAACTACTCATATTTCTTTAAACATTAACACCTCTGCCAGCGAGCTCTATCTATACGCATATGTATAAATGTACATATAGATATAGAAATATAGCAATAATTAAAATCCAGAACAAAAAAGCCACCACTGCCCTGCTCAGTCAAGGTGTTCATGCTATGCACTCTCCAAGAAATAAGTTAGAAAGTGAAATTCACTTGTGCGGGAACTAGGATTACAATAACAGTCAAACTTCAATGAATTGAAATTCTCTGGAAATGGGAGAATTCTGGTTAATTTAATTTTCTGGTTAACTGAACCCCAAATAGAAAACCTTTCTTCTTCTTTTTTTTTTTTTTGGTTAAATCCTCATTTAAATGTTCCTAAAATGCTTGAGACCAGTTTACTTGCATAAATACAAACCATATACTGGATCTAATTTAAAGGTTCTTAGGGAATTCTAAATTTTATTGTTCCTTGACACCATCATTATAAAGATCTTTTTATTCCCTTTCATCACAAATAGAGATTTAAGAGATTGAGTTGAGATTTAAGAGATAAGTATGACCATGAATATTTACATTAATCCATAATATCACCTTCTTCCTTGTATTTCTCAAATCTCTTGGAAAAGTGTAATGTAGAAAACTGGTTAATAGAGAGGTTTTATTCTTTTGGCAAAATTCAGGTAAACTGAGGCTTTTGTATGTTTGTGCGCTACAAAAACTGACAAAACTTCCTCTTCTCTACCTGATTAATAAATGTAAAAATGAATAATTTTAATATAGTACTTCTAATCAATTTTATTTACACAAATTAAAGACCATGTAAATGCCTTTGATGTATATATTGAAAAAGCACTAGGATTTATTTAGGTTTCATGGTGGAACATATAAGGGTGACCCAAAACTGGCCCCATATGTTCTCCCTTCCACAAGGTATTCTAGCCGTCACTTGGGCTCCATGCTCCAATTTCTCATAGAACTGTGCCACCTTGAGCTACCAAATAATAACACTGTATTGAATCAAGATATTGCCCAACAGAAAGAGACCTCTAGTCTTACAGCAGGCTTCCTGCCCTTTGGTGAAGATTATTGTAGAAAGAATTCCTGCATTGGGTAGGAGATTAGAAAAATGTCTGCTAAGATCATTTCCAATTCCGATACCTTGCACTGTATGTGGAAGGGAAGACTGGGGCCTTCTGCTCTCTCTCTCTCTCTCTCTCTCTCTCTCTCTCTCTCTCTCTCTCGCACACACACACACACACACACACACACAAAACCACTCTTTCTCTGGGGTAAGGGGTGTTACCATACACTCATCCTCAAAGCAGCACTAGGCAGAATCTAATGTTGTTCATTGAAATCCTATTATTTGCCAGGAACTCTGTTAGCTACTAGACACGCAGTAGGATTTTCATAAAGATTTCCATAAAGGACTGAATGAAGCTGAAGGGATCAGCCATATCTCACTTACAGACCTACAAAAGATTTCCTTATAGATAGATCAAGGATGCCAAATTTCATGGCAATGTTGTAGTTTCTGGACAATGGCGTTTTGAAAATGGTACAGTGGGTATGCCCTAAAAATAGGACTTTATTGTAAGGCATAAATATGCCCATTTATATATTAATTTTACCAACTAATATGTCTTGGGCACAAATGTATTGAGAATATAGGTACTGAGTAGATGTTTTAGACCTCAGTCTGCAACTCAGTGTAGACTTTGCCTGTGATTGATGGGTTTTTCTTCTTGCTCATTTTGTCCTTGTATTTGTACTGTCTTCTCTCAGTATCTTTTCACCAAGTCTTGCCCTGAAGAAGGGTAATGGCACTAAAACCACAGGCTTTTTTTTTTTAACGACCCCTCAGGGAACATTATATATTTAAACCTTGGAGAGTTCTGCAGACTCTACAAGCTGGAATACTTAAAAATGATGCAAGGGACACGAGGCTGATTTGGATCCAACACGTCACCCGTGATTTCCGGGATGACTGAGTCAATATGACGTCCTGGGTCAAGAGTCTGGATAATCAAGAAGTACAATAGATTGTTACCTGCGGACTCCATGTGAAGTTGCCCTTCCATTAAATACTTAAATAGCTTCCTAAGAAAAGGGCAAAAAGGTCTCATGATGCATTACTTAGTTAACAATTATACCCTGATAGACAGTGTGCTGATATTGAGTTTTCACTGCACAAAACAAGTATCTATAAAAAGAATTACTAACTTAATGGAAATAATAGTTATTTGGGGGAGTTGCAGACTTCTAGGCAAGAATGAAGAATGCATTAATTTACTTAACACCCAAATGATTGATTGACATGTAATGCAATTTACATAAGGCTTCCTTTGAATTTCCTATTTTTTTGGACCATTCCTTCATATACCCAGTTGACTTTTTTTTATTAGCATCTACAACTTGTGCAGGCACTTTATATAAACTGTCTCTAATCCCTATCCAAACCCTAAAAAGTAGGTATCATTTTCCCCATTCTGCAGACGAGAAAATTGAGGCTCAGAATTAAGGCATCTGCCCAGGGCCACACAGCTAGCACATGGTAGAGTCCAGTTTAGAATCTGGGGTTTTCTGACTTTTGCATTGGTCATGAAGTCTTCAGTAGGATCCATTTAGGAATTTCACAAGCTAAGCACTCCCCAGTCTCCCTTAGAAGAACTGACATCTGGATCATATTGGCAAGTGGGTGCTTTAAACATGAGAGAAAATTAGGCAAAAAAACCTAAGACTGGATTACGTCCATGAGTTCACTCACCAATATCTCCCCAAGTACTCTTTTTTTATGTATAACTAGCTTGTCATCCAACCTTTCTACTCAGTGAACAATGGCTTGTGACCTCCCGGTTAGCAAGTTCACAGGAGAAATATATCAGTTATAATTAATGTTTACTAGAATAAATGTAAATATTTTAAAACATACAACAGTTCCAAGCACATGTGATTTCCATTTTATTTTATGAAACACTAAAAATCCACTTGTCCACCCCATTAATTATAACCTGCTCTCAGCCCTGACCTGTATATAATTCCCTCTGACGTAAATTGGAACAAGGTGCTCAGAATGGAAGCAGCCTACACCCCAACTGGGCTACAAAATGTCAAGTTCCCAAACCTCTCCAAAGTGTAACCTGACATTTTTCTAAGATTAGAGGCAGTTTGTGAATTTAAAAAGAGGGCTTAAAGACTCACCACAGTTAAATCCTACAGTAACTCCTGAAATATCCAAAGTAAACAGGACTAAGGGTGCTCTGGGGACACCAAAACCTTGCTAGGAGAGAAGAAACACTCTTTAGTAGGTGGTATTTCTTTGCAGAAAATAATGTACGTGCATTCAACCAGAATTAAGAAGAATGCAACAATAAACTTTGAGGCAGGAAGCCCTCTGGAGATCTAAAGAAGTCATGAATGGGCCATGCAAAATACTTCTCGTTTTCCTACATGTGAATGATTGAGTTTACGCTGCCCATTAATCCTAAATGTTGAAGGCAAAAAAGAGAATGGTTAACTTTTCTAACAGTATTTTTCTTGACACAATTGTAATATGTATTCATTTCTAACATTCCCCAAAAGCAAAACACCTAGAAGAATCTAACCACTAAGAAGTGGCATTTGGTAGATTTATCTTTCTAGTCATTTTTCTGTACATCTTATCCACAGAAACGAGAACATACTTTACATCTTGTTTTGTGAGTTGTTACTTTAAATATAATATATTGGGTGATTTTCCAGGTTCAAAGACTCTTCTCATTTCTCAGGATTAATCTTAAGTACATTTTAGTACAACTGAAATATTACTGCCACTTACCAAATCAAATAGATATGTAAGCTGAAGATTTAATAAATATTAAAATGTGAGCAATTTCTATTTTCCCATTATAACATGCACTGTCAATAAGAGTGATATTGCCCCCAAGGGGGAGAAAATTAGTTTTTGGTGGCAAAAAAATCTTATTCTTTTTGTGTACAAAGCACAGATACACATAAATAACTATATAATATAGTTGTAGCATTAATATTCCATGGCGGGGAGTGATTCAAAAAAAATGTTTAAAAAGACTCCTCAGGGCAACGATAAATGCAAATAGGTTGTAAAATACTGTACGACAGCATCAGACTTGTAAATCATGGCCTTTATGTTGCTGGAATTCAAAAGATGAATTTTCCATTTTAAATGTTTCATCCTTGAATGAATTTCAGCCCATTTCTGAGTTGGAGAAACTGAGGTTCCAAGAAGCAGATGTTTAGCGAGTTCAGGGCCCAGGTGGTCAGGCCAGGCCCATCTGGATTATCGTTCTCTCCTAAAAGTGATATGCCCATTGTCAGCACATGTTAGTTATATCTGCCATGTTCTTACCAAGGACTCGATGGGGTGTGGGGTTAGGAGGCACATGTTGAGTGAGAAGATGCTTTGAAGACAGGCAACAGACTACCTGTGAAAGGACCAGCTCTTGGTGTGTGCTGCCCTCTTGTGCTGTCTTGGCCTCCAGTATGCCTCTTCTCAACACCCTTAAGTTGCCCTAAACTGATGGGCCATCTGCCGCGAATGTTTGTTGGTGTTTCTGTGACCACCACCACCCAGGAGGTGGTCACAGACAGAAGAGAATGCCCCAAAATACAGATTTCTTTGCAGGAAGAAGCAAGTGTCAGGAGGAAGGAAACACCATAGAGTTTGTCATCTGCCCTTTATCCCTGGGAGGGCATGGACCAACTGTGCACAAAGCTGTTGTTATCATAGGCAATACAGCTCAAATGAGCAAGGCAGCAGCTGAAAATCCTCTTCATTTTACGATACGCAGAATTTCTAAAACGGTGGCCCACAGATGTCTGCCTTAATCTCCAGAACCTACGAATGGCGGATATCACTCCGCTGATTGTATTGTGTTATATGTATGCATGCACCGTGTTTCCCCAAAAGTAAGACCTCGCCAGACCATCAGCTCTAATGCGTCTTTTGGAGCAAAAATTAATATAAGACCCAGTATTATATTATATTATATTATATTATATTATATTATATTATATTATATTATATTATATTACATTATAACAGCCAGGTCTTATATTATAGTAAAATAACACCAGGTCTTATATTAATCTTTGCTCCAAAAGATACATTAGAGCTGATGGTCCGGCTAGGTCTTATTTTCGGGGAAACACAGTAGCACAGTTGACATTAGGAGAGACAGATAATCCAGATGGGCCTGGCCTGACCACATGGGCCCTGAAAAGCTGAGAGCTTTTTCCACCTGATGGCAGAAGAGAAGTTTAGAGAGATCCTATGTGTGCGAAAGACTCAATGTACCCTTGCTGCTTTGAGGATGGAGACAGCCACATGACAAGGAATGCGGGTGGCCCCTAAGAAGAAAGAGTGGACCCCAGCTATGAAGAAAATGGGGACTCCAGTCCCCATAAAAATGCAAGACAATAAATTCTGGCAACCAGCCCAGTGAGCTTGGCAGCAAATTCTTCCCCAGGGCCTCCAGATCAGAGCCTCCAGATCAGAGCCTAGCCCAGACAACACCTTGATTTCAGCTTCGTAAGACCATGAGCAGAGAACACAGGAGGCCACCTAGACTTATGACCTACAGAACTAGGAGCTAATAAATGGGTGTAGTTTTAACCTGTAAGTTTGTGGTAATTTGTTACACAGCAATAGTAAACGAATACCCTCTCCCTTCTCTACAATCATACCAGTCATAGAAATGACTGGCATTCTCAAGATGTTTGTCTCTAAGTCATAGACCCTGGTCAGTGACAATTAATGCAAATAAAGTTTCTAATCTTGGGCCTCTCACTGACCTTCGCAACCCTTTGAGAACCTACAAGCAATCCTGCCACCCATGGCCTAGCTGTTGACCATTGCTCTGATCAACTGTCCCTGGGGAGGAGTTTCATCACGTTCACTTCATAATCAAGTTCTCGGCGCTCTCCATCCTCCCGCCCTGGTTTATTTAGTGCTTAGCAGCTTCTCCAGCTCATGCATCCATCTGATGTATTTGTTTCACTTGAAATGTCCTTTACCTGCTTAGAACTTTTCTTTCTACATCTCGAACGTTTCATCTGCCTCTCTAAGTCCCCATGCCTTCGTTTTCCTATCATGGGCTGCTCAAAGGATTATGTTAGAAGATAACTGGAAGTCTAAATATTCCTCCATGCCTTCATTTCCCTCAGTTTTCTGTAGGGAAAATAGAAGCAGTAATTGCTAACTTATATGCTTAGGCGCAAAGAGAAGGAAGGGGATTAGGTATCAGATATGTCTTAACTGGAAGTTTTCCAAGTCTTTTAGCAACTCTGGTTCCTGCTGCAAGGTTTAAGTCTTTCTAGGCCTCATTTTTCTCATTTCTAAGAGTACTAGTAGTATTTAATTCATGGAGTTGCAAGGAGGAATAAAAATGGTAAAGGTCTAGATCACAGAAACTGGAATATGAAAACAATTATTACTGTGAGAAGAATTCAGGTGATAGTTTGCAAAAAATGCTTTCTATTTTTCAGGACATAGCTTTGTAAATAATCTCTTTATCTCTTCCATTATCACAAGAACAAAGCCACAGTAAAATTTAAGGCAGACTTCAGCCTTGACAATGAGAATACTGTATGATATGGAAACCATCATTTGACATTAGGATGCAGTATCTGTTACTTTATACATACATTATCGATATATACATTATATACACTATGCATATACTTTGTATACTTTATATACTTTGTGTATACTTTATATACATTATGTATATACTTTATACATACCTTATGTATGTATACATACAAACATAAAGAAAAACTTTTAGGATTAGGAAGAAAGTTCTGCAGTTGCCATATTTGTTAGGATATTTCTGTTGTTTTTTCTCTAAAGTTGAATAAACTGTAAGCCCCCTGAGGCCAGAGTACATGTTTAATTCACCTTTGAGACCTACAAAGTCTGCTGAGAACTGTGGCCTCAGTGGGCACTTGACTTATTTATGCATCAAAAAATCAGTTAAACAGTGAAATTTATGCTGAAAACTGTGGTGAGCTCAACATTTGATTTTTTCCCTCTGAATTCTCTTATGATCCTAGTGAATATAGGTTTCATTTTTCTTCAAATTAATAGCTATTAATAAATAGTTCTAAGACAGAACCAAGGGGAATATTTGGGAGTTACAGGGAATAGGCCAGACCTTCCCCAAATCTCCATGTTCCTCAACTTCTGACTTGTGCTCAAATCAGAAAATAAACCCAAAGAGTATAATATAAACAGCCAACATATTCCAACTGTTTTCTTTCTTTTGCATTTCTAGCTCATTACCCAGGCAGTGCTGCCAGTGTCTTAGTGGCTGCATTCTGTAGGAGCCATTAACACCAACAGCTCCTTCATGGATTGGAAAACGGAGGACTTTTATTTCCAGATTTAAGAAACACACTTGCTGAAGAGTTTTCTTTCCGTAAATTACTTGTCATTAAAATAACGATGGATGCACTCATTAGTCAAATTAAAGATCATCTTTCTGCAAGTGTATCAAATGCAGATAAAGTATAAAGAAGCATTGTTGGTAGTTTTTTTTAAAAAATGTGAACTTAATGAATAACTTTGCTGTTAAAATTCAGCAGCCAGGGGCAATGAAAAGTTCCCAGGGCTTTAAATTCACAGCCTTGGCAGACTTCTTAATGGTCTCTGTTCAAGATATCCATAGCTTCCCTGACTTAAAAATAAAATCTCAAAACCACACAAGGGAGCACTATTATACTCGAAATACTCTTTAGAAAAGATCCTATTAGCTGATTTTTCATAATTTGCTAGAAAGTTGACTGTTACAATTTAGTGTCTCAATAGCTTGGCCTTTAAACATAACATAGCATTATTTATTGCTTTAAGTTGTACATTGGCTTAAGGACTTTAACATGCTTCACACAAACCTGTTGATGACTTGGGCACCTTTCTAAGCCATTAGCCTAGAGCCGAGGGTCTGCAAACTATGGCCCTCGGCCTGTTTTGTGTGGTCTGCAAGCTAGAAATGGTTTGCGTATTTTTAAGGGCTGAGAAAAAAAATCAAGAGTCATATTTTGCAACGTGAAAATTATATGAAATTCAAATCTCAGTGTCCAGAAATAGGACATTTTTTGGAGCATTTCACCTCCAATTATTTACCTATTGCTTATGGCTGAGTTGAGTAGTTTCAACAGAGGCTGATGGCCCACAAAGCCGAAAATACTTGCTATCTGGCCTTTATGAAGAAGTTTGCTGAGCCCTGTACTAGATTTATATGGTATGAGGATGGTGCAAACTGCTTGAAACTTTGTCCCCCAAGAGCATGGAGTTGTCCATAAAGCCTGGACGTCTCTGAGCACTGCCCTTATTACACTTACACACTGTTTCCTAATTCCTGGGGCTGAGGAAGGAGGGAAGTCACCAATATGGCTGCATGAGTACTCTGCTTGTTCCATTTAGAGCTGGGACAGGAGTATTTGAAGCTGCGTATTTTAAAATCTACATAAAATTAGCAAGTGGTTCCCGATAATCACTAAGGACCCCCCCTTTTTCATTAAATGCCGGTGCTCTGCTTATCATTTAAAAAAACAGCTTTACTGAAATATAATTCACATATCAGAAACTCACCCATTTAAAGTGTACAAGTCAGTGTTGTGCAACCATCACCACTAATTCCAGAACATTAATAAGACCCAGTATTATATTATATTATATTATATTACATTATAACACCCCAGAAAGAAATGCCACACCGATTAGCAGTCCCTCTCCATTCTCCCTTCCTCCTAGTTCCTTGCAACTACTTATCTACTTTTTGTTTCTATAAAATTAGCTTTTTCTGGAATTTCATATATATCATACAATATGGGTCCCTCTATGGCTGGCTTCTCTCACTTAGCATGAGTTTTAAAACCTCTTCAATTTCAACTTCACAAAAACCCAAGGTTTAGAAGTATCTGATGAAAAGAATCACTTAAAAGTAATGACTGTCCAATCTCCTTCAAATTTTTTGAAATGATAAAAATAGCCTACAGACTTTTCTCATGGCTCACAGGAACACCTATGAGTCTGAGCAATGCCATTTAGGACATTGCTCTGCCACCGTGTGCTCATTCTATCATTTCCTCAACAAATATTCACAGAGCACCTGGTATACACCAAGAACTGTGCGAGGTAGGGAGCAAGATGTCTGAATTTCAGATCTAGCTCTTCACAATCTTACTTTTGATTAGATACTAGCTTGCTCTGTCAATCCGTAAGCATCTTATTGCCAGCACATTGTGTGTATTTTCCAGAGTTCTAGTCTTTTATGTAAAAATGATGTAATTTCTTAGGATGTTCAAAACAATTTAAGTTGCCTTCAACTTTCCAGATAGCTGAAGAAAGCTCCTGATTCCTCATCCCCCTCCCTTTTCCTACTTATCTGCCCCCTTTTTTCTTCTCTTCCATCTTAGGACTCCTTTATTTGATTACTATTGTGAGTCTTATAATACACACCAGCAAGATACTGCGAATATCCATGGAGTATTAGACAGGAAAAGGGAACAAAATTGAAACCTTGTCCATTAATGATTTTTGTCTTAGTATCTAGATGCCTGCCATCATGTTATTGCTCACTCACTAGCAGACTCAGAATTTCCATTCCAGAAGTAAGGTAGGCAAAGTCGCTAGAATCCAAGCAGTGAGAGTTTAAAACAGTGGCTTTAAGATCACTGGGTATTAGGAGCCGAATGGTATCTCTTTCCTCCAATCAGGTGAGTCTCTCCCACAGACAGATCATTTAACTGTTGGACATTTGTACTTACTAACATTGCTTGATCCTAAAGGATAGAGTCCAAATCAAACACATCTGGGCATATTTAACCTAGAAAAATGCCCCCAGAAGGCCCTGTTAGCTTTGCCTTTGAAGTGCTGTCAGAGAACAGAGTAACTGCACATGTTCTGTGCTGTGTAGAAGGGGCCAAACATGGGTAAAAGCAATAGGGAGATACAGAGATTTTATCTAAGGACAAACTTTGTACCTATGAATGATGTCCCAAATCGGAATGGGCCTCGTGAGAATCCCTTCCTGTACTGGCATTCCTGGGGCCATTAGAAAGGGGGTGCTGGTGACATTATAGGAATTAAAAGAGGACAAGGTACAAAGAAATGAACCAAAGACCTTTGACTCCCAGTAATGTAGTCTGTGGCAAAGGTGGTGCTAAGAAACCCTGTTGGGGAGATTTTTAGTTTAAAGTAGCTATGAGGGTTCAACCCCAAAGAGTGGTATGTTTTTTAAAGTGATAAAGATGTTTCAATGTCAATGGTAACATAATTTTTAAAGTATTTATGCGATAATTTAGCAAATGAAAAGCATTAGTTAGGTTAATGTTAGCGATTTTTAACCTGTCCAGATATTGAATATTATATCCTTTTTTAAAAAAAGATATTTGGACAAAAGGCCAGAAGTAGTCTTTGGAATTAAAAAGAAAATATATGTATTCACATATATAAATTTGAATAGTAAATACTTACTCTTTATATATAGATTCTTAAAATGATCACTAAACAAGAGCTCCATGACAAAACCTGAAATTTAAAAACACAAGGCAGTATGTGTTTTTTCACAAGAAAATCATGAACCACAGGGAAGATTCTACCTTGACATTAATTATCAAGAACACAGTAATTTAAAATCTAAAAGCATTCCATTGCCTTAGGCTGGAACTAATCAGAAGTATTCTTCACTTCTTGAAGTTACGTTTTCTACTCTTGGTTCAAAGTTAAAAATCTCAAAATTAATGTACAGCTTGAAATGCTTTTAAAAGGCTTTGTGATCAGGAAACAAAGCATGAGCTGCCTCTGCTACACATATTTTTAAGACTTATATTGAATATTACTTTCTTATCATGTCATAACTTGAGAGGCTCCGATAAGGTTTAGTACCAGCTAGAGTATTTGAAAATCCCTATAACTTCAATTATGATATTCCATTACATGGAAGTGACATTTTATCGCAAATAACCAATGTCACATTTTAAAAATTCACTTTTCATTAATTAATGCAGTAATCCATACATGCAGCAGATAGGTAAATTAGTTGCGTGCTAGGCATTGAGGAAAATGCAGACCCTCCACCGCATAGGTGTCAAGGACTTACTCAGCGTTGTTTAGAAGAACTGCTAAAAAATTAGTCTTTTTTTCTTTACTGACATTTTATGGATTTGAGTGAAAGTTCGTTCAGCTGCTGTTATAACCTCAACCAATAAACAATTTGTAAGAAGATACTGTACCCCTAAAAGGTCACCTTATACAATCCTTGCATATAAAAGAAGGCAAAGATGAGGATGGTAGGGGATCCAGGTGACATTATAAGGTTTATATCATGACACTGTACCTTAAAATAGAGCTTGTCGGGCAATGTTGGAAATTAGAGGTATGTTATCTTAGGTTCTAGCAACCCTTTGCTATATAACTTCAAAAACAAATGAACCTCTTATTCCGCTCATCGGGACTGTGTAGGAAATGGAAGTGTGCACGAGTTCCTATAACACAGATCTTAAATGAAGTTACGTAAAGGAAGCACGAAGTTATAATGCTGTAACTTCATAAGAGATTTTGTAGAAGAATATTATATAAAGAAAACTGGTATCATTTTCTACAAGGATGATTTTTAACCTATGAAGTAACATGTATTCTTACATTAGAAGTAAAAATTCCCCTATATAATCCTATAAACAAAGGAGGATCATTTTGGGGGCTCATATGGATGTAATATTTCTCCCTCCAAAGCCTTCCCTCAACATAGTCTACAAATCCCTTTGGATACTTTTTAAATAACCAAGCATTTTCAAGTATCTTTGAATACATTTACAAATATATTCTATTATCTGGGGAGTCAATCTGTATTTCAGTGAATTTTTTATTGGTTAATTTTCTTATTAAAAGTCATTTGCTGTCCTTAAGTGTCACTTGAGTTTAGTATGCTGGGACCCCAAGCACATAGAAAAGAACAAGAACACTTCGAAACACACCCTCACCTAGAAGTAGGGATATCTCCAGGCAGTTTATAAATCTCTGCTCCTGAGAAAGGCTTCACTCTGGATTGCTAAGCATTCCTGGGGGATTTGTATTACAATACAATTCAATGGTGTATTTTACAGTAAGGGCCATTATAGCTGTGAATTATTGATAACTATTGTCTGAATCTTCTAGCACACTGTAACAATTTATATTCTGTTACTAATAAAAGGAGGTAAGGGTGAAAAACAAAAATGGAATTTAAATTGTATAAGTAATGTAGGAATATTTCATTTTTATACATGAGGTTATAGTTTATTTTTGTCTCAGGTAATTTATAATTTATATGTTAATATTAGATACATATTTTAATTCTAATACCAATACAAATATACTCTTTACAGTATTTGAAACAATAATTATTTTTACCCTCTTTTAATTCTAAAATAGAAAAATGTATTTATGCAATATACTAAGATATAATAAATATAAAATATATTTTTACCTTGTAAATATAATTTAAGGTAAAAAATACGGAGCATTATATATGATAAAATTATTTTTACTATATAAGTATAATTTAAATTTAAAAAACTGTATTTTCTCTTGCCTGTTTCGGAGTTCTTTAAATGTCTTAAAACCTCTACCATTAGAGAATTCAGTGCAACAAACTGAAAAAGAAGATCAGTATTGTGCCAATATCTCTATGAAATTCTCTATGTGGATACAAATATACCTCATTTAAAAAAGATATTTTATTATCTACTCAATTTTATAACTGTTGAAATAATCACGATATCAAATATAAGTGATAAACCATCAACACAAAGTAAAACAAAACCATGTTTGCATGAAGTTTTGTTAATTATGTGTATTTGTTTTTTAAAGTATTGAGTACAAGATCTTTAAGAAACAAGGGCTGATATCTTCCTTCATTAACCTCTAGTCTTCAGCTATAATGTGCAAAAGCAAATTTAAAGAGACTGTGGTATTTATCAGAAGTGACCAGCTGGGCACCGAAACCTGCCTCATGGTAAGGAGATGCTGGTCCAGTTTCTGTGACCCAGTGATCTACCTTGAAGCTTGAGCTTCTCCTTCTCTTCTAGAGAATCACCTAGACCAATGATTCTCAAAGAGTTGAAGGGTGTTATTTTGCCCCCAGTGGATATTTGGCAATGTCTGGAAACATTTTTGGTTGTCAAAACTTGGGGCAGGGGACAAAGGGGAGCTACTGGCATCTAGTGGGTAGAGGCTAGGGATGCTGCTAAACATCTTTTGATGCACAGAACAGCCCCACAAAGAATTATCTAACTACTAATTTCAATAGGGCCAAAGACGGGAAACCCGGACCTGGAAGGATCTGGATTGGGTGTTGGGGAACATTTAGAATGAAAGTCCAAAAAAGCTTGTGAATGTGTGTGTGCGTGTGTGTATATACACCTATCTATACATATATTGACAATGGAGATAGATCATGCTCCTGTTTAACTTATGCAAATGCAAAGGCAAGGGAATATGTTTGGGGGAGCGGGACAGTGAAGAGAGAGGAATTTTAAATAGTCTTGGCAATTAGTAATTCTTCCTGATATTAAATGTGTCCATTCCCCAAAGTGAAGATGCATGAAGTATATAGGCCTGCCATGTCTTCAGTAAGTATCAATTCTCTGTGTTTCTTACAGTATAAATTGAAGACCAATTTAATGTTTAAAGTTTATTTTGTACAGCATTGGGGGTTTTTTGTTCATCAATATTTTAGCCAGGGCTCAAGTGAAGATCCAGCAATCACAGGGAATTTGGATAATTCAGTCATGCACCAAAATGGGCTCATTTGGGTATGAGAATTTTACCTGGGAGGTACTGAACACACCTACATTGAATTACGAAGTATTTCTTCACCTATTAAAAACCAATACAAATGAGATACCACTACACACCTACCAGAATGGCTAAAATAAGAATGGTGAGAACATCAAATGTTGGGGAGGATGCAGAGTAACTCGACCACCAATAAAATTGCTGGTGATAATGTACAATGTTTCAGCCGCTCTGGAGAACTGTTGGGTAGTGTACTGCAAACTAACCATGCACTTACCACATGACCCAGCAATCGAATTCCTGGGCATTTATCCCAGAGAAATGGAAATCACATAAAATCCTGTACACAAATGTTCATAGCAATTTTATGACAACAGCCCCAGACTGGAAACAACCCAAGAGAGTGAATGGTTTAACTGTGGTACATCCATACCATTGAATAGTACTACTTGGTAATGAAAAGGATCAAACTACTGATATAGGCAGCAACTTGGATGAACCTCCAGAGAATTGTGCTGACTTAAAAAAAAAAAAAATGCCGGAGCGGCCGGATGGCTCAGTTGGTTACAGCACAAGCTCTGAACAACAGGGTTGCTGGTTCGATTCCCACATGGGCCAGTGAGCTGCGCCCTCCACAACTAGATTGAAGACGACTTGGAGCTGATGGGCCCTGGAGAGACACACTGTTCCCCAATATTCCCCAACAACAACATAAATAAATAAAAATGCCAATCTTGAGGGGTTACATACTGTATGATTACATTTATGTAATATTCTTGAAGTGACAAAACTATAGAAATGAAGAACAGATTACTAGTTGCCAGGGGTGAAGGATGGTGGACAAGGGCAGGTGAAGGGTGCACAGGACGTCTTTGTACATTATTTTGCAGCTTCCTATGTATCTATAATTATTTCAAAATATAAAAACTTTTTAAAAATCCTATTTCTATACCAACACAGCCCTGGGACCCAAGAGCGTCCAAATGGCCACATTCACAGCGGTAGAGTTGGTCAGTGTTGTTCTTAGCTCTTGGTAGTGGCAGCCCTATGCACCTCTAAAATACATTCTTTTCCAATTCTATCTTTTGTATTTACTGCTCTGCTTGGTATTTTTGTTTTTACTTTAAGGACATAAACACATGTACACAAGCATATGTGTAATTTCATTTCTGAGTATAGTTTTAAATACAAAGTGTGTAATATTGTAAAATAACCTAAGTGTTGTGAAGAATAAAACAGATAAAGAAGAAATGCTTTCTTGGATGATGATATGTAACAAAGACTCTTTCCTTAACCAAATTTTAGTCAGGCTCCTCTGAGCCCTCCTCTTGACTAGGCCTTGACCTTGGCCTCTGTCCTTGCCGGGCCTGCACAACCCAGTGTTAGCAATAGATAAATAAGTACTAAGGATATCATGTACAACATGATGACTATAGTTAACACTGCTGTATGTTATACAAGGCCTCACAATTCAGTTCGCGAACATGTTGCAACGATGTTGCTAAGCTTTTTTGATATCAGAGGGATTATTCATTATGAATTTGTACCAACTGTACAGACAGTTAACCAAGTTTACTATTTGGAAGTGCTGAAAAGGCTGCATGAAAAAGTTAAGACGACCTGAACGTTTCGCCAACAATTCATGGCTCTTGCATCACGACAATGCACCAGCTCACACAGCACTGTCTGTGAGGGAGTTTTTAGCCAGTAAACAAATAACTGTATTGGAACACCCTCCCTACTCATCTGATCTGGCCCCCAATGACTTCCTTCTTTACCCCAAGATAAAGGAAATATTGAAAGGAAGACATTTTGATGACATTCAGGACATCAAGTGTAATCTGACAACAGCTCTGATGGCCATTCCAGAAAAAGAGTTCCAAAATTGCTTTGAAGAGTAGACTAGGCGCTGGTGTCAGTGCATAGCTTCCCAAGGGGAGTCCTTCACAGGTGACCATAGTGATATTCAGCAATGAGGTATGGAGCACTTTTTCTAGGGATAGTTCGCGAACCTAATTGTCAGACCTCGTATATGAAAGTTGTTAATCATAAGAGTTCTCACCACAAGGGAAAACAATTTTTTTTTTATTTTTAAGGATTTTTTTTTGTGGGGGGAGTGTATCTATGTAGATGATAGATGTTATCTAACATACTGTGGTAATCATTTCACGATATATGTAAGTCAGATTATTATGTTGTACACCTTAACCTTATATAGTGCAGTATGTCAATCATAGTTCAATAAAACTGGAAGAAGAGAAAAATTGTATAAAAAAGTAGTCCTGTTAAGTCAGTTTAGAGAGAACCCTCCACCCTCGATATCTGATAACCCTGGCCTGCCTTCAGTAAGAATCCTGTGAAGTCAGCTTAGCAAGACTCCCCCACCCTTGATGTCTCCTTTCAGTAATTTTCCATCACTCTATAAATTCCTGGCTGTCTGTGCTGTATTTGGAGTTGAGTCAGATCTCTCTCCCGTTGCTATCTCAATAGTCCTGAATAAAGTCTTCCTTACTGTTTTAACAAGTGTCAGAATAATTTGTTCCTTAACATATGAAAACTAATGATAAGTGATCATGTCCATCAATGAGATTTGGTTCTGTTTTAGCATATTAGGAAAATTTGTCCTACAAAGGTATGCTTTTAGCAATGAATTACAATTTTCTCATACTTTACAGGGATATTTTTATATATACATGCAAATGTGCATGCATTTATAGATGTGTGTGCACACACACACAGTGTCTGCCTGAAGAGATGCTTTTATATCATTACATCCATGCACACAGATATGCACGCCTCTATGTGTGTGGGCAGTGTGTGTATTCATTCAGAGGCTAACAAGTAGAAATGTCCATAAAACTCGGCTTCTCTGAAACCTTACGTTTGTTTCTGGAAAATGTAAGGGTAGCCTAACATTTTTTAATGCCTGATATGTAACCAATACTCTGTTAAGTGCTTTATATTTTGTTTTTGATACATAGTTCTTCATTTAGTCATTACATTAACCCCATGACTTGGTAATAGCATTTCCATTCTCCAGGTAAGAAAACTTGGAAGGCTTAAGGAATCAACCCAAGGTCACAGCACTAGGAAGTAGCATATTAGCATCCTCTCCCAAGGGTCTCTCATTTTGTGCTTTCAAATCTACTGACTAGAGTGATTCTCTTAACTAAACAGTAGTTTTTACCGCTGTCAAAATAATGTCAAACACCATTGTGCCAGACCTGGCATTTTCACTTTTTTTTCCTTAAAGAAAGATGCCTTTGTTCAAATAAAATCTTAATCAGAAGCCTAATATTTTGGAAAAGCAGAATAAAACATCTGATTGCTTCTTGTTGAAATGGCAGAGAGCTAGAGGATGGCTCTTCCTCCCTCATCTCTTCCCTCCTCCTGTGTCTGTGCAAAATCAGTCTCCTCCTGCCACATGCAGTTCTCCTCCGTGGAACTCTGAAGAGCAAAGGTCGAAAGGCACTTCAGTGGACTACTACTGGGAGAAAATTCTCCATGGATCCCTGGCATTTTGCACATCTTATGAGCAGAAGCACTGGAGGCCTTTGTTCCAGACTATTTTTTCAAGGACTTTTGTCTAGTGAATAGTCTTGGAAGATAGAGATAATGTCTCCCTCCAAAGCAATAGGCAGGCATGCTTGCTGTCCATTATAAGAGATTTGGGCTCCCTCAGCTTAGGACCCACATCTATGAGGCAAACCTACTACCTGCATAGCATCCACCTGTGCTATCCCATGGGACCTGGGAGGCAAAGAGAACCAATGTGAACATAAAGCTCATGCTACTTGCTGTGCTGTGAGTATAATAAGGTCCTTTGTCTCTGACCCAGGAGTCTCATGACTTCTGCCAATATCTAGGATACAGTGGCAGGCTAAATTGTTGGCCTGCAAATAGGATAAAGTCTCAGACTTTTCACAATTCTTGATAACCACCATTCTAGAACTTATGTAACACACACTTGCACAGTACTTACTTTGTATCAGGTGCTATTCTAAGTAGTGGACAATACTAAACTCATTGAATCTCCATAACAAACTTGTAATACTGGCACTGTGACTGTTATTTCTATTTTGCAGGGTAGGTATCTGCAATAACACATGATGAAGTAGTTGGATCAGTCGCATAAAATGATAAGCACTTGTTGTGTATACGTATAAGCACCAAATGATTTTCTTGGTTAAAAGAAAGAACATATTTTGAAACCTCAGACCCATGTAAAGGCCCTCCTCTAGTTGGTCTTGATCATAAAACCCCAGTTTTCAAGAGGGATGATACAGAACCACCCTAAAGTGCAGAAATGTTAAAGTTGCTCTTATAAATGATGCATCCTGACATTTGCTTTCTGAGAAGAGAACTAGAGACTATTTCCCCAAAGTCTTTTCCAGGGTCTTGAGGATTTAAAGTGGAACCTCTTTACTTCCTTGGAAAATGGTCGCAATTCCAACAAACTGAGTACTGACAATATAAGCATCCTCCCAGACAGAATTAGACCCTCAGGAGCAAGCTTTCAACACGCTGGAGGTTATTTTTGCTTTATAAAACTCAGCCCCTTGATATTCGCTGGCTAGAGAGTGGAAGAGAAAGTGATAAACAGGCCTAGAAATCTAGGCTCCCACATGAATGTTTACTGTGAACCAGGTCCACATCCATTCACATAAAATCTTTAGAATTAGCTCTGTTACTACAGGAGTCCCTTTAGGATTATCTGTGACATACTTGGGGACAGTCAACAAGATACAGCACTCTGGTGAATGATTATAAAGATAGATAGCCTAAAATTGAATATCAAGAAGAATCTAAAATGGAGGAAGTGAAAAGACACCACGCCAGAAATACAAATGGCCTTGAAAACATGCAAAGATGCTCAACATCACTTATAAGAGAAATGTGAAGCTCCAGTGATATCTCTTTTCATGTGTCAAGTAGGCAAAGGTGTACAAGTTGGATAATGCACTCTCTTGGGAAGGCTCTGGGGAAGCACTCACACCCTGGGTAGGCAATTTTACTTATTCATCAAAATTAGAAACTGTGTGCACCATTTGACCCAGAAATCCCACTTCTGGGATTTGTGATACAGACACACCTGCCCCGCACAAACAGATGAATGCACAAGGCTTTTCTATGTACATTGTTTTCGTGACCAAAAATTGCATACAACTCACACGACCACCAGTAGAAAAAGGGTCAAATAAATTATGGTACGTTGTCACAAGGGAATGCTATGCAGTTGTTAAAAAAAAAAAAAAAGAGGATGGGGGAAGCTCTGTGTACTGTTATGGACAGATCTCCAGGATATATTTAAGTGGGGGAAAAATAGGGTGTACATAGTATATATGGAAGGGCACTGTCTATGTAAGATAAGGAAACTATATTTGTACCTGCCTACGATAATCAGAAAAACTGCTGGGAGTCTGCCGTTGATACCTAGAAATGGATATCGCTATAGGAGACTATAGTATATTCACAATTTGGGGCAGCTTAGGAGTGGCAATGTTTATATATCAATTAAGGATTCCAGAAATCCTCTAAAGAAGTTTTTCTTCAGGATACTAATATTCAAATTAGCATAAAGGAGGCCAGCCCGGTGGCTCAGGCAGTTAGAGTTCCATACTCCTAACTCCGAAGGCTGCCGGTTCGATTCCCACATGGGCCAGTGGGCTCTCAACCACAAGGTTGATGGTTCAGTTCCTCGAGTCCGGCAAGGGATGGTGGGCTCCGCCCCCTGCAACTAAGATTGAACACGGCACCTTGAGCTGAGCTGCCTGCTGGATGGCTCAGTTGGCTGGAGCGCGTCCTCTCAACCACAAGGTTGCCAGTTCGACTCCCTAAAGGGATGGTGGGCTGTGCGCCCTGCAACTAGCAACGGGGCAGCTGGACCTGGAGCTGGGCTGCGCCCTCCACAACTAAGACTGAAAGGACAACAACTTGAAGCTGAACAGCACCCTCCACAACTAAGATTGAAAGGACAACAACTTGACTTGGAAAAAAGTCCTGGAAGTACACACTGTTCCCCAATAAAGTCCTGTTCCCCTTCCCCAACAAAATCTTTTAAAAAAAAAAAAAAAAGAAGAAAAACTGAGAAAGTAAATAAATTTAAAAAAATTAGCATAAAGATCAGACATGGAATACAACACTCTGAGCTGGCTGTATCAAACACCGTTTGAAGTCCCTTAGGATCACAGGACTTGCGCCTATCCCAATTACTTTCATACTGTTTCTTTAAATGATCCACACAGCTCATCAGCAATTTACCTGGTTAAAATTCAGTTGGTTTAGCAGTGCTTCTTAGGTTTCCTGCATTCAGACAGAGGATTTGCAAAAGAGCTAACAACAAAAGGATTGAATTAGAAAACAAGAGCAAATGGTCGATTTTTGAAGAGGAACCACAAATGCATATTCTTGTGGGCTTTTGTCTGATTACATTTGTTAATAAGGAATGCTAAAACATGTGCACCAAAAACCGTTCAAGGTCTTTTGGTAGCAAATTATACTTGTAAATCTGATGTAAGTTGATCACTGGAAGAACTCACACTCTTTGAAGATTTGAATTCATAAATGTATGAAAGAATTAAATGGTTTTTTTCCCTGGTGATATAAAGTATTAAATGGCAGGACAAAAAATATGTTTGAAATCAACTGAGGAAATAATTCATTTTGAAAATTATTCAATAAAAATGTTAAATAGGAAAAATATGTTGGGCCAGTTTCTACTGGATGAATAAAGCAGAAATATGCAATGGGCAAAGTTAAGAATGATAAGCTGGGAAATGTCCCATCAACCTCTTTGTCATTTTGTTTTGTTTTTGTCTTTCAACTATGGCAGTGTTGGGCTCAGTAATCTATTCCCTCCCTGTAAGACAAAGAAAGGAAGACTAATTCTGATCAGCAGAAAACTGGCTGGCCTCTTGGAGCCTTAAGAGGGCAGAGGCTCCCTATCAAGGAGAAATGAATGTCTGAACACTCCATCTTAGATAAAATCCTCTTGGATCATGCAGAAGACTCACTGGAAATGGGAAATACAAGTCAACGAGGATGAGTTTGGCTTCTTGGAGGTCAAAACTAAACATACAAAATTAATAAAATGATGCTGAAATAAACAAGAAAGTGAAATTGCTCATCCTTGGGGATGATGTAACTAATATTGACGTAATTTCCAAGCAGAAAAGCAAAACTAGGTCAAAGCATGTTGGCCTAACATAATAAGCATTTTTGCTCCCAGAATTTTACCATGTAGGCTGTGTCTGCAGGCATTAATGTCTTCTGTTATCAATGTGTGGGGCTGTCACAAACAATTCATGTCTTATCACTCTCTTTGTTAGTTAAACCAAAACAATGTAGTTTACATGTGAACCATTTCAATTCTGACAGCTGAAATGTTAGAAAGGGGAAATGTTAAAAATATTCAGAAAGTGTCTCCTCCAGGCTGAGAAACATTAAGCAATAAATATTCATTGTTCAATAGTCTACTATCAAGTTTTTCTCTATTCAGAAAGCCAGTTATTACGACTCTTTCCTTCTTTCATTGAGAGCCATATAAAAAGGGCAGCAGCATCAATATCCCTTTAGAATTCCACCTTAAATTAAACATTGATCAATGGAAAAATACTCAACTTTGTTGAGTCACTCACTGAAGAGCCAGTTTTTCTAGTCTGCTTTCACCATATATTGACTAAAAGCACTCACACTTTTTTCTCCCTTCTATTTCTTCCCTTTCATTTTTCTGCACTATTTCTACAAAGCACAACTGCTTCATTCGTAGAGAAAAGGACTCATCTCACGCCTTAGACTTTCTTCTGTGTAAACGTAGTTTTTACTCTCTGACATTTTCACACTTATCTAAAGTCAGAGCAAAGGATATATACAAAGGATATATACAAAGAAGCACAAAACCCAAATATCAGACTATCTTACTACTTGAATTTTTTGGATAGTATTTTCTCCTAAAGGTGATCAGTCTTTCGTGATTCTTGACTCATTATAAACCACCAATCAATTCGAATTGTCTTGAAATTTATTAGCACATTAAATTAGCATGTGACGCAAACCATTCAAATTACATCTTACTAGAAGGCATGTGGTATAATCAAAAGAGAATAAGATGGTGAGTGTAGAAGACTCAAGTTCTAGATGTAAACTTGCTCATACCTTGCCTCCTGGTGGAGGGTAAAGCCTTCCTCTGTGCTAAAATTTCAACCCACACACACTAAACTTTTCACTAGTACACTTTGTCTGAATTCTTAAGGTATCTCCTATGGAAGATTTGATCCTGTGTAAATGAATAGATTTCTAATATTAGGTGATTCCTTCCATTGACATAATGCTTTGTTTGGTCACTCATCTAGTTATTGGTAATTCAGCAGGGCATTCAGTGAATTCTATTTGCCCACAAACAGCTCCTTTCCTCTTCATTGTCTGGGGAAGACCACCTCAAAACACATACAACTGAAGTCACACTACACAACTTGACATATGACAGATAACATAGCCTGCTTCATGGACCCTTTGAAAATGTATTAGTTCTGTTGTCTTCCTAAACCATTAAATATCTCAGAAATTTTTATTTCATCATTTAACCATAACTCTCAGATGGTCTGTCACACCCAGAGCAGTGAAAATGCTTTGTCCAGCATGTGTCTTGAATTTCACTGCAGAAAATGTGGCTGCCATATGCATGGAGTAGAGTGGAAGACTTCAGTCTTCTTCTAGAAACAATCTCTCAGTTGCTGTGTGACCTTGGGCATACCCCTCACCTGGCAAAATAAACCAAGTACACATGCCCCAAAGGCCTAAAAAACAGCCGGTTGGGCCCAATAAGAGTAAACAGCAGATTCTCTCTCTCTCTTTGCTTTTAGGCTTTGTGTTATTGGAATGTCAAATCCTATTTCTTAACCATTTCTGTGGCCCCATTATGAGGAGTAAAAGCCAAGCCGCCTGCATGTTCTGGGTTGTATCTGCACCCAGAACACAATCGAATGAACTAGATGGCTAAGCAATCACAACATATTTTAATTTTTTCAAGTTTAAATCTATTTAGTCCTTGTGTTCCCCTAACCTTTGTAATGCCCGTTCTTTCTCATATTCCCTCTGATCTTAAGAAGCACTTTCCATTCTCTTTCCTGCTAAAATTCATCTAGCACTTGCCTGTAAAATATTTAATGATTCTTAATTGTGTGTCAGGCACTGTGCTTGGACCTGGCGATTTAAAGGTGATTAAGATGTAACTCTTGCTCTTGAGTAACTCGGTCCCAAGATAGGCCAATGATTAACTGGCAATATATACACCATTTGAATTACCTGTGTGGCTAAGAGGAAGCTCCAGCTCTTTCCTTTCCATATATTCTAATCCAAATAGTGCTCAGTTACAAAGAATCTGCTTACAACAACCCAAACCCACAAATGCCGCTCCTTCCCTCACATGACCCCCTGTGGTTCCCTGGCTGTCATTCACAAAGACCACAGTGAATCCAGAAGTTCAGGCAGGAGGCTGAGAAAAAAGCAAGCGAAGAGCTCTGACCCCAGTGGCAGACACACCAGCAAGTCCTGTCTGCCAAAGCCACGACCTTGCCTACAAAAGTCCCTGAAAGGGCAATCATGACTTTTGCAGCTCCAGGCTCTACTGCCTGCTAATATTTCCCCAATTACACATTCATCCTGAAGGTTAAAGGGCTAACAGTCATGAGCTTTAGCACATCCATATTTGCTTGTCTCCCAACATCTGCTTGTCTAGAGGAAATAGAAGTGTGGTTTGGAGGTGGGGGAGGAAAGGGTGGGAAGATGGGCAATTATGAAAACTCAATTCTCTGTATATTAGGATAGGCCTGGGAGAGACACCTCAGTGGGACCCAAAGGATATAAGAAGGATGGAGAAAGAAAGGTGAAAACTATTGCTAACTTTTCCTAGTTCAAATATTGCCAAGACCGGCCTGCTACCGAAAGCATGGCAACTCTTTCTCCTTTTATGTTCCACCCTGTATAACATGGAAGCATGGCCTCAAAACTAAGAACTTCCTCTGACATTAATCAGATTGGTTATTTTTTTAAATAGCATTTTGAGATTGTCTCAACCATGGCATCATTTCTCATTGGAAAATGTTCTGAGGTTTTAAACAACAAACTCAGAGCACAAAGCATTCTTAGATTGAGGACTGCCTATGACTTATTTTTCACTATTAAGAATGATTAATGAAATTACTATTTAATAATTATCTTAACTAGGAATTCATAAATTTCTACAAATGGATATATGGATAAAAATTAACTAAATTTCACCAATACAAATAATTTCTCAAGTCTCCTAAATTCAGTAAATTTTTGGCTACCATCGATTTGTCAAGTGGATTCTTATCCATACAAATATAGTTATTAATGAGCAGGCATTTTGTCCATGAATAACTTACATTGTGCTATTGGTACAATAAACTGTATATCACATCAAAAGTTCTTTGAGGGGAGGGACCATATCAAAATCATGTTTGTAACCCAAAAGTGGTGTGGCTAAATGATAATAATCATTTAAAGGAGTTTTTCTGAATGAACTACTAAATATATTAATTCTGTAAGTACTCAGTACTGAGAAGAAATGAAGGTGAACCATTGTATTATATCATCATAAAGAGTATATATAAAACCTTCAAATCCAGTTGTACTGCAAATGATTGGTACCTCTCCCTTTTTATTTTTTTTTGCCTTTTTTTTTACCTACAACTTCTCTTTTATAGCACAAAGCAGATAAATTCTTAGGGGTTTTTTGTTGTTGTTATTAGGAAAGTCCCCTCAATTTTCTGAGCTCCTTAACACCACCTGACATCTTGTAGGCATTAACCATCCTGATCTGTGTTAATGAAGTATTTTCTTCCAAAGACAAATAATCTCGTGGATCTGAAAGGCTCCCTAATATTTTGTCCTTTCGTTTAAAGAAATTTCTCGAACATGCCAATAATGAAACCAGGCAAAAACAAACAAACAAAAAAAACCCTTGCAGAACTAAAGCCCTGAGATGAGTCTCATGTGAAATAAAAGGAGTTGATAATGAGCCAGAAAGAATCATGTTGATAAACTGCCCCATATCTAAATGGAGATTAGATTCCTGTTGGACCTGGCTCTGTAGCCCTTTCTTTAATCCCAGCGTATTTGATATTCTCTTCCTTGAATGAACTTGTTTTCACTGTGGCCCTGGTCACAAGATTAAAGATCGCTAACTAATTGTTCCAAATAAGCAGAGCAATTCTCTATGCCTCTGATCGCCTGGCTGCGGCTCCCAGCAGCAGCGGAGTCCACCGCCTGGTCTTCCACCATAAACACTTCAAGCCTGACCTCTGCAGGTGGAGAACTGAAATGCACACTGTCCAATCAGATCGTGGTCCTCAAAATCCCACCAAGATCTGAAAACACAAACACTCACACTAAATACAACAGGGATACTGATATAACATGTTGGACTTGTCTTTCATTTTATAAGTTGCTTTTTGAAAGTAGCAACCACTCGATTAGAAAGCATTTAAATTATATTTGCAAAATACTCTGGTCATGATTAGCATTAATTTTTTTGTCTATGGAGGAAAAATCCAAATGATTTGGATGAACTGGGATCCTCAAATCATGTGGATTTAAAAATGATTGGCCCCACCTTTTTCTAATCAAACAAATTACTTTTTGTCCAGTGACCAAATCGCCCCCACCTTTCACCAGCGCACAGCCCAGGTTGCCATAGCTACCTTGGATGTCTATTTACCACACAAGGGATAAAAGCCAGGAGACATCTACATACAGGCTTAGCCTTAAAACTTGCTGGAATGTCTGCGGATAACATGCAACTACCAATTAAAGGATTTGCTTGCAGCCTATACGGTCCACAGCCAAGCAAACTACGAACATACGTTATAACGAATGGCAAGAAAAGGCCAACTCGAAAAAATCAATTCAAAACAACCAATGAGGATCTTTAATCTGATGGCAAGTCTTAGGGTTATAACACTCCGTGAAAAGGAGAGATAGCAGGGAAGAAATGAAAATTCTATCGTGTGTTGAAAATATTGAACCTTTAAACCACGTGCAAAAACTTAAAACATCTGCTGATATTTAAAATTCTCAGCTACATATTTAAAATTCCGGTTAGTTACAGTATCTTTCTATTTGATGTCACTGAAAGCTGCCTGATCTAACTGTTGGGATAAATGAGAACAGAAATGCCTTTTAAACTCTTACAGGCTTGACTTTCAAATGAAGGAAACCATAAAACACACTTGGGATACTAAGTGCTAGGTACAGAATGAGAAAAAAGATGTGGAGGAGAGTTGTGTTTTAATCCCTGGACTAGAACTGGAAGTGGCGAGCCTGCACAGGTAGTCTGTCTCTCCAGGTGGGTAGAATACATCCTCAGACTTGCACCGAACTTGCTGTGTATCTTTGTACTTCATCTTTCTCTGCGTTCACCTCACCATTTGTTCAATGAGGATCAGATTGCCACCTCGTTCTCTTCTGGGGATGTGGCAGAGAATAAATAGACCGTGTTTGTAAAGGACTTTCTAATCCTCAAAGGAAAGATTCATACAAAGACATTCATTATTAAAGCAGATGTCCTTGGGCATTTTAATTCCAATCTAAAGAATGCAAAATGGGCTAATCAAACTGAGTCACAGCTCCCTTATAATACTACCATCCTAGCCTTGCAAGAATTTAGCAGCTGCTTAAAGCATTGGCTAACTACCTCATTTTTTCCCTTCACTCTATAAGGCGACTGCAATGATTTGTTTTAGTCTATCAGAAATAGAGTGTGCACCTTCTCTCAGCGTGTTTTCCAAAGTCATCAGGATATTAAAAACACAAAAAATGTCTGGTAGGCAGTTTTGTCTGAAGAACTTGATTTTTTTTTCAGCTCGAGAAAGAATTATTTGTTCTTTTCATATGTAGGGACAATGGGTGGCGTTCTATTTGGGGAGGATATTTGCAGTTGTGGGAATGCCACAGGCAAACCTGTTGTTTTTGGCTGGGCTTCTACAACAGGTGGCCATGCCTTTCCTTTTGCTTGGGAACATAGCAAATTCCTTCTCGAGGAAGTTTCAGGAAAGTTTCCCATTTATGATCACAGTGAAGAGAAAGCTTGGCACAACATTTTTAAATTGCTTCCTCATAAAGGCAAATAGGGTTTACACTTTTCTTTTGGCCTAACTCAGCATGACCTCAGGAGCCCTCAAAGAATACTATCTCTCTATGTCACTCTTTCCACCAACCTGGCAGAAGGCAAAACTCCTCTGAATCTCATAGCCAGTCAGGGAGCTTTCTAATTCTGCTGGCAATTTCTGGCTACCCGCTGTGGTGAGTCAGTGGCAGGGGTCTCTTGGCTGCCACACCATTCATTGTTCAGCATTTGTGCCGCCCGCCCTAGGGACCGATCACTCCTCAGTGAAGAGATTGGATTTCATTGCTGAGCTGATGACACACACGGACCTGTTTGATAGTTAACCCTGCAAACCCAGAGGGGCTGCAGGGCCGAGATGACAAATTGGCTGGTGGGTGTGATTCACCCTGCCTGGACGCAAGTTTTCCCCCTAGAGAAACTCAAATAAAGTTAGGATCAATCCACGCCAATAACTCCACCATCTCGCTCCCCTCTACATTCGTGCTCCTGCCGTGGAACAATGTGTTACATTCCTGAAATGCTGGAGTACCCGACACTTTGGATGAGCAATGGCTGTCCCACTCTCCTTCTCCTCCCCTGCATCCCACCCTCTTTTTCAAGTACTGAACTGACCAACATTTTCTTAGACATACGGAGTTGTGGGACTCAAAAGCTGCCCATTCATTCAATAACTAAGGAGTTACTACATGTGTGCCCTTAACAATTCAATACTGGGCTGAATTCCAATTCACGTGAATGCCACACTGAGCTAGGCATGGGAAAAATCGTGCCAAGTTCAGGACAGCATGCCTTTGGCACCAGGCACGGGGAGTGCCACTGCTCCAGAGGAACTGTGTGGGAACAGGGATTCTGAAAACTGAGCTCAGACACCATCAAGGAGAGGACAGGTGGCTCCGCGCAGGATCAAATGACTTCTTTGTTCCAGCCAAGGACCTTTGTCAAAAATGTTTTGCGTTCCTCGTTTTCTTTTTAAATCCTTTCCATTTAGGCTGCTTGCTCATTTTCCCCATGCCATCTGATTGCTCGACAGAAAAAGAATGGGGTCAGACTGTGAGTTTGCAGAACTTAAAAAAACCGAGCCTCGGCTCCACAGTTGCCAGCAAGACAAGGGCAATTCATTGAAAACACACGAACTTGCTCGTCCGATTTTTCTGCACTCACTGAAGCTCGCCAAGCAAACAAGGGGGCAAGAAGGCAGAGGCTGTGTGCGCCTGACCATTCGGTGGGGGCTCTGCTAAACCCATTGCCCCAGGCCCCTAAATGAAAAATTTGCTTCCTATGCAAATCTGCAAATCACTTCCCCCGAAGAGTGCAGGGTGGCTGGTGCCCAACCCACTTAGAAGAAGAAAAGTGAAGATGCTAACTTTTCCTACCCAGACTTAATCAGAACTGGCAAAAACAATCACTCCTTGGAATTCTCAGCCCTCGCCAGCCTACTGGTGTGTTTTTCCAGTCTTGTCTTTCCCTTATATGAGTATTGATCTTGATATTTAAATATTGACATAAGATTCTTCCATAACTTTAATTGCGTTGTAAATTACACCCTCTTCTTAGCTTCCTACACCCACTTTTTCTTTTCTTAACGGCAAAGCTGTAAACCAGTGCCTGGGCTGATAAGGAATTTTATCATCATGCCCCGGAGCCACAGAAGAAGCTGCTGGTTTAGAATTCTTTCCAACGGCTCATTTCAGTACTCCCTGAGCCCTTTCTCAGCTCACTACTTTCAAGGTTGTCTTCTCACGTCCAGAAGCAATATGCTTTCAAAAGTGCTAGAACAGAAAAACAAATCTGCATTTTTCTGGAAGGACTGCCCTTGCTCTTGTAGAGCTGTTTCCACCTTCTCGGCCATAAACACACCAAGTACTGAGAATGGGAAGCTAAAATGAGATAAGAGGCCGCGTGTAATTCTTTTTCAGGATATTCAATTGTCTTTTTTCTAACCTAAGGCATAGGACAGAGGCTAAAAGCTCCAGATAGATCCTGCACAATACATTCCATCAACTGCAAACTGGAGTTGATTTACATACTCTACAAACCGCTTTTAAGCCCTTTACAATGACTGCCTGACATCACCAATCACCAGTAGAGGAAAAAGTGGGAAGGGGTGGTGAGGGGTCTGGGAGGGGTGGGGGGCACCTCAGAAAATCTGCTGCTTTCGTTCCCTTAGGAAAATGCAACCCCGGCTTTACACCAAATGGACCGACTTGGCCAGGCATCTATCTGCGAATCCTGCAAGCTCTCCGGATTAACGTCCCAGGGGTCTCAAGCTGCGTCCTCCCTCGCCACCCGCCTGTGCAGCCCCTGGAGCCTACCTGCCTCATGTTTAGAATTCCATGACCCATCCGGCAGGGAGTGAGCTGCCTCGAAGCCCACGCCTCGGTCTTCAGAGGGGAAACACCAAACCCAGCAGAAGCCCGCAAGACAAAAGCAACTCAGCGAGATCCACAGGCAGCAAAGAGCACGTTTTCTTCCGCTTTTTTCTTTGATCTGTTGCTACACGCTCTCTGCCCAAGACAATGTCAAGTTTCTCAAGCTTTTCTCCCCCAGCCTATGAAAAGTCGGGAGTAGGGAAGCGAGGACCGCCTGGCTCTTATTTCAAATCGGGTCTCAGAGACGTCGTAGGTGGGTGGCGAGGGCCCCCGGAGGCGCCTGGCCAATCAGGAGGGAGGGGTGGACCCTGGGAGCCAGAGAGGCTGCCTCTGCGAGGATTAGAGAGCTAGTAGCAGGATTTAAATGACTGGAAGCAGCTGGAAACATTGTCTAAAGCTCCAAAAGTAAAAGATGAGTTCTATTCTTATCTCACAGCTCTGGGTCGGCTCAAAGCTTAAGTAGCTTCGGACCTTAGGGCCTTGCCGTTGAAGAGCTCCCTAAAAGCATTTGGAAGGTACAGAGTTATTTCAGCCAGGAAAGTGCATCTCTCAGGACCCAGCTCTATTTTGAAAAGGTTGCACCGAGGTCCTACTTTTGCAAAGACACTGGGGAGGAAACCAAATTGTTGTACAGAACACCTTAAAACAAGCAGCAATCAAGGGAGGAGAGTGTCACCTGCCTCATTTTCATAGCGATGAACTGTCCATGCATGTAAGAAAAAGAAATCTTAATGGGAGTGTGCACACAAACCTGTTGAAATGCAGCAAATGAACAAGAATCTTTGTCTAGTGAGGCCCTGAGACAGAATTTTAGATAATAAAATTATTAGTAAAATAAACACACTGATGTTCAAGAATACACTTTTAAAAAAAATAAGTGTATCTACCTTTATGGTTCACCTTATCTACAGAGTTGAGTTGGAGAACTTATTAACATCGTCTTAGCAGGATGGGAGGAAAGCTAACTGGTTTCATATAAACTTAAACTCAGATTTAAAAATAATTTCCAAAGTTTGTTTTCTTAGCTCCATAAAAACAGCAACTTTATTCAACTCTTAGCCAACGTGATTTCAACACAAATCTACCTTTTGGATTCCAAAAAAATGCAAGCAGAGCAAAGACGACTTGGTATAGCCCCAGTGACATATTTTTTTCCCACAGAAGTGGCCCAAATTTTGTGAGAATGATTCAATAAATATTTTTAAATTTTGGCATCACAGGGAAAGAAAAAAAGCAAGTTAGCAAATAATGAATCGGCAGCTTCAGGAGTGTCATCTGCGTGGGCTCAATAGATGTGAGCTCTGCCCAGGTTTATGAAAATCTGGCAGCCCCACATTTGAGACTGAAGGGCCATCACCTCATTGCAGCCCCCACCTTGGTAGGCTAATAGCCCACCTCGTGACACAAGCTGACTTCAGTCCTCATCCGTTGTTTACTTCAGAGCCCTTAACCATGACCTCGACTAGGGTTTCTCTACCTCAGCACTATTGACATCTGAGGTCAGATCATTCTGTGGGGAGGGGGCAGGGAGCTGTGCTGTGCATTGTGGGGTATTTAGCAGCATCCCTGGTCTCGGCCCTCTAGATGCCAGTAGTCCCCCCACAGTCATAACAATCAATAATAATCAATTATCAAATGTCCCCTAGGGGTCAAAATCGTGCCCCACTGATGTACCAGATTTGAAAAATTGGTTCTCAAACTGAAACAGGGCCAAGTTGGCACCCCCAGAGTAGAGGCCTCTCCAAGTCCCTGGCCTCACCTTAACTTGACCTACCTTGCCCTATAGCTTAACAATCGATGAACCCCCTGTGGCTTGAGATCAGAATGTCCCCTGTGCCACCCAGTTCCCTGTTTTAGAAAATTACCCTGAAACTTATGATTAATATTGATCACAATCTCAATGGTCTAGCATTCTTTCCAGGCTAATCCTATCATTGTTCCTGGGTTGCTGACTCCACCAGAGAATCATGTGGCCAGAGGGAAGGACCCCCAGAACAATCACGCAGCCTCTGGAGGAACGCCCAGATTTTCCCTTAAACATCCCAGGCTGGTTTGAGAATGTTAAGGCACTTTTTGGAGGTGTTAACCCGCCACCTTCTCAGACCACCGGTGCTCTGATAATAAACTCTTATTCTATGACCCAACTCCTGTGTCGGTCTATGGGCTGAGCGGTGCAGGCAGCACGAGCCCCAGACTTGCTTGGTCTCTGGTTTCAAAACTTGAATGTGCAATGAAACTTGTAGGGAGATTGTTTTGTTGTTGTTGTTGTTGTTGTTGTTGTTGTTGTTGTTTTTATTGGGGAATATTGGGGAAGAGTGTGTTTCTCCAGGGCCCATCAGCTCCAAGTCAAGTCGTTGTCCTTCAATCTAGTTGGGGAGGGCGCAGCTCAGCTCCAAGTCCAGTCACCGTTTTTCAATTTTTAGTTGCTGGGGGTGCAGCCCACCATCCCATGAGGGAATTGAACCCACAACCTTGTTGAGAGCTCGCGCTCTAACCAACTGAGCCATCCCGTGAAACTTGTAGGGAGATTGTTAAAAATGCAAGTCCCTAAGTCCCTGCTCCTATTCCAAGGGAATCTGATCAGTAGGTTTGAGGAGGAGCCTGGGAATCAGCATTTTTCCACTGCCAAAGGACTCTGGTTCATTTTGAGATGTACTGCACCTTTTCTTGCCTTAGGTATGCCCTCAGCCCTGGACACAGAGAGCTACCCAGAGCTGCTGCCATTAAATATCCTTGGAGTTAAATCCTAAAACATATCTATTCATCACATTATCAATAGAAGCTTCTCAAGACTGCATTTGCTTTCTGCTGTCATCACCTCAAAGGTAAATATGAGCTGGGATTGCCTCTTGTAATTACTGTGCCCTTTCAAAGTTTCCCCCATTTTTCTTCTCTGGCCCACTCCTCCACCATCCTACAAGGTCAAATGTCACCACTCTTTTGTGGTTTCCCGGATCACCCTAGGACAAATTAATCTCTTCAATCCTCTATGCTCATAAAGCAGTTTACAGACACCCAGTGGTGTGCTGGTAAATGTTTAACAACCAGTTCTCAGAAAAAACAAAAAGCCAAGATTTGTTGTAGCCTCTGCCAATTTCCATAGTGTAAATGCTCCCTGTCCTGTCCCAGTGAGGACACTGAACACAGAGTTGGAAAGAGCCATGCTGAATCAGGAGATGGTAAGTACCAGCGTGAGCAAACCACACTATACCTCTGCTGTTCCCCTGCCACGCTGTACTGTAATCTTATATTCCTGAGTCTGTCTCTCCTACTGACCTGCAAAATTCTCAAGGGCAAGAATGGTGTCCTATTCACCTTAGTAAGCCCAGCCACTCTCATTGGACCTACTGTGCAGTAGATGGGCAACAAACATGCAGGAAGAAAATGAAATGCAATGTACAGCTTCCCAGAGACGCGGAGACCAATCAGACTGCTGCTACTACCACATTCAAAAGGGCAAGAAGCTCTTGGAAAAGTAAATGATTAAAGTTACCTTCTTACCATAATTCAATACCTATTCTGTACTCATGAAAACAATAAGCATAATGCGATCTTCCATCCTAACACTCCCACATCTGAGCCATATCCAGGTCAGAGTAAAAGAGAAGAGACCAGCCTTCGAAAACAGAACCTGTTTCATGGACTTATTTGTGAGACAGTATATTTTTAAAAATTATTTATTTCTCTTTTTCAGTTACAGTTGACATTCGATATTACTTTATATTAGTTTCAGATGTACAGCCTAGTGGGTAGACATTTATGTAATTTATGCAGTGTATTTTTTATGTTTTTATAGAAGGCATCATCACACACTTTTGTGTGTACATATTACACATCTTATGTATATAATCTCTGGTAGGTATGTGAAAGTTCATTTCCTCCGCTAAGAGATAGAGTGAGTGATGATGGTTATCGCTATTATCCTCTCACGATGCACGATGCATAAGGACCGAGATGCTAATGGTGATGTCATGAACAAACACCACTTATGAGAGCCTCCTATGAGCCAAGCATTTAGCCAAGCACTTCACAAATGTGCACCATTTAATCTCCACCAAAATACCAAAAAGCAGACATCACAGTTGTCAGGCTAAGAATGAAAAGACAGGATCATTGAGGCAAAGTTGATAACCCAAGGTCTTACTGTTATAATTTGCTGTACCAGGAATCAAACCTAAGTGTTTGGAATTAGAATTACTCTGCTTTTGTTGCAAAGTATGCCATCTCCAGAAATGACTCAGAAAACTCCTAAGAAAAGTGAACGCTGTAAATAAAGGAACTCTTTCATTTCCAAATAAACAAATAACTTTTTAAACATTTCGAATGAAATAAATGGCCCTTTAGGGGTTGTCCATTAAGTGAGATTAGATGCACTTATTGGAAACAGTGTAAGCAAGCTCACCAAAGGCACGCATGTTCTGTCCCGCAGACTGTGATTAACAGCATTTGCAAGTGTCAGCTGAAGGGATAGTGCAGTGTTGACACATCTGCCTTAAAAAAGCAGCCTACGTGATAATCTTGTGTGGTCATGTGCAGGTTTGGTTCTAACATAAGATCAAGGGCAGGTGGTCCTGGACAGGCCCTAGTGAACACGGGTGGACACTGGTATGGCACCTTAGAGGACAACTAGCAGTACCAGTGACACCTCTTTCAGTGTTCTATTAAGTCAAAGCATATGGGATTTGTGTTTGTGTAAGTAAAAAAAAATGGTATCAGTAACCCTATAGTTTATTGAAATATGTGTCAACACACATCATCAAAATCAATGAAAACCAAGCTGGAGTTGCCTACTCAGCCACGTGGAGAGGGTGCCTGGTGCACGTGCAGTCTTTGCGGACTATGCAAAGAGTATATTTATTCTCCTTCAGAGATTCCAGAAACCCAGTTATTTTATACTTATGGTGGCAGAGGAAAACTTGAGGAATACTGTATTTGAGGTGATTAGCAAAGGTAATTTAATTTGACAACAACACAAGTCCCTGCTTAGAAAAAAAGAGAAAATCCCACCGATCATTCTTAGAGGATGTCACAAAAAATAAACAAGTTTTTACTCATGGAGTACAGGTACTCATGAAGTTAGTTTTTTTCCAGCTGGTTAATGAAAGCAATGTGGCATAGCAGAGTGGGTCACAAATGCAATTTGGAGTCCATTTTCAGTGCTGATGTGGCCAGGAAACTAGATGATGGACTTCAGATAAAGCAATTGACATCTCTAAGCCCGTGATTTTTTCAGGAGACAGTTGGGCATATTATAGACTGAATGGTTGTGTGCCCCCCAAATTCACATGTTGAAATCCTCACACCCAAAGGGATGGTATGAGGCCCACCCACACTCTCAGAGATAATCTCCTTTACTTAAAGTCAATTGATTATAGATGTTAACCACATCTACAACATTCCTTCACGGTAACACCTAGATTCAACTTTGACTGAACAACTGGGTACTATAGCCTAGCCAAGGGACTACTGTATATCCCTTATAACAGCAAGCATAGTGTATATGGTCAATTAATCAATAAATGTTTACTGGATTTTGTAAATAATAATAATAATAATAATTTTTAAACCTCCATTGGTAGAAGGTTCTGTTTTTTGTCAATAATAAAATTTTGCCAATAGCTTTATTATGTGCTTCTCAACTAACTGATAATTCTATACTAAGTCATAGTAGTCACCAAGTGTCAAGGTAGAATGCAATTGTTTTCACGCAGACTCAAAAATTTTGCATCCCATGTACTCTTTCTTTGGAATCCACTCAAAGATGTGCTTTAGCAAAAGGATGGAATTAAACGAAAAAAGAAAAGCCACTTGTACTCAGAAAACAGAGAAACCAACATAAAGAGAAGCAAAGAAAATCCAAGATGATAGATGCAGCAGTCTTGGAAAGGCCCTGGTCTAAATTCTAGCAGAAAATGGAGGACTCCTGGAGGTAGGTCTAGGGGGGAAGATGATACTGATAGATCACATTTGAGGATGAAAAGGTACACATAAATATAAGCAAAAGGTGAGTCTAGTATTAACTGCAGGAAAAACAAAAGAATGCACGAAAAAGGAAGTGTAGTCACAGAATACACCTTAAATTGGCAGTGATCTCTGATATAGATATTGTGGCAAAGACTACTAGCAGACAATCCAGCATTCATCCATCTTCCCCTTGTTTCTTTGCAACAGAATTTCAATTTATTTGGGGCAGAAATGTACCCAGCTAATGAACATTTCCCAGTCTCCCTTGCAGGTATGGGTGGTCATATGAAACTGCTATGGCCTATGGAATTTTAATAGAAGCTGCCGTGTAAGGCTTCTAGGAAAGCTCTTAAAGGAGACGCACAGTTTGCCCTTTGCCCTTCCTGGATTTCCCCACCATTAACATGGTTGCTGAGCCCCAGAGACAGGGGCCATTCTGTGACCTTGAGAAGGATGGAACACATACTAAAGCTGGAAAATAGGAAAGGTAGAAGGATCCCTGGATTCCTGATGACACTTTCGAGGCTCTGAACGAGCTCTGTATTTCATGTTCTGTGAGAAAAATAAATTGCTAATCTGTTTGAGCCAATGTTTTGGAACTTCTGTTACTAGATGAACCCAATTCCTAACTGACACAATTATATTGGGAGGATGTGAGGTGAGGATGAGGGGGATAGTGTGAGATAATTTCTTTTTGATCATAAGTAGGATGCCTAAAATTTATAAACCAAGAAATAGCAGTAAAAGCATATTATGGGAAACATGAAAGTACATACCAGAGGAAATATTTATAAGTTGGAAGTGATTACTCCTAGAATGGAGTGGGATGGGATTGTTGTTTTTCATTACAAGTCTTTGATATATTTGTACTTTGAACATGTATTACTTTGATAAAAATTTAAATTAATTAAAAATAAACAAAAAAGTATTCTCTGGTTGTTAAATCAATTTATTTTCCTCAAATCCACTTCCTGTAAACTAGCAGTATTTTATGATTATCTGGCCCATAGTGGACCAAAGAATCAGGGTAGAGCATTAGAGAAGTTACATGCCTGATGGCCCATTCTGAACCCCAAGTGCAATGTTGCCATGTCGTGAACATATGATCTGATTGGCATTTCCTCTTTCCCCCATCACCCATTTAATTTACTCCGAGTTTATGACTTATTTGCCACATGTAGAGAGAAATACAGATAATAGACACCCCTGATCTACGTTGTTTTACACAAACATTTCTAGATCTCCAGGAATGAAGACTGTACGATCCAGATGCCTTAATAATTCGTTAGGCTAATCAAACACCCCATTTTCTTCGTATTTCTAATTGGCATCATTCTTGTTTTAAATTCTTTTTTTGTGGGTTTAAGTATGGCAATGAATAGTTGGTTACCGCTCATCATATTATTACCATTTTACTTATTATCCTTCCTTTTTTATCTCTCTTATGTTTCTTATATATGAAAGGATTAGTCTCTCAAACCTTTAATATTCTAATGCCCAAAGCTGATTTTTAAATAAGCCTTAGAGATTAAAAAAATTAAATTTTGTGAATCAGATCTCAGTTTATATGTGTTAGAAACAAGCAAATCAGGCTGGTTTACTGATAATCACACGGACAGAAGGTGAACAGAAATTTTAATCAAAAGAAGCTTTGAACGGGATTTGCGCTCCCTGCTTATAAAAAGACAGTGCTTTGTCCTTTAGATTGGCACTTCTCAAACACACAGAATGACTGCTGAAATGGTGGTAGTTCTTTTCTGACTGGCAAAAACCCTCTCCCACTTCACACATAATATCTGTACTTGGATTTAAGGTGGTGGTAAAGATAAAAACTACTTCAGAATCATGGCTTACATGTCTCTTTCCTTTGCTAGACACAAGTCGGGGTGTTTTTAAGTCCATTTTAATAGCCAAGGAAATAGTATTTGTCTTTATTTCCTTAAAACTAGATGGGGCACCATGAGCTTTTTCTCTCCTGGGAACCACTTATGAAAATTCACACACACTAAGATAGGCTTTCCTATACTGTTCTGATGCAAGATGTAAGATAAACATATTGAGTCGTGGCAAGGAAAAAAAGTCAAGTGTTAGTATCAGTGCCTTCGCTTTCTCCGTATTTATTAAAGAGCTCTAAATGTCTGAGAAACTGCATTCAAATGAGGCTTCATTTTATTTCTCCTTTGATTTATTAATTTACAAAAAGAAGGGCTCATATTGCCCATCTGTTTTATTTTATAAATAGTGCTGCTATTTAAACTTATTTTAATGTGAGTGATTTAAATAACATCATATAATGAACAAGGTAACTGTAACTGTACTCTTATTTGTAGCCTTATCTGTGTTGGATCAAAAAACCCTACTGATATTTCTCTTCAACTGTGTCTATGTGGGTAAAGACCACTTTGTTGTGGTCTTCTTTAGAAAGCAACCAGTTGGCGATACTTATCTTTAAGTGAGAGAAGCAATCTAACCCAATTAAAGAAATACAAAACCAGCTGATACACCACGCTCTTAGAGGTCGAACTTAGTTAAACCTTGAATTAAAAAGTGGATCCCTGCATTAGAGAGACGTGCTATCATAAAACCGACCAGGAGGTATTTGTGCTGAATGGAAAGGTTAAAAATGAAAGGAATCCCCTATGGACCACGGACTAGTTATGCATCAGGGCCCTCTTGAAGATGCAGCAAGTTCATGGTTTGTATGGTATATAAGCAACTGGAACCCATCTCTGTCACTCCAAAATCCCAGCTTTTTCCAGCATGTGGTGCTGCCACTACCATCTGGATGAAGTTCTCCTTTGGAAAAAGGTATCAAAACGCAGCATGCCCATGACTCGCCACAATGCTCCCTTACCGGTACCCTGGGCCTCATACAGGAGTGTTTGGGATTTACCCCTTCGTTCTGATTTGGTTCTGAAATCCCCAACAACTGTCAGTCTACCTCCCAAAATATCTCATACGGCACCTTCAAGACATTAATACGTCAGGAGTTTACCACTACATGTGAAAAAAAACTGAAGCACTTTAATGATTTTTATTTACCTTTAACTGTTCTCCAAATTTGGGCTGTGTTCATCTGATCATTTGTAGGTAGGGTTTCCAGGCGGGAATTCCCGCCCGTTCTCAGGAATTTTTTTCGCTTTCCCCTTCCCGAAACCTAAGATATAAACTGTTTTCTGTTCTCCACGATGAATCGTTTCCACAAAGTGACGGCCGATACTACCAACCACCTAGGTTCAAGGAGCCGATTTTCCCGATTTCCCGACCAACTTTTCTTGGGATTCGGGAACGGAAAAGCAAAAACAATTCCTGAGAATGGGTGGGAATTACCGCCTGGAAACCCTATTTGTAGGTGAGGCAAAAAACCACACACATGCTTATTGATGGGGTCTCCCTCATGGAAAAGATGTTGCTGTGTGCTATGTAGGGAAGGACATGGATTTGAGGGCTATTTCTCTAGGACTATGAATGAGATGTTCCTTCCCCATTCAGAATTTCTCACTGGCTTTCCCAATCGAATACATGTCTGTGATTCACAGTTAGGAATGCAGCCTGTGGAGGTGTTTTTCTTACTCATAGCTAACTGGTGAATCAATGATTTAGCCATTGATTTCATTAGCAACATATACCGTGTTTCTCCAAAAATAAGACCTCGCCGGACCATCAGCTCTAATGCATTTTTGGAGCAAAAATTAATATAAGACCCGGTATTATATTATATTATACATATTATATTATATTATAAAGACCTGGTCTTATATAATAAAATTTCCACATTATACAAATTATCTTACATAATAAAATAAGACCCGGTCTTATAGTAAAATGAGACCGGGTCTTATATTAATTTTTGCTCCAAAAGATGCATTAGAGCTCATGGTTCGGCTAGGTCTTATTTTCGGGGAAACACGGTAGATACCTGTAGATCTCTATTAATTGATTTTCATCACTCTCAGGGCATCCAAAGATCTCCAGTGTAAAGCCAAGTGCCTCCTCTGAGAAAAAAGAGGGCAAAGAGTTCTCACGCCTTAACCTTGTGCTAAGAAAAATGCAATGGTATACCTTTCCCATACTGGAATGGCCAATCACTCATTCAACAAGTATTCATTGAGTGCTTACTATGTGCCAGGCATTGTTCTACTTGCTGGAGAGGCAGGCAGACAGGTACAAACAGGCCGAGGGCTACCCTCATGAGCATATCTACTAGTGGAGGGAGATAGCCAAGCAAATCAACAAAAAAATACGGAGTGGGTTTGATGGTGAAAGAGGTTCTGGTAAAAGGGGTAGGGAGTGTTGGGGTGGGGTAGGGAAGTTTATATTTTTATAGGGTGACATTTCAGCAGAGTTCTAAGGAAGTGAGGAAGTATAACCACAGAACCAGCTCAAAATGGCCCTATCCTGTTTAGAGACACTGAGTTGCTTTTCAGAGACAACAGACCAAAACCACAAGTCATTCAGGCAAAGCATGTGCAAGAGAGAACTTTGATCTCCAGCTGTACCCGGAACAAGTCTCCCCCCTTCCCCCCGCGACCCCATGGAACCAAAGACCAGGACATAACCAGGACCTGAACACCGGAACCCTTCCAGAAGCAAAGTATCCATTGTTTAGAAGGTCTGGTATTGACACCCCTTTACCATGAATGGCCAGCTTCCAAGGTCCTCCAGTTAAAACGTGCCCCACTAGCACTTCCGCACACCTACCTATTCCCCCCAACCCCTTAAAAACCCTTCACCTAGTCCAGCGAATAAGATGGATTTGAGGCACCATTAGGTCTCCCATCTTCTCTGTTGCCGCTTTCTTGATCAATAAACCTTTCTTTACTCCAAACCCTGATGTTTTGAGTTTTGGCCTTTTGAAGCATTGGGCACATGGACCAGAGTTTGGTAACAGAAGCAAGACTTTTAGCTATGGTGATAGATGGAGCAGAGTTATCCAGGCAGAGGAAACAGTAATTGCAGAAGCTCTAGGGCCAGGGCGAGGAGCCTGTGAGTAAGAGCAACAGCAGTAGAAGCTGAGGTCTCAGGAATGTGAGTGTGTGTGTGAGTGAGTGAGTGAGTGAGTTGGGGGGCAGTGTTTGCAGATCTAGTAGGGTTTAGTAGATCACTGGAAGAGCTTTGGGTTTTCCTTGGAGTGAGATGAGGGAGACTCAGAGGTGTTGGAGCCGAGGAGTGACAACAGCCAATTGACTTTTTAGAGTTCAATGTGGTTGCTGGGTGGAGAGCAGCCTGCTGTGTGGAAGGAAAATTGCTAAGAAGACGCTTTTGGTCAACCATGTCAACCATGTAAGAGATGGTAGTAGATCGGGACAGGGGTGGCAGTGGAGGTAGGGAGACTTGGGTAGATTCTGGGTATATTGTGATGGTAGAGCCAATGTGATTTGCTAATAGAGTGGATGTCTAGGTAAAGAGAGGAGACGAGGATGACGAGGATGGAAACTGAGATGGGGACAACTGCAGGGGGAGCTGTTAGCAGGAGGGACCACCACCCTGCTTCAGTCTCCTGTGGGAGGAGGAGTCTGGAGGCATTATAATACCATCCAGATAAAAAGAAGGTACAGGAATATGTGGGCCAAGCCAAACGTTTATCCTATACATGGAACAAAACATTGCTCATAAACACTTGATTTATGATTCCCGATCAATGTAGTGTAGATAGCACTCTAGCTAGGAGCACCAATTCCAGAAACAGCCTCAGTTCAAATACCAACTCGGTCACTTAGTAACTGTGAGAACACGGCCCATCTGCTGATTCTTCCTCAAAGTTGTTGTGATTTGAACCCAACAATTTGCTTCAAAATAATATGATTTAACATTTACTGAGTGCTTACTAGACGCCAGACACCTGTGAGCATGTTTAATCTCCTTTATTCCTATGAGAATAGGTACTACTATTATCCCCATTTTCCAGGAGAGAAAACCGAGGCACAGAGGGGCAAAGTGACTTGCCAAGGTCACAGAGCTAGGAGGCTACAGATCCTGCTTTATGCCCTCAGGCTGACTGGCCCCGGAAAACATGCTCTTTACCACAGAACTATGCAAACACCACACACAGTAAATGCTCAAAAAATGTAGCTTGTACTAGGATCAGGTAACTACTAAAACAATAAACGCATCCAATGGTCAGTTGTACGTTTGTACACCTCCACTTGTAATCATCATATGACTCAGTTTCCATCTGTGCCTCACTTTCTCCAGCACTACTTTGAGTACACAGCCTGTGTTCTTCCTTCCGTGGAATGCACAGATGCAGTGATAAGCCTTTGCTGAGAAAATTGGAACAAAGCATTTATCCTTTAAAGTTCTCTTTAAAAACGCCCACGGCACAGGAGTCCTAAAGAGTCATAAAACCCATCAAAAGCACGCAAATGTTGGTTTCTCACTGTCATTAATGACATTTATGACTGTGACTTATTTGCGTGTGTGCCAGGTATGGAACAGGAAACAATTGCTCAGATACACTGGCAAGTAGCTCCAGGGTAGGCAATGACTTTCGATGGCTCTCAGAGTTTGTCCTCCATCCCACCCTTGGAGGTCTCGCCTCAGCCCCAAAGTGCTTGCAGATGGGACTGTCCTGAGACTTTGCACCTTATTTCTTCCAATTATAGTCACATCGTGTGGCCTAATGAGTTTCTAGAGGTAGTTTTCATTTTATTTAGGGCATGTTCCCAGATGTGTTTTTAATTAATCAGTGCTACTAATAAAAGATAACAGGACCCCTGAATCTTCTGGCGAACACATTCCATAACCAAACGTAGTATTTGAATGCTCATGTATCTAAAAAAGTGTAAGTGGACTACACACGTCTATTTTTTCTTGTTGTGTATCTTGAGCAAGTCAGTCTCTGACCTTCAGTTTCCTTATTTGTACAATGAAAACATTAGTTGTCTTGTCTGCCCATTGAAATCACTTGGAGGTGATTTTAAGGACACTGGTGTCTGGGGCCCCCCAAGAGACTTTGGTTTAATTGATCTGGGCTGGGCCAGGGCAGGGAGATTTTCTTTTTTTAATTTTTTTTTACTGTCAGTCTCTATGTGGCCTCTTCTTTGGATCCTTAGTTATAGGAGTTCTGTTCAGCTGGTCTTCAGATGATTCTTGAGGTTGATTGTTCTATTATTTATTTGTAATTTCGGTGTAATCCTGGGAGGCAGCAGGCATAGCAGTTACCTAATCCGCCATCTTGGACCTTCTTCTCCAGGGAGATTTTTTTTTAACCTTCCCTAAGGAATTAGAATGAGCAGTCAAGATCGAGAACCATAGGTCAGTCTAGATCAGTGGTTCTCAAATTGGAGCATGCATCAGAATCCCCTGGAGGGCTTGTTTAAACACAAGTACCGGGCCTCACCCCAGAGTTTCTGATTCATCAGGTCTGGGGTGGGGCCTGGAAATGTGCATATCTGACAAGTTCCCAGGTGGGGCTGATGCTGCTATTTTGGAACCCAGATCCAAGGATCTGCAAACTCTGGCCTTCAGGCCAAATCCTGCTCACCACCTGTTATCGTGTGTTCCACCAGCTGAAAACGATATTTAACATATTCAAATAGTTGAAAACAATCAAAAGAATTCTATTTTGTTATCATGTGAAAAGTGTATGAAATTGTAATTTCAGTGTCCATAAGTAAAATTGTATGGGAAGGCAGCCACACCCATTCAGCTATGCATTAAACTAAGCCTGCATGTTTCCATGCTTGCCTATGAAGCCAGTTCTGACTGATACTGGCTTCAAGCTTGAGGAGTTTACCTCCTCAAGTGGATCAGAATATGCCACCCCAAAATATGCCACTTTGGCATCAGGATTATTTTGAGCTAAAGGCAACTGAGAACCGACAGATGCAGGAAGAGTTCTCTGCGCCCCCTTACCTGCCTAAAATCAGGGCACAAATTTCCCTTTGAGGAAGGTGCCCCTCCCTCCATACCACGGAGAGAAGAGTGACTCTTTTCGGGGCAGATGCGGTGTCGGCATCAAGATGAGTTTGTATAGACAGACCTTACTAAAATAGCCCTTATCTTCTCTTAGTTCCTCCATATATCTCCTGGTCACTTCCCCACCTTTTATTACCCCTTGAAGCCCAAATCCTTTTTTCCTGGTGAAAAGAGGCATACAAGCCCTTGAGTGTAACAGCTCGAGTTTCACTCCTTTTCTGTGAACTCTTGTGCATGTAATATTTTTTAAATTGTGTGCCTTTTATCCTGTGAATCTGGCTTTTGTTAGTTTAATTTACAGACTCCAGGGACTAAACCTAAGAGAGTAGAGGAAAAGTTTTCCCTTCCTGACACTCTTTACCCAAGAGATGGGAGAAGCTGAAATTGGCAGTCTCCTCAGTTCTAAAGACCCCTTTTCCTTACCTCAACTTGTCACCAGATGTTATCAAACGCTGGAGTCCCTGCAGCCTATGTCACATAACATGACCAAATGAAAGGTCACTCCATCAGAGGGAACCTCTTGGAAATAGGATGATTTAAGTCAGGTCACCTGACAAGAAGAGGATTGTGGACTTTTACATGATTCCCTCAACAAATACACATGAAATGACCACCAAAGATCCATATGCAGCAAAATCCTCAGGATACCACCCACTGTGTGTGCTAAAGGAAGGATTTTTCTAAGAAAATGGTAGGCACACTATGGGCAGGAAGAAGAGGAGGGCTGCTATTTATTCTTAACTATCTGAAACTCAAAGTTATTTCATGGTATTTTAATAAAAGTCCCATATGTATGAACCCTTTGGTGATAAAAAAGGCATGAAAACACATTCGACTGGAAATAAGCACGTAAGTTGTAAAGCTTTCTTAAAAGCCCCTTCTCTTCCTGAATCATGCCCCTAATTAAATTTAAACCCAAGTAATATTATCCACAGTTAACTAATACGGTTTTATTTCTCCCTGCTTCTTTGAAAAGATGTGTATTCTTTCAGGTAACTATTCCCTTGACAAAGAGGTTGCTATGGATACATTTTTTTTTTATAATTGAGTGCTGGTATTTTAAAGCTTGTGCAATTTAGCAAAGTATAACTGGCCTGAGGGTTATACTCATTTAAGTGCCTGTCTTTAATGCTAACAATTTTATCTTAATACAGTTTCTCTGTGCATTTGACACGTGGTGTTCAGGAGCGGTTGGAAATGGTGTAGGAGTTCCTTAAGGAGAAGCAAGTCAGACAAATATCACACGGCCCACCTAACTGCAGTTGGATCAGTAGATGCTTCACTTGCCTGGAATTTGTCTGTTCTCGGCATGTTTAATAATGAGTCACACAACGCATTTGCAGGGCTGCCAGGGCCAGGGCCACGTGGTGATTTTCTGCACCTAAGTCTCATCTTTATTCAGACAGGCCGCTAGTGCATCCCACAAAGCTGACCTAATGTTACTTCGGTGGGTCTTTTTTCTTTTTTTGGCTCAACTCGAACGTGATATTTAGGAAGTCGATTGTCAAGCATACAAATCAAGAGAGAAAATATGCCACATTGAATCATGATGGTTTGGTAAGATGTCACTCATAGGCAAATGACTTCTGGTTCTCTTGTTAGTGGGGGCGAGCTGAAAAGCAGAACCTGCCACAGAGAAGAAATCTAGCACTTTCATTGGCATTCCACCTTTGTCAAAGCATTTAGTGAAATATGCTCCAACTTACGTATTCTGGCTGCCATTATTCTACTTGAAAATATAAGCAACCATGTATCCTACTTTAGTTGTGAACTTATTGGGGTAAGGATCTCTACCATTATGATTATACTGGAGGTGAAATATCAAACATTTCAAATGCTTCTAATGATCGCTCTACTCTATAACAGCACCAAATATTTAGGAGTGTTTCATGGTCTCTTAAGAATTTCTTTTCAGAGCAAAAGAAATCTTGAAATTTTCACCTTTAACTACAAGTAGAAATTAATAAAATAGGTATTAATTTCCCTCAAGTTCAATTGATTTTTTTCTGTAATCTACAGAAAATGAAGCATATTTAGGAAGACATATACTTAAATTATACACTTTTCAGACACAGAAGTTCCGCCCCTCTCCCCCCAAAAGTCTAGAATTCAAGAGTTGCAGCATTGAAATTCTCCCAATCATCTATACATTGATGACTTCATCTATCACAAAACTATTAATTTGGTATTTGCCATGGCTCTAAAATTTCACATCTTTCTGTGGTAACATATTCTCATGGAAGTACGCTACTGAGAGTGACGTATTTAACAATAACATAAAACCAGTTGTTTTCCGTGGCTGATCGTTGTCTACCACAATCATGCCTTTCCTCAAGAAGACTGAAAGCAATTTCTCATGAAGTTACTAGTTTCATTCTTCAGTTAACAGTTTAAATGAAGCTTAGTTGTCCAAGATTAAATACAAAATACAATACAGGCACCGAAACCATCTTTAATCCTTACTTAACTACAGATACTCCTCCATTTCATTTTTGGTTTGTTTTGATAGGTAAAGAGAAAGACTTAAAGGAGAAAGACAAAGATTTTAAAAACTGAAACAGAGGGAACAGCATGAAAGCAACTATACAATCCTGGTGAAATGTGGAAGAATAGAAACCATGTGGAAGTAAGTATTATGGAATAAAGGTTTTTAGAAAAAAATCTTCAAAAATATTCTTTGAAAACACAGTAACAGAGAAAAAAACAATGAAAAATTAGCAAATGCCAGTAGGAAAGCCTTGTCCAATTCTCTTTTTACTTAAATAGAACAAGATTAAGAGTTTAAAAATAGAGAGGAGGGCAAAGCATTAGTGTGTAGTTTTTGTCCTTTTTCAGCACCTCCTCTTTACTCTAATTAATCATTTACTCCAACAGCAGACCACCAGGGAACTACATTGAGAGAGAACAATTCAAAGCAATGGAAGCCAAATCAGTCCTATAGGTTTCCCCATTGGGATTTGGACCCGGAGTGAAAGGAGGATAATGGTCTCAGAGCAGCCTCTGGTGGCTGAATGTCAAAAGCTCAAGAAGTCAGAGGCCACTTTACTGGTGTTCTTAAGATTTTGTGCCAATGGAAGTTAGTATTTAAACAACTTCAAGGCAGTAGGCCAGAACTGACTTGGTTAGAATTGAAATTAATTCATTAACCTCAAAGACCGTCACAAATGACGTGGAGATTTGATGCTGACAAATTGGGCTATTCTGACAACAGGTAGAGTTTTCCTTGTGCTTGCTCATTAAACAGTGCTAAACACAAAATTATCTTCAACTTTCCAATTATCCCAAATAAATGATAGACCAGCGGTGACTGACACCTGAATTTCTCATCCTAATTTTTAAGCAATGCATATTTTAAGCAACTTAAATATTTTCAATTTTTAAAAAGCTCTGTGTGTGTGTGTGTGTGTGTGTGTGTGTGTGTGTGTGTGTGTGTGTAGATCTGTCCATTAGGAGCATTTGGGTGCATTTTCTTGTCACAGCTTTCTCAGCTGGAAAACTTCTGTTTAAGAGAGAGGTCCATAAATTGTATCTGGTAGGTTCCCCATTGAGCCATCTCAACTGGGGTGTTTTCAAGGGCCCCCCTTCAAAATCCTGAATCTTATAATGCCACCTGTGTCAAACGTCCTTTCTAACAGTGCTGCCATCTGCAGCATCATGTTCCTGAGCACATCACATTTACACAGCAGGTTCAAATGTTTTGTCCAAAAAGGGATATTCTATCTTTCAGAAAACACTTGAAGGTTTCAAATAGAGTTATGGTGAACATCTTAAAATTGGTTACAATAGAGGTCAGCTTTACTTAAATAATTAAGCACCAGTTTCCCAGGGCCGCTAGAAGCCATGGAATTCTCATAGAACCACATCCACCTGTCCAAAGACCCATGGTAATTTCTGTGTGTACAATGTTGAAATTACAAAGCCCACTTATTGCTCATTCACAAAGTATCCCAGTTCAATCAAATCTCAGCAATAGAATGATCTGGGCTCCTAATTAATGCCATCTATTTAAAAGTACAAGGAATTAATAGCAATGTACCCATGTTAATTTCTTAGTCCCAATGAATGTACCATCGTGACATAAGATGTTATTGTTAGGGGAGCTAGCTGATGGGTATGTGGGAACTCTCCGTACTACCCTTGCAACTTTTCTGTACAACTAAAAATGTTCTGAAATCGAAAGTTTACTTTTTAAAAAAATACAAAGAATAATATGAGTGCATGAATACAGAGGGGAAACAGGAAAGGATGGACAAAATTCTGCTATAGAAAAAAGGATTACTCATAGGCAGTCATCTATCGTTGTTATGTAGCAGGCACTCACTGGAATACACACCTTCACAACGTTAACTCATCGAAATGGTACCCTTTAAGTACATTGATAAGGGAATACTGTTGCCTACTCTGATTAACAAAAGAACCAATTCTTAAGGGAAAAAATGCCAGACTTGTGGTGCTTAAATTCCAGTAAGAGAAATTTCCTTTATCTTTCCTCTCAGTTATCGCCCTGTTTTCTCCTTCGCTAGGGTCTTAGGTCCACTCCAAACCCTATCTTTGTTCCTTTCCTCCATGTTTCTTTGTCATTACTCATATGTTTGAGTATCGGAACAATTGAACATACAATGTTTGAATTTAGAGATCAATAAATTCCAATACTCAAGTATTTAAATTTAGAGATTTCTAGTACATCATATTATTTTCCAAATCCGAAAGCAAGGGGTGGTCGATGTGCCTGTGACAAGGCAAGAACCCTAGTTAGAGCCAACCTTGGTCTGGCCATGAGGTCCCACTGTGAATTCTCTGGACTTGATGCGTTCCTCTCCAGCATTTGTCAAGTAACCTAATTAGTTAGTATCTCAGCTATTCTTGGCTCCAGAACAGGGCCCGAAGTTCCCATGACAGTCACCCGGCACAATTTCCAAGCATGACACAAAAATGTGACTCCCTTCCAAACTCAGAAAGTATAAGACGCACAGATCACAAGCGTAAATAGTAGGTCTCCAAGTGCAGTTCCCTTTTAAACCTCTCTTGCTTTTCTTCTAATTCCAGTGACACTCACGGTAGCACTCATTTAATTATTGATCCTGTTTTATCTTGCATTAGCTTCTCGGTTGTTATTACCATTATTGAAGCCAGACATCTCTCTTGAACTTCTTCCCGAACTTTGTGGGTACAACTGCATGGCACTTTGCTCTAATGCTTTTTGACCACACCAAGCGTGGAGTTGAGGCAGTGCAATGTGGCTGAAAGCACCAGTGAACAGGAAGTCAGGAGAGCTCTCTCCGATTCCTTCTGCCACCAGTAAGCTTTGTGCCCTGAATCAACCCGTTTAACTTCTCAGGGTCTCAAAACCTCAGGGAAGCAGTGAGGGGTTGGACTTCAGTCAGATACCACTACTGCTTACTGAGCACCATACTGGCTGCCTCTTAGGCACCACGCCAAGTCCTCTCATTGCCACCTCTTCCTCCAGCCACCGCCATGGTGACCATTTCTACGTGGCCTTCAACCAGTTTCTCTTGGGTGCGACTGATGGTATCTTGCATCTTGGTGTAACAAGGACCTCCCTATTCATGCCTTGGGGCTTTTCTGACAGGACATGGGACTCATATCTCAGCTCTCCTGGATGCACAACCCAGAAGTGCAGAGTTCACTCTCACGGGACCATCCAAGACTAAGCCTCTTGTGCCAAGGATGAGTTCTGAGACACGTTGGATAAGCTCCTTAGAACACTCCCTGAGACCAACCTCCATTACTTGTGAGAGGAGCCAACTTGCTCATGCCCTTGGTTTTCCCACTGTCTCTGTCTCTCTCTCTCTCTCTCTCTCTCTCTCTCTCTCTCTCTCTCACACACACACACACACACACACACACCCCGCCTCCCACAATGCTGCTCCTTGAGACCACTTGTCAGACAGACTTTCTGCAGGAGGCTGTGCTTCAGAATCTGCTCTGGGGACCCAGACTAAGACAAGCGCCTATTCTACATCAGACATTTCCATCTTTTCCTGCTCTACATTTTGATGGCTCTGCAATTGCTTGCTGGCAGAGTTCAGTTCTGCCCAGTGGTCCTTGTAATAAGAACAGGCTGGGAAGAGGCTGAGTGGCCAGGATAACGAAAATTACTTCCAGCTTTTTGCTTGACTTCAAGAGGCCACCGGGCATAAGGTTCTGGTACAGTCCCAGGGTGTATTTGGCTACATCACAAGGCGACCTAATACAAGTGGAAAGGAAATATAACAGGGTATAATTTAAACAGAAATAGGCTAATGAGAAAGACCCAGAAAGGGCTCTCTTCTTTCTTTCCACTCTCTAATGTTAAGGGAAGGACGTTTTCACCTTCATTTCTGCTCAAAACAGGAGAGGTTTTAAAGTACAGAAGAAAAATTTCTGAAAAACACATTTTTGATTGTTGCCCAAAACGGGAGAAGTGTGTTATCTCTTCTCTTAGAACAGAACCAAGAGACAGCAACAATTGTGTGTGTGTGTGTGTGTGTGTGTGGAGAGTATTCTTTACCAATTAAGTGTGGAAAACAAGTTGAACAGATTTTCTTTTTTATCAATGGCAAGTTTTCTGAGCCTTTAAAATATTAATATAGATTGTGAGTTTTTTGAGAGGGAGACTCAGAAAGCAACCTTTCCCTAATATACTTTTCCACAGGCCATTTTGCATGCAGAACAAGAAGATGTGGAATAGGCTTAGAGTAATGAAAAGGAAGCTGTCTTTTTTGCACGATTTGAGTAATGTCTCAATTGGAGGGTGTATTAGGTTGGTGCAAAAGTAATTGCGGTTTAAAAGTTTAAAATTGCAAAAACCGCAGTTCCTTTTGCACCAACCTAAGAATGGGTAAATACTTGAGTACTTGAGGCTTCTTCTCTCACTATGATCCTGATATAATACTATTGGATAAGATATACACAGGACCTAACCTTTGCCTGGTGAATTAGCGTTTATAGGCATTGTCCCATCTTGCCCACAGCCTTAATCTAAACAACAACCGAGGAGGTAGGTAGAACAGGAATCCTTACTCTTAGTTGAGGAAAACAACAGGCAGCATTTTCCTACATTTAAATGATGGAGGAAGCAGAGCCAGGAAATAAGATCTGGGTCTTCTATTTCCTGACCCAGGATTTTAACCACTGCCACATCTATATTTTGACATTTTTATTAGTTTGTTTAGCTTTCCATTCTATAAAAGAGGAATCACTTTGTATTTTTACTTGCTATTTGGTCTTTTCCCAATATTGCTCCCACAAAATGAAATATATGAGTTTGGGAAAGGTCAAAATCATCTCTGTAAAACTGTTAAGAGGATTGTGTGTCTTTTAATTCTAACTTCAAATGGAGAATTAAACTGTATAAGGGTTGAAGTAAAAAAGTGCTAACATTTAAAAGAAAACCCTGAAAGGTAACAAATGATAACTTGGAAATAGAAGAACAAAAGGCATATACAACTCATGGAACCAAAAAGAAACAGATAGAGTATAATTTGGGGGGCGGTTGTGGGATTAAGGGTGCATCTGATTCCATGTGTCCAAAGCACGTGGTGAACAATCAGAACAATTCCATCCCTCTGTGAGGGTAACCATGGAAAATACAGTTGTCGCCATTCACGCGTGGTCCTGGGTGATCATTGAGCACCAGAATGGTCTAATATGTAGGCAAAAGAGAAGTGGAATTACCACCAATTACTCAGCCACATTTTTCATTCTTCATTTTAGGGATTTCCTCCAGTTGTCAAAATTAAATTTTCCTTTCATCTTATACACATCACTGTGTGCCTATCATCTTTATGAAAAAGTCTTGAACAAAATTCCTCAATAATCTCCAGCCACAGACTTTATTCTAGTTCTGATTTTTTTTATCTTCTCTGCTGACAGAAAAATATGAGATTGCATTGCCATAGGCTCGGTTTTTAAAGATTTCATACACGGACACGAAAGCAGCAACAATAAGAAAGATTTCTCTGAGGTTTTGCCTCTCTCTGTATATTTTACCGTTTGTTTTTGTAGTTACGCTATTGTTACAATGCCGCAGTGACTGTGTGTAACTTCTAGAAAGCCTCTACTTCCATTTCTTCACCTACCTCTACGGTTATGGTATGAATTAAATGCAACCAATCATTAAGCCTTGTACAAACTTGAAGTGTACTACTTTTTTTTTTTAATTGGGGAAGGGGAACAGGACTTTATTGGGGAACAGTGTGTACTTCCAGGACTTTTTTCCAAGTCAAGTTGTTGTCCTTTCAATCTTAGTTGTGGAGGGTGTCGTTCAGCTTCAAGTTGTTGTCCTTTCAGTCCTACTTCTGGAGGGCACAGCTCAGCTCCAGGTCCAGTTGCCGTTGCTAGTTGCAGGGGGCGCAGCCCACCACCCCTTGCGGGAGTCGAACTGGCAACCTTGTGGTTGAGAGGACGCACTCCAACCAACTGAGCCATCTGGGAGCTCAGCGGCAGCTCAGCTCAAGGTGCCGTGTTCAATCTTAGTTGCAGGGGGCGCTGCCCACCATCCCTTGAGGGACTTGAGGAATTGAACTGGCAACCTTGTGGCTGAGAGCCCACTGGCCCATGTGGGAATCGAACCAGCAGCCTTCGGAGTTAGGAACACGGAGGTCCAACCGCCTGAGCCACCGGGCCGGCCGAAGTGTACTATTCTTGTATATAGGACACTATGCTAGGTATGGGAGACCCAAAGCTGAATAAGATGCTCTTTTCCCTTGAAGAGTTCATTCATAACTCATTGGGTGAAAACTAAAGCCCAAGTAAGAAAGTACAATGTATCATCATAGTGTGATGTATTGACTTAGTCAATTGACTACTAAGCAATGATATTTATAGGCATATACTACACTGGCCATCAGAAAATTAACTTGTAGTCCTACCTCTACCCTTATCTAGCTGTACAACCTGGAAAAGCCAATTAACCTGTCTGAGACTCAGTTTATCCATCTGTAAAGTGAGTGTTGAATTAATTTCCAAAGCCCTTTGACTCAAACTCATGCTCCAGTGTTTCTCATTTTATTGCTCATTTCTAATACTTATTTTAAAAGGTGAGACTGTGCCTGGCAGACTCTCTTGGTTGACTGCCCTGCAGCCATTGCCCCTTCATCTTTGCTAACAGCACCCTCCCCCAAGGTTTGTCAGGTCTAGGGTAGCAATATATGCAGGGAGGTGTGCTCTCTTCAACCCCAAAGGGTGAACTGCGATTGTCAGAGCTAATCGTGGTAATCCCACGAATTTTGCCAGTGACTGGTTTAGGCGTGGGCATGCAAATTACTTTTGACCAGTGAGATAATAAGGGGAGTCGGCTAGTAGGCTTCTAGGAAAGGTTCTAATGCCTGATTGAAAGGAAAAACGGGATGTGTGATGAATAATTCCACTTCTTGCCTTTGGATATGGGGGAGTGAGAAGGTGATGCCTACAACTAGGGCAACCAGCTTCCAACCACTTGCTAGTGTTAGGTGATGCACTGAGGATGGCAGAGTGGAAGATTCTTGATGACGCTGTTATGCCAAGGAATTAATCCATCCTGGAACTCAGTGTGTGAGATTTTTTTTAAAAAAAAAAAAAAGGAAAAGGAAATCTGTGTTGTTCGAGTCACCAAAAGTAGCCTATTAAAACACGCAATATGAAGTGCTGAATTATGGCACTTTAAAATGTTTACTAACTCATCCACAAGCCAAATTTAATATTGTGCGAAAACCAATTCATTTTAAACCAATAAGAGAATAAGATTAGTGATTCAGGGAGAGAAAAGTCCCTTAACAAATCTAATCTTCAATTTCCTCATCTGCAAAATAGAATCCAAAGTATCTACCTCATTGAGATGGCAAGTACATATGAGTATGAGTAGTAAGCACACACTAATTATTGTTAACTGTTTTATTATACATGAGAAAATGGGTGGCACGGCAGAGACAATGCTATATGACCATCAAATTCTGTTATATTTTGTTTTTCTTCCTGGACACACAGGAAGGCCATTATTTTCCAGTTTCCCACGTGAATAGGTTTTGATCATGTGACTGAGTTCTGAGTTGTGGGAAAAAGTGATGCAATCCACTTGTGACTGGCTCTTATTACCATCCCCCGTGATCCTCCAGCCAGCTCTTCCAGTGTCATATTACTGTTAAATTTCAAAGCACGAGAGCAAGTTCTCAAATTGGCCACTAGGTGGACATTGAGTAGCTTTATTTTATTAAAATATTTAATAAGATTTACTTAAATTTACAATGATAATAAAGCTTTAACTATTTTTAAAAAAATTTAAAATGATCTCCGTACACTCATGTTCCCTGCTTTCATTTAAAAATGAAAGGTAAGTTAATAATTAAGAAAGCTAGCTCAAAAATCTATATTATAATAAATATGGGGAAATGGCTTTAAAAATGTCAGATCAAGTTTTGAAAATACGTGGACAAATTCTCCCCATGGAAGCAAAGCAGCCACTCCTTGTGAACAAATCTGGTCCCACTAAATAGGTGCCCATAAGTAGGTATTATTTATGCATAGACATCTACTAGAGAGAATGCCTGTAAAGAAAATGATGTCCTTAGGTGCACACATTTTTCTTTTTCCTTTTCTCTAGTACAGCCTGGACATCTTATCTTCTCCTGCAGCTTTTAACACACTCTCTGCATTTCTACTCCATCCGGCAGGGCTGGTTTAAAAGAAGATGTGGGGTTATGGGAAAATGCCGAAGGAGAAACCCATCTCTCCTTCTAGTTGGATCACATTAGAACGAGATGTGAGCAAGTAAAATGAATGTGCCTGTTTATGTCAACATAGTTCTTGTTTTATGAGTTGTATCATGTTTAGAGCAACTTCTTTTTGTAAGCAGGTACAATAACAAAGTTAAAATTTTTACTCGTCTAAGTAAAAAAAAAAATGCCATGAAAATAATTTCTATGTAAATTACCTAAAAGATAAATAAGTCTCCAGTGTTTTCCACCCTAGCTGGTATTATAATTTATAATTCCACTATGTGGGAAGCTATTGACTTAACATAGGAAATGATTTTAAAACTTTTGCTCAATGAAAACTAATGTATACTCTCATTTGAATTTTGATTTTGTATTTCACTTGAAATTGAGCTTAAATATGAATTTATTGGTTTTAATACAGCTTGACTTTGACAATATTAATTTTTGAACAGTTAATCCTAATGGGTCCACCTCACTGGAAGATTAAAAAAAAAATAGTCCTCTTCAGTAATGGTATGCACTTTATGACTGTTAAAAATACATATTAAAATAAACTGATAGGCTGTAGAGAAGAATACAGAAACTACATTCATGTTTAAGATAAGATTATGAAAACAAAAGACTTCAAAGAAAGTTTACTGGAAACTATACACCCTGTCACTTGGGGGTAAAAGGTCATGCTTCTCTGTTGATAAGGACACCTTAGTGGAAAATTTTCAAGTACACTGTAAGTTATTTGGTCAAGTCACTTATCTCTTGCTTGATTTTGCCTCAAGAGTTTCACATCTAAGTGTGTGTTCTTGAACACATCCAGGGACAGAAAACTCATTCCCTTCCTTGCAATCCCTTCTACAGTTGGACAACTCTAGAAGTTAGAAGATATGTTGATCAGGTAAATATGAAAAAGCTCCATGTCACACATTGCTTCTGGTATATAGCAATTTCTGTCAAATAAAAACATTACAGTGTGTCCTCATCCACCTTATTCACCAGATCTGGCACCGTGCGACTTCTGGCTCTTCCCCAAAGTCAAAATGACTATGAAAGGTAAATGTTTCGAATCAATTCAGGACATCAAGGCAGCCACGATAGCGCAACTAAAGATACTCATGAAAGAGGACGTCCAGAACTGCTTCAGAAAGTGGCAAGAACGATGGGATACGTGTGTTCAAAGCAAGGGGGCGTATTTTGAGGGGGATTCATGGCAACGTGTCTTTTACTGTAATACATTTTTAAAATTTAAACATTCACCAGATTGTTTGATCACATCTTGTGTAGTATATCAGCGTCCAAAGGATGGAGATGAGCTCACAGATATTGGAGAGCACTAGCAATGTCTGTTATGGAAAGCTATCCATCCACTGAGCTAGTGAGCTAGTGTTTCTTGCAATAACTTTTACCTATAACACCCAGCTTAACTTTGAGTCATATTGACTAAATTTAATTCTGCTTTCACACAACAGCCCTACAGATATTTGAAGACAGTCATGATGCCTCTAGGTTCATTTACTTCTGGGCTATTCATCCAATTAGTCAACTTGTTCTCATATGATCTGTTTTTATGTCCCCTCATACTCTTTTACTTTTCTTAGCTCCAATTGGCAAATATATGAGTATTACTGCAAATTAACAGTATATTAAGTTCTGTTAACTCCAGTTGAACTTACTCCTTCTAGTTGCTTTTCCCCATGGCTGCCAAGTTACTTTTTTGCACTTAGTTTATTGATGAAAGCCTTGATACTCTTTTCATTTCCTGTTGTTTGATTTGAATAACTGTGATTAGTCTAATGAGAACACTTTTGCTACTGTCTGTCCCTTCTCTGGTCCTTTAAACACATGTGACCATCCCTAAAAGCAAGTGGGCATGTAAGAGCAAGCCATAAACATGGCCAGATGTTCAGACCCAAATCTTTGTAGTTACCCATGGTTTTTTCCTTTCTCTGAAATCCAACATCCGATTCATCAGGAAATCCTGTGAGTCTCACCTTCAAAACATACCCAGAATCTGATGGCCTCTTATTATGTCCTACTGTTCTGGTCCAAGCCACCACCATCTTTTGATTGCATTCCTGCTGAAGCCTCCTAACCAATGTGCCTACTTCTACCCCATTCGCCCTGCACCCCCACCCTTGCCAATTTAAAAGCTGGGATGCTTTTGAACTCCTCTGATCAAAACTCTTCAGCGGCTCCCATCTCATACCGAGTCCAAGTCAAAGTCCATGCAGCACGTACAGGGCTCTAAAAGGCCATTACTGCTGCAACCTCATCTCCTCCCAGTCTCCCCTGATTCACGCTGCTCTAGTTGCTCTGAGCTCCTGTTGGTCCATGACAGACACTGCATGCTTCCATCTCAGGACCTCTGCACTTGGTGCTCTCGCTGCCTGGGGTTCTCCTCCAGGATCACAGCATGACTTGTACCTTTACTTCCTTCAGGTCTCTGCTCAACTATTATCTTTTCAAAAGGCCTTCCTAGACACTTTCTATGACAGGCCAACCTCATTCTTCTCTCTTTCTGGAGCACCCTAACTCCCGTACCCCACTTGTTTGTCTTTACAGCACCTTTCACTATCTGACAGATTGAACACCTATTGGTTGAGTTTTTGTCTTCCTCCATTAGCATATAAGCTGAAAGACGGCAGGGAATTGTGTAATTGACTTCCGTAGCCTCTGAATCCAGAAGAAAGTTAGACATGTCGTTGGTGCTCAGTAAAGCTTTATAGAGGGAGGCACAAGCGTTTTATTGCCCCGCCTGCCAGGTGCCCTTGGCTTCTGTTTTCCCAGCCTTATAAATTACCATTAAACATGTAAATTAGTGAATAAAATAGAAGCTTAATTAAGGTACTACCTAATTCAGAATCTAAGTTAACTTAGGCAAGTTAATTTAGTAATCCACATGTCTTGTCTTTTATTCCTCTCTTCTGACTTAGAAATCAACTCCAGTGCAATAACCGAAGTTCTCTCTAAAATAGTATGTCGGCACTAGGTATTGTCAATGCAAAAGTCATCACAGCACATTTCTCAGAAAATTGCTCCTAACAATTGGAGGTAAAGTCCATGCCTGCCTTAAACTTTCTTTCTTATACATTAGTGATCAAAAAGGTAGAAATAAAAACCTACATTTTTTTTAAAAAAGGAAAACATTGCATTTCTCATGAAAAATCCAAGAATTGGAATATGAAAAATGAAATTATCAGAAAATTTCCCCAAATTTGAAAACAATAAAATTAATTATTAGGTTGATGGAGCTTAAAAAAAGATGATAAGTTTTATAGTTGTTTGCCAAAATCTAGTATCACTTTTGGAAAATACTTTCCAGCCATACCTTTTTTTTTTAAAAAATAAAAACTTGTTTTAAATTTATTTGAAGTGTGTTTTTCCAGGACCCATCAGCTCCAAGTCAAGTAGTTGTTTCAATTTAGTTGCGGAGGGTGCAGCTCACAGTCGCCCATGTGGGGATTGAACCGGCAACCTTGTTAAGAGCACCACGCTCTAACCAACTGAACTAACCGGCTGGCCCCCAGCCATACCTTTTAAGGTTTTATTTATAGCAATGCAAAAGAAAATTGCCAAAAAAATTTATATTGTATAATTTGTTCCTGCCAAGCATTCTACTTGAATAACAGAAAATGCTACCAATATTTTAATAGAACTGTTCTTTAGCTTCAATGAACTAAACCCCTTAATGAAGCATTAGATAGAGCTATGCATCATTTCTATGGTCATTCAGACAACAAATATTTATGGTGAGCATGTTTTATACACAGGGTTTGAGATGAGAAAAAGATTATTCTCAGCAGAGATAGGTCAGGCAAAGATGGAATTTCTGCTGGGTCAACTGAATCTTTAACTGGGGCATCTAGATATAGACTTTAATATAGTTATAATGATATCTGTTAATAGATATAAATATAACAACCAAAAAGAATTTGGTCTTATCCTATATAATAAACAGAGAAAACACTTGTGTCATGAGAAGAACTTGCCCTTCCAATAGCATTAGCTATTTTTCCCTTTCTCTGGTAAGTCAGTTACTTATTTAGGAATAATTTATGGAGCTCCTACACGTGCCAGAGTAGACAGGGCACTGGAGACATAAAAATTCATAAAATCCTCAAAATACCACAATAGAGTTGGGGGTGTGGACAGTCGAAAGGCAACATTAGAAGCATATGCTACAGAAGACTCACTCTCATTCACTCACTCATTCATTCATTCATCCAACAGATATTTACTGAGTGCTTGCTATCATCTTTCCCCGAAAATAAGACCTAGGCAGACCATTAGCTCTAATGCATCTTTTGGAACAAAAATTAATATAAGACCCAGTCTTATTTTACTATAATATAAGACCCGGTCTTAGATAACATAATATGATATAAGACCGGGTCTTATATTAATTTTTGCCCCAAAAGGTGCATTGTCCGGCTTTAGAGCTAATAGTCCGGCTAGGTCTTATTTTTGGGGAAACAGGGTATGTGCCAGGCACTGTTCTAGTTGCTTGGGACACATCAGTGAAATAAACTGACAAAATCTGTCTCCAATGTGTTTCCATAGCAGGATAGAAAGAAAATATACAAAAAAACCCCACAATAAACAAGTGAATTACATAATATCTTAGAAGACAAACCCTGTGGGGAAATGGAATATGGTAAGGGGCATTGGGAGTATTGGTGGGTTTTATAATTACATGAGAAGTCGAAGAAGACCTCTTACGAAGGTAACATGATTCTCTCAACTCAGGGAACGGGCATTTGTGGGATGACACCAGTATGCCATGGAAAAGCCTAAATTTTTAGAGTACCATTGGATTGGATCAAAATCTGTTCCATAGTATTTAACAATCTAAGCCAGAACTTCCTCCTCAACAAAATGGGGACAATAATATTTCATACCACAAATTGTTGGGAAGATTGAAGTAATATTTGCCAAAGTTTTTTTCCCTCTTACATATGCCTGATGTATAGTAGGTACTCAATCAATTTAGACCCTGGACTTTCTTAAGCTAAGGACCATGAGATAGCATGTTCTGCACGGTTTCCATCTGTGGAAATACATCTGTGGAGGCACCCATCTTCATCCCCCAACATGCAGGCCAGGCCAATCACCTTTATTCTCAGAATTGTCTTAACTGGGCCTAAAACAAGAGGGTACTTTCCTTTCGGGTTATGATGCAGTGAGGATGTGAGCCCAAGAACTGAAAGTGACCAGAGCTCCTGTGTTGTCAAAGACAGCTGGCCTAGGAGATTGAAGTGGGTAGAGAGAGAACAGAAAAGATGAGAAGCACAGAAGGTGTTCTATTACTGTGGTATTCTTGATTCTGTGTGTTCTTAGATTCCCTCCTCCAGTAGATTGCAAAATTTGGCCACAAATTCTATCAAAAAGTAGAATCTGTCCACTCCTTGAATCTGGGTGTAGCTATATGACTCTTGTTGGCCAATGGGACATTAGTGAACATAAAGCTAGCAGGCACTTAAAGTGTTTGTGCTCTGAGGCTTGCCCTCTCTTTCTGCTGGGAACTTTTCCACTAACATATGAAATGGTCCAGGCTAGCCATCTGGAAGATGAGAGACATGTAGTGCATAGATCATACACGCCATGTAGAAGCATCTTAGCTGATGTTTCCTAGACCCACCAGTCTCCACATGACCTGCCAGCTGACTGCAGACACATGAATCACCCCAGGTGAGACCAGCAGACGAATCGCCCTGCTGAGTCCAGCTTATTGCTGATCTACAGAATCATGAGCTAATGATTGTTGTTTTAAGCCACAAACTTTTAGGATGGCTTGTTATGTAGCATCAGATAACTGATACACTTCTCTCTCACACACACACCCAACACAAAACACACTTCTGATTTTTTCCCCAAAATAAAAGGTTTGCTTATTTTTATTTTGTTTTGTTTTACCATTTACAACCAAAAGAAGTACTGACTACAACGATAGGCTTCCTGTGCTTGCATCATTGACTTGGTACCCTATGAATTTAGTTTATTCTGGGACTTGAACTATGCCCCTAAATCCCAAGCTTCTCTTTTTACCCCCTATGTGGCCATTACCCACCTATGCTCTGTCCTCACAAACTGCCAAAGAACCGTCTCGTCCCTTCTCTCCATGCTCAACACGTGCAGTTTGGACCTCTTCCCATGGCCTTTGCCAAGGATCTGTACCTGCCACTTCCTGTTGGCTCTTCTCAATGCCAACTGCTTGACAATGTGACTCTCCATCTGATACGGATGGTCGGACCTACTGCCACCACTCTGCACTTGTCTGTGCAGACCTCCTCCTGCAAATGCGAGAGCTATCCGCCTGCCAAATGCTGACAGCCAGCCTCCTTCCTGGACGCTCTGTTCCATTAGGCACAGATTCCCACGCTCTTATTTTTTCTGGTTGAATCTTCTGTCTGACGTAGAGATGGGCCCGGGAAGTTAGGCAAATCTCTATGAGCTCTCACATCCAGATGACAGAGTGTATACAGTAGTAGTAGAAGGCGGTTTTTGGAAAAAGACAAGTCTTGAGGAAATGATGTCTCTTCCTGGTGGAACAATACCGACAAGGCCATCTGAGGGACATGGAATGTGTGTGTTGCCTTTGGGGCTGGTAGACAGTGAAGTTGGTTCCCAACAGTATGGACGAGACAGGCCAATGCTCTACTCATATTTCCTTAAGCCATTCCATTTCTGAGCCCAGTAGCCTGACGTCCAACTGGCATCCTCTACATCTTGTTGCCAGAGAGCTTGCTCTGGTGCTGGAGCCCACTTTTGCTTGCTCTGGCAGGCCAGAAGTGCTGGAGACTTAAAGTCTCCCGCCTCTGGGCCTGTGCAGGCCTCCTTCAGTGACTGACCAGAGCAGTCTGGAAATACCCTAACTCCCTCTCACTTGGATGGGATACCTAGAGGGGCAGTTTTACACCGGCTCCCAGAGTTCCCCAGTAGGATTAAGCTCTAGTTGCCCATAGTGATAATTTACTCGATAAAATAGTTTTTATTGCTTTCTTTCACTCCCCTGTCTCTCACGTCCAAATAAATGACTTGCATTTGAAATTTTGTTTCAAGATCTACATCCAGGAGAATCCACACAAAAACCACAGCCCACCTATCGGATACCTTAAAGCACAGGAACTGGATCTATGAAGGTGATGGCAACAAGTTAGGGGGAAAAGAGTATATAAGGAAGTTAATAGTTGCTACTGGGTCCTGTTTGCCCAGGTGATTTGCCTGATAGTAGAATAACTGAACAAATGATGAATATAAGGGAAATTTTGAGTTACAACTGGATTCATCTATAACATGGGCATCAGTCACTTTGCCCAAAATCCATAGGGCAATAAACTTTTGGAATTTCTTTTAATGTGAAGCTATTTACACATTACTTTGCAGATTTTTATGGGAGAAGGATACTCTGATAAGGTTCTTTGTCTAACAGCAAAGTATAACTTAAAAACTTAGCCAGGGGTGTTCCAATAACTATGTTCAAATATTTATGGAACATTGACTTTTTGGTCATAGGCTAAAGCACAGAGTTTAAATTGGTTAGTTCTATTGCCAAATGCCTTCAGACTTCATTGACTTTTTTGGAATTAGTACAAAAGCAGAGATTAGAGCCAAAACTTGTACAAAGATTCTGTGTGGTCCAGAAAATTATCAGTCTTTACTTGTACATATGAATTAAATATTGAATATGTTTACATCTTTTGGGACAATGAGCAATCAAGGTGTCTGAACTGATTGGGGAAAGACCTCTGGATAAATCTATGACATATTCTTCTATCAAAAAGTGGAGAAATTCTTAGTAGTTCAGAATGATAAACTTTGTAAGAAAAAAAGTGACTCTGGCCTCTGGGATTCAGTGCTGACCATGTGAAGAGGGCTCTCTTTGCCTGCAGCCAGGATTGCAGTCATTACTTTGCCAAGGACTCTGAGATTCTTCAAGCATGAAAGGAAGGAGAGGGAATCAACCTCTCTACTTAATGGGGAATGTATTAGAACTGCTTCAAACTAGCCTTGGCTCAGCTTAATGAAATCTCCCCATTGTTCAGCAGTGGCCCACCAAATCCACAGCATTCAAATGGCTGCCCTTCGACTGTAAAAAGCCTTGAAAATCAGAGAACTTACGAAACAAAGATTATTATTCCCCTTCCCGGGCTCACAAAAAGAATGCAAACTGCTCTGCCTTTGCAGTAGGCTAAATGTTAGAGGCTTCCTGACTCCGAAGGACAGGCTTTATCCTCACAATGGACAACTGAATGGGTCAAATGCCTATACGATAGAGCCAGAAGTTTCTGCAATGAAAATCACCAGCCCTGCTGTGCTCGAGAAATCATTTCAGAGGATGGCAGAGTCAACAAGAGACATGAATTAGAGCCACTCCTGTCTGGTGTCGCTAATGTTTGTCCAGTGGAATTTCACTTGGAAGGCCTTCCTCCCCCTCCGCCCCCTCACCCCCCGCAGATGTCTCCCCAGCTCTGCGTAAATGAATTTGCCTTCACTGGCCTGAGATAAGGAATTAGAATCGCTTCCCCATTCCCCCATGCCTTGCACTCTGCACCCACATACAATCTTGGTGATCCCCAAACTCCTTAAAATATCACTGTAATATCCAACATTACTTTCTTTATAACATTAACACGTGCAGAAAATGTGACACTCAACGCTTACCTTTTATTACCCATTCTCTGTCTATTCGTCTCCCTTTGGCCGGAAAAAGAGTGCGCCCAAACTTACAGTCTTTGGAGCACAAATCAATGCAGCTATGTAGCAAACAAAGGATCTCCTGACTCAAATGATATCAATGTCAAGTGCTGATGTGTGTAAATAATTCATTGTGTTTTCACTGGTGAGTCCAGTTTGATCTTTCATTGCTTGGCGACCCCTGGGGTCTGTGGCTCCCAGAGAAGCCACAGAGAAGAAGGGACATTTAGGATTTTTTATTAGCAACTCATAACTAATTTATAGAGTACTGTGGAGTCAGGTGCACAGATTCAGCATCTCATCTATCACCATAAGCAGTTCCTATGTTAAGGGATGGTTACTTCCCAGAAATCAACAAAGGGGAACGGAGAAGAGGAAATGGGACAAGGCACATATGCCATAGGTGGCACATCTTTCAGAAGAAGCACAAACGTCTCATGGTCATGACTTACTGGGCCAACAAACGATAAAGTTCTCTATCTCCTAAAGATAAAACCCACTGTATGTTGCACAGCAAAAATGTATCCAACTGTTATCACTGATCTTTACAATTCTTTATCTGGTTTTCTTCTCTGATTTGCCTTCTTCAGTGACATTTTTACCAGAACAACTGCATTAGATTCCAGCTTGTAGAAAGAAAGTACTATTGCTAAAGGGGGGAAAAAAAGAAAGAGGGAGGACTTCCTTAACAGGAAAAGCTTATCATGCCAGGAAATGACCTTGAAAGAAGAGGAAAATAGTGGAGTTTAATTACAGCTTTGATAACATGTGCTGTATCTTTTGGACAACAGCATTGAGTGTGGAGCTCATTTCCTTATGATTTTCTAAAGTGTGTTGTATTATATGCACATGTTGATATGTGATAGAAGTGAAAAGTGCAAACACTGAAAGGGCCATTTACTACATACCTTCAAAGAAACCAACAATAACTTACGGATGTATATTACATTCCTGAGTTTTACACGGTTTCCTGGATAGCATTAATAGTTTTCTGCGAATGTACTCAAGAATTCCATTTCCATCACAGCCAAGTATGTATTCCCACCCTCTGACCCCTCAGTTGTGTCCCCAACTTCTATACAAAGCTTGTTCTCACAGAGCAAAGGACTGATGGGCTGCGTAAATAAAACCTCAACCCAGTGGAATCTGACACAAGTACTAGTGGAATAAAGAAATCTCTAAACATATTCATAAGGAATGTTTCTTTATGGTACTTTTCTATGTCTCAGGAACAGCACCGAAGCTGTGCCACATTCTGAAACTGTTGCTATGGCAAAGTGTCTTGTTTTATTGACTATGGAGCACATTGTTGTGTTTGAGTCATGTAAATGATCAGGGCACAAAGGAAAGGGCCCACAGCAGCCCCTGCTCAATCAGGACTGCACTGGGGTCTTTCCCCGCTGACACATGCCATTTACACAGCATGGGAAGGCATTTCTTTGAGAAAGCCTCCCTCCCTGGGTGCTGTGAACTGGTCTTTGGAGACATTTACAGATCTCCACATCTTTCAGGATCCATTCTGCAGGGGAAAAAGAATACACAATAATGAAGCCCTTGTTTTTGTTTTAAGGCCAAGATATTTCCATAGAAATTTTGCATTCTCTACCTATTAACATATGTTTGTTTCCAGGCTGCTGGTCTTGTCTAATATTTCAACTTTCTATCAGTTTCTGTCACTTACAAGCAAAGTAGGAGAGTTTCTCTTTTGTTTCCCACTTATATCTCAAATATGTGTTTTTAATTAAGTATTGTACTACAGCATCAATTCGCACTGATTAGACATAATTACAGAAACAAAATATGCAGAATACATTTTAATAACGCCTGCCACCTCTGAGGGAACAATGAGGATCTAATTTAATGATCTAAGTGTTGTTTGAAAGCAACACAGAGTTAAAAAAATAGTGTATTTTGAAATGGAGCTTATTAGTATTTTTGGACACAAATGTAAGATAAAATGCACTATTATCTGGATTTCAATACTTGTAATTTAAAAAATAACACTAAGGAAACATTTGTTTACATGAAGAATCAAATGACACCCTTTAATAATAAAAGCTTGATTCAATGAAAATAGTTTCAATTGTGACACTTGAGTACTAAAATGCTGTGATAATTCGTAGCCTGATTTCTAAGGGAAATTTCACAACTATGAAAATAAATTTTGGATAGTATTGTGTCATTGTCAATTTCCAGATTTTGATACTATATGCGCTTATGGAGGGTGTTATCAGTGGGGGAAGCTGCGTGAAGGGTACGCAGGAACTCTCTGGACTACTTTTGCAGCCTCTTGTGTTTCTTAAGCTATTTCAAAACACAAAAAAGCTGTAGCAAAGATCTATTTTTGATGCAGAATAAAAATGCATTTTTTTCTAACTTGTCCCTGTAGAGGAACGTGCTGTCTCTAGAGCTTATAGAATCACAATTACAGAACCATGTGATGTATTATTACCCACACTTGTGTGGGTGTCTGGAACCAAAGGGGTTTTGGACAATGAGCTAACTTTCTCAAGGAAAATCCTATTTACCCCATATTTTCAATTCATTCATAAAAGAATTCTGTAAACAATTATGAACGAGAGGTCTATTTGCTTTTACTGCTTCAGATGCTCTTCCAATTGTTATTAAAACAGTATTTACAATTCCCACAGACCTGGTTGCGTCATGGGTCTCTCACTTTCTTTAACTTCCTCATTCTCTTTTTAAAAACTCGGTAGTTAAAACCATAGTTTTGCATTCCTCCTTTTCATTAGCAAAGTTCAGAGATTTAAAAAACGAATATAAAAAACATTCCTTAGGTTTTTCACAAACCAAAATTATATCTAATGTAAATGTGCGTTCACAGTTCATTTGGGTGTGTTTGTGTGTGTTTAATCATACAATGTCAGGATCAGGAGGACCACAGCAATCACCTAATTCAACTTAAATCTTAACATATTAAACATACATATAGTTGATGTTTATAATACATACTGCTGGTTATATAATAAGGCTTTGCATTTCCATGGCATTCTTTAAGGGGTCGTGATAGCACACAGCTAATTTTATCTTAATAAAATTCTGTGAGTTTGCTAGAGGTCTCTACCATTATTCTCATTGAGAAAATGGGCAGTTAACGTCCCAAGAGTCCAGCCTTTGGCTTATTCTTGTAAGGCATGTTAATGGTGAAGTTGGGGATTAAAATCCAGATTCCGTATCATTGCTCAAGGTACTGCATTCTGGGACACATCGTCTAAAGCCACAGTCATGCTTAAATGGTCTTGTTTGATTGATATCTGCAGTGGTACCACTTGGAGAAAATGTTTAATTAAAATGATAACAGAATTTAGTTATCTCTTCTTAAACTGGAACAAATAAAAGCATTTTATGAATGATCTAGGAACACTGGGCTTTCTATCATAACCCCTTTTCTTTTCTTTTCAACAGCTTCATGGACATACAATTCACATACCATACAATTCACTCATTTAATGTGTACAAGTCAATGTTTTATTTGTATGTTCACAAAGTTGTGCAACCATCACCACAATCTAATTTGAGAACAGGCTAATCTCCCATAAAAGAAACCTTGTATCCGTTAGCAATCACTCTCTATTCCCTCCCCTACACTGCTCCGCCCCTGACAACCACTAATCTACTTTCTGTTTCTATTAATTTACTTAATCTAGATATTTTATACAAATGGAATCATACAATGTGTAATCCTGTGTGACCGGCTTATTTTACTTAGCATAATGTAGCATGTATCAGTACTTCGTTCTTTTTTATTGCTGAACAATATTCCGTTATATGGATATACTACATTTGATTTATCCGTTTACCAGTTGATGAACATTTGAGTTGTCTCCATTTTTTGACTATTATGAATGAGGCTGTTATGACCATCAATACACAAGTTTTCGTGTGGACGCATGTTTTCATTTCTCTTGGGTCTACACCTAGAAGTGGAATTGCTGGGTCATAGGGCAACTTTACGTTTAACTTTTTGAGAACCACCACACTGTTTCCAAAGTGGCTGCACCATTTTACATCCCAAGTAATGGTTCCTTTTCTTAATCTGAGCTGACAAAGTCACTCTGATGGTTTCTGTCATTTATCGTAATTAGTAAACTCCAAAGTCCTTTCTCTCACACATTTTTGGGTCTGGACAGGTAAAAGGTGGGAGAGTGTATTTGCCTCACCATAATTTCAGAGAAGTGATCAGGAATTAGAATGGGAAACAAGGAAATTAAGGATGTATTGATGACTTCTACATCTAGAGTGTAAACCACCTTTTGGCGAGGAAGTTTAAAATTTCAGGTTACAACAAATACATATACACAAAATTTCAACTGGCCATACAAACAAACAAGCAAAAACTAAATCAACCAACCAGTCAAACAGAAACTCCCAATGTCAGTGTTTGCTCTGAAGAAGCTGCGGATATTTGAACTGTTTTTATAGTTTTGTAGTTTTCAATAGAAGAGATAGTTTTGGCTATAAAGACATGCACACAAAAGCCCTCACACCTGCTTTTTGACCACAGACACACAACTATTTAAAAAAATCTCCAAAGATGTATGAATAAACCTTTTGTAATCTTGAGGATGCTTATGTTTCCAGACAGGGATCAATACAGACCCTGGCTTTTAAGGCAAGCTGGGGCACCTTCTGGAATTTAAAACACATGCTTGGCCCTTGACAAATAAAGTAACAGTCTGGACGTGAATTAGATTGATTCTTTTATGCACAAACCTAGCAACACTCTGACTAGCTCTTTTTGTGTGGCCAGAAAGGTATGCGCTAGAAAAGGGATGTAAATATTTCCTGGGCTGGCACTGTCAGGGGGCTGAAGTGGCCATCTTTTCTTCTTCACCTTGGTTTTTATAATATCCATCAGTTGGTGCTTTTGACTCGTTCTTAGCTGTGTTCTACATGGCCCGATTCCAGCTAAGCTAGTAGAAAGCTACAAAGGAAAATTGTGTGGGATGTTTCTCTTATTCCATGGTCTCTTCCTGTGTCACTCCCCACCATGATAAGCAGACAAATTTTCTGGTTGGGGAACAATCTCAAGCAGGGATAGCTGGAAGTTGTTGAGTGAAAATGGAAGAGATGAAGAGGAAGAAGGAATGAGTACAAAGAAAAAAAGACAGAAAAGAGAGAGAGTAAAAGAAGGAATGAGTATATCATGAGACAAAGGTCAAAAGCAGGGAGGGTGAGAGAGACCAAAAAAACAAGAGATGCATCCTTGGGCTGAAGGTGTTCCGATATCCTCCTGGGATCATCCACATTCCCCCTGTGGTCTTATGCCCTGGGTTTGTGCAATAATTCATTGGTAATGCTCAAATTGAGTTTGCAAATGACTTCAAATCTCAGCAGGAGTTACCCGTGGTTTATAGCTTCGCAAATTGAAACTGAAACTCAAAATGCCCTTGATAAACTGCAATATTACAAAGCAAATAGGGGAAATCTCCTTTAGGTCATAAAACAGCACACAAATAGAAAAACCAAATTATTTTTTTAAAAATGGAAGGGGGAATAAACAAAGCTAGCCCGCTAAATAATAGCAAGCACTGATTATAAAAGCAAGTTGAATATGGAGCTACACTAAAGTTTTAAATACCTATCCTGAGGAAATCTGGCCATTCAGACTATTTTAAAGGTACTCCAACTAGTTCTGATCTGCGCAATTAAAGAGGGGTGTGGAGAACTTGGAAAGAGTTCAGAGGAAAGCCGCAAAGACGATCAAAGAGTTGAAGAAAAGGACCTGAGAGGAAAGAGTCAGGGAGCTGGAAAAATTCAACCTGAAGAAGAGAAGGGTAAGAAGATATTTTAATTATGGTCCTCAGCTACAGGAGGAGCTTTCATAGTTCTCCATTTCCACTATGGATGGACAGAGAGGCAAGAGGCTTAAATATGCAACACAGGAGAGTTTTGCTTAGGTATAAAGAATTTCCTGACATTAGAGATGGTAAGTAATGAAATGGGCTCGTGATCATGGATGAGAATTAGGAATATCTTGCTCTAGTGTCTTAGAAAACAGATAATATTCTCATATATTTCGGGTGGATAACACATCTTGCTATCCATCATTGAGGGTAGAATGAAGGAATGGGTATATGCTAACATTCTAGAAGCATACACTCTGGTACTTTGGTTTTACTTCAGATTCGTGTATTCATCATTTGCCTGGCCAGATTTCTCACATTTCTAGGGCTTTACACAAAACGTCTTGTCTGGCATACCATTTTGACATGTAACCATTTCATTTGTGAAAAGGAGCCCTGGAAAATATCTTTTGAAGAGCGGGGATTTGTTGAAGAAAAAAAGTCAGCTAAACAAGACCCACAGGGGTAGGATGGGGTGGGGGTGGGGTAAAGCACCTCAGAGTGCATGCTGGGATTCAGGCTAATTAAGATGTTGACTGAATCTATGCTAATCATGTCCCACCAGACTCTGCTGGATTAGTATGTAAATTGGTAAACTCTGTTCTGAAATTGCCCTACCAGCTGAGGTCTAATTACTGACTAGACATAACAAATAATAATGGGATTTGTATTTTAGGATGTTTAATTATGGAAATACACGTCTGGAAAAAATACCAGTTGTATTGCACAGAAAGAGACTTCATAATGTGTTATCAAAGGTTTATGAAATTTTACACCTTTAATAAGAGCACCACTAACTGGGATGGGTGGGGAATCTTTTCCAAGATCTAGCGTTTGTGAAGGGTTACCAGAATCACAATAATTAATTCGCTGCTTGAGTGATTTCCCCCAAAGCTTCTCAAAGACTAATTGTTTCATTGCTGATACACAGCATCTTGTGAGCTTTTAGTTCTATCACCAAAAGAACTGGAACTCATCCATGAAGAATAACCAAGACGCAATGGATTTAACCCAATGATTCCGTAGCATGCATTCAAATGGAATTAAAAGCAATAGGCCAACGATATTTGTAGGAAAGCCCCTAAAATGGTTTTTCTTCAGCGAGATAATTTTATGATATTGAAATCATTACATTTATAAATCAGAAAATGGTTAGTCCCATTCCGATGCAAGATTTTATTTCAAGGTTTTAGAGAAAAGCAGCTTGAGCTCTAGCATTCACTGCATGGGTAACTTGGAACAGAAAGTTCTTTGCAAACATTTATTGCATCACTCTGTGACCCACCCTTTCTGAAAAGGAACTAACATAGGAAGAGTTATAAATAGTGTTGTGAACAGAGTTATAATACTGCCTGTATTTGCCCACCATATTGCCATTTCTCACATAATTTTAAAGGCATATGGGTGATCATTAAATCTTTATTAGGTTTTACATCATAAAATAAATTATTCATGTTGTTCTAATACTGATATCTTTACAGCCCTTCTGTCCACATTTAGCCAAACAAATCTCATTTGCATATCATTTTTATTTTAATTTAGGACAGTTTTGTTCCAAAAATATAAGGCTCAAAAGCCTATTATGTTCCAATTATGTGCCAATTGCCCACACTTTTCTTGGGTCCACATAGTGCATTACTAATGAGGAAAAGTTCACATAATTAACAAAGATGGATGATTTCCTTTTACTTATAAGAAGTTTTAGAATATTCACTCTTGCTGTTATGTGGCAAGAGGATGGATATTATCAAATAAAACTCAGTGAGCAAGCTTGTGTTTGCAGTAGCTTCAAGCTTCTCTGTATTTGAAGTTACACAAGTATATGGAAATTAAATTTGTTGATCACCTTAACTGGAATTAGTGAAAATAAAGCATTAACCTATCTTTGTGGTGCAGAACTACAGGGAAGAATAATACAGTATTACTGTGACCCAAGGATATCCTAATTTTGTAATGGAAATTCACTGAATAAAATAATTTTTAATTGAGGGCTCAGGCTATTTGCCTTTGCAGATCCTATTGGCATACTGATAACTGTATTTATTTAGGTTTCAACTGTGGATTTTAGCTTCTTTTTTCATTAGTCTTATAAATATAAGACACACTAGGAGATGTTTGATTCCTTGAAGGTGGATGAAAATATCTGAACAAACTTTCCTTTTCGATATGATTCTGAGTTCTTACCTTTAAGCACTGCTATTAAGCTTGCATGATGACATCTTCCTGTAGGCAATATATCACTAAAAACATTATTTTAAATGCTATTTCCCAATACCCAAAGGCACCTGTCAGCAATTATGTATTATTTACTACTAAAACTAATCGTGACCTACTCTAAGAATTGAACCCAGGGTCAGATACTCTGGGATGATAATTCTAGCTCTGTCCCTTTCTTGTCATGAGTTTTGGGAGAAGTCAACCTGGGGTTAGAACATTGGTAAGGTTCACAGAAAGTGTTTTGCCAACATGTATGTAAGCAGCGTGTAAGCCTGAACAGATGTCATCTTGAAAGTAAATCTCTCAGCGATTGGGTAGCAAGCTATTGGGTAAATCTCATTATTTTTTGGAATTCTCACTTTGAAGCAAATTATACAATTGCAGAGAGTTATCCTTTCAACAAATGGGCTTTGAAATCCTCTTTCATTAAAGTAAGCCACAGATTATTTTGATAAATAGGAATATTGATCCCAAAATGTACCTAACTTTGGCCATGGTGATATAACCAAACTCTCTTAGTTTGCTGTTCCAAATGGAGAAATAGCATGGAGTCCTTCTCGAGCAGCTCTGAGCACCCATTTTAGCTAAGTAGGTTGAGGTGCACGTGCACAAGTTTTACCAGGCTAAGAGGCAGAAGCCAGGAGTTCAAGTCTAGCTGTGTCTTACTCCATAGTAAAGAGGAAACTTCCTAACAAGAATTGCCAGGAATAACTTAAGTCAAATGTGTGCCCAACACACAGTGGATCCAAATAATTGTTAAATAAATATCCAGTAGAAAAGGTTAAACAAATCAATATTCTATTTCATAAATTAAGGAGCAAATTTAAGGGGCAATGTCTCATATCTTCGTGGTGATCTAGCTAATATATATATATTAGCTAATATATATAATATACCTAGCTAATATATATATATATATATATATATATATATATATATATATATATTAGTTACCATATATATATGGTAACAAACATATATAAGATATATATACATATAATATATATTATGTATATAATATATTATATATATATTTAAGAGCCCATAGGCATATGTTCTATCATTTTGCATAACTTCTACAAAGATTACAGAATAGTTTAAAGAAGGTAAAAAACATTTTTACATACATCTTTCTTGGAAAGGATGATTATTTTTAGAGACCACCTACACTGACACTCAAATCTTCACACCCACAGCACAGCTCCACCCAACAGACTAGTCAATGATAATGATAATGACAAACAAGCATATCAAGATACCAGGACTTTAAAAAATAGAAACATCATTTTAGGAGTCCTAAGGCATATAAGAATTTTATCCAAAGGTGTTTCTGTCTGGTACTTTGAACCCCCACCCTTTAAACACACATGTAGCAGAGTGAGAAATGAGACCTTGGGATTCAAATTTGATTCTCTCAGTCACCATGTTGTGACCTCAGTTAAGTTCCTTAACCTCTTTGCCTCGATTTCCCCATCTGTAAGGCTTCCAATCCCCTCTTAGTAGGGAGTAAATAGGAGAATGTGTAGAAAGTGCGTAGCACATTGAGCCACTGGAGGAATGCTTGTAACACCCCTGCATCTGATCATCTTGACCTTCTCGTTACCTTGCTTTTTCCCACTTCCTTTTAGAAAAGGACTATGTCATCACTTCAGATTTATCCAGAGGGCCTTGGAACTATTTCGTCCTTGATCATCTATTTTTTATGACTGCAATATGGTTTTCTCCATGTGGATATAAATTCTTAGAGAGCAGGGAAATAAGATCTTTCTCTAATTGCGCCCCTATGCCCAGTCCAGTGCTCCATGAAAATGTTTCATTTTATCATGGATCACATCCTCCCAATGGCCAGGAGTCTGTAGGAATTTGCCTCAGAAAGATTCACAGTGCATTTTGATAGCAGTAATTGTTATCCCTGTGGCCCTCCCCTGGAAATGTACAGATCGTTCTCATACTAAATATCTTATAAAATTATAATTAACTGCTAAGTGAGGCAGTGGAGTGTAAGAATGAAGACCATGGACTTGGAGCCAGACTGTTTGGCTTCAAATCCCTTCCCTATACTTGCAAATTGCTCAAACATGGGCAAGTCTCAGTTTCTTCGTCTCAGTTTCTTCATCTGAAAAATGGGGTGATAATGATAGTAGTATCTACCTAAGAGGGTTGGTATGAAGATTCTCAAGAAGTGTACTTGGAATAAAATATAGCACTCAATAAATATGAGTCACTGCTATTATTATTATCGAGGTCTTCACAGATGGGTTTTGAGCTGCATGAGTGAAGAAGTATCTTTGGCTACCACTCTATCCCCAGCTCCTACCGTGTTTCCCCGAAAATAAGACCTGGCCAGACAATCAGCTCTAATGCGTCTTTTGGAGCAAAAATTAATATAAGACCCGGTCTTATATAATGTAAAATAAGACCGGGTATTATATAAGACCGGGTCTTATAATAATCAGCATTACAGCTGATTGTCCTGCTAGGTCTTATTTTCGGGGAAACACGGTAGCACAGAGTGCACACCTTCTCAGTGTCCCCCATCCTCTCTACATCCCCGTTATCCACCCGAGTTACCCAAGTCACAAACTTCCTTTCAGCTGTTCTGCCAATGCACTTTTTAGTATCTCTCAAACTCTTCCCTACCCCCTCTTCTACAGATACTATCACAAGTCATGTTCTCAACTTCTCTCTCCTGCATTCTGGTTGGTGTCCTAGTTGGGCCTCCATTGCCATAAGGTTCACTCTGTAAGCTTTCCAACATGGAAACCTGACAATTTCACGTCTCCGCTTGAAATCCTTCATGGCTTCCCATTACCTACAAGATCACAGACTAAAGAAATATCATGGACGTATGAGAAATATATAAAAAGGTGTGGTAGTCAGAATAAAGCCCCCCCCGCCCGCAAGATGTCCAGGTTCTAACCCTCCAAACCTGTTAATATGTTATGTTACATGGCAAAAGGGACTTTGCAGGTGTGATTAAGGATGTTGGGATGGAAAGATTTCCTTGGATTAGCCTGGTGGGTCCTATGTCATCACAAGGGTCCTTGTAACAGAAGGAGGGAGGCAGGAGTGTCAGAGTCAGATGAAAGCAGAGGTCCAAGTAATGTGGGGCCATGAGCCAAGGCATGCAAGCAGCCACTAGAAGCTGGAAAAGCAAGGAACAGATTTTTCCCTTGAGCCTCTGGAAGGAATGCAGCCTTGCTGACACCTTGGTTTTAGACCCATTTCGGGCTTCAGACCTCAAGGACTATAAGAAATTAAACTTGTGTTGTTTTAAGACACGAAATTTGTGATAATTTGTTACAGCAGTGATAGAAAAACCAATACACAAGGCAACTGGATAGATAGTGCTGACTAAATAAATGTGTTGAGGTCAATCAGTGGCTATACTATGAATGAGCCAGACTAATGCACTGACACATTTAGAAGTCTGTTTTATTAATGACATGCCATTGTTTCCTTTCCCTCAATTAATAGCTTTATAAGGGGACGGGGATGCATTTTCCAGGTACCCCATCCTTTCCTCTACTCCCGAACTCTCGGGAAGTAAGGCTGAGAGGAGATGGAAACCCACATCTCTATACAAATAGAAGACTAGACAAAATTTCATCCCAGCTTGCTTGCAGACTGGGGTCCCCTGCTAAATAATATGGTGAAAACCAGGGCAAGCATGGCCAAAAACCGAACCAAATTTGCTTCTCATTTCCCCTAACCAAGCAAATCTAATATGCTGCATTCTTCCCCCCCACCACCACCCCAGTTTTACTGAGAAGTAATTGACATATATCACTGTAGAAGTTTAAGGTATATAGCATGATGGTTTAATTTACATATATTTTGAAATGATTACCCAACAGCTTCAGCTAACATCCATCATCTCATATAGACACAATATTTTAAAAAAGAAGAAAAAAATGTTCTCCTTGTGATTAAACTCTTAGGATTTACTCTCTTAACAACTTTCCTACATATTGTGGATAGAAAAGGGGCTACGTGTTAAACCTGACAAGCTCTGGAGACTGAAAGTAACCACATAGGATGGCGTGAACATAAAAATCCCTAACTCAGGTGGGTCATGGCGGGAAGTCACATCCTTGGCCTGTAGCTTCCTTGACAAAGGTCAGGCTTTACCTTAAGTGAGCCTATTGTCTTTTTGCATCTAAGATAACTGCCCTTGGAATGTCAGTAATCCCTTTTTCCGGACCAGAACAGGAAATTAGAATCCCTTATTATTATTCTTGTTACCCGATTACCATCTCTGTGTGCTGTAAAAAGGGAACTATTAACTATCCTGTACCCACCTATGTGAAAGAAGTACCTGTCTCTCCAATTTACTTTTATCCAATCACAGAGATTTCCCCGCTTTGCTTTCTCCCACCCCCTTAATCTACCACCAATGGGTTTCATATAACCCTCTTCCTTTGATTCTACATATAAAATAAGCTGCAAACCGCCATTTTTCGGAGCATTTTCTCAGTTCATTGAGATTTTGCTTCCTGGCAATTGCTGTCAGTTTGGCTCAAATAAACTCATAAGCTTCCCTTAGGCTGGATGTTTTTTCGCCAATAATATCATACAGCAGTATTCACTACAGTGCTGCATTCTATGTTTTAATTTTAATCTAATATGTTGTTTCTATCTTGTCGATTCAAAAGCATTTTTACATATAAACATGTTCAGTACCTGTCCAATCCATGCTTATATCTGTTGGTTGTCAGCTCATAAAGGAAGTTAGGGAACAGGCGGAAACTGTCAAGGGAGATTCTCAAGATAAACTGTTGGGAATTATCAATTGATATAGGAAGCTGGGAAGAAAGACATGGGTGTTAAGAGAGCAATACAGAAGTGGCTAAAAAGAGCAGGGGACAGATCTGGGTTTTCTTCCTTCGTAGTCACATGACATGATCGCATTCTTAAATTCTCTGGGCCTCGGTGTCCTCATCTTTAAAACGGGCATTCTAATACCTCTTCTACAGCGTTGTTGAGATTAAATGATGCCAGGTTTGTGAAGAGGCCAGGGCCGTGTCTGTCGCCTGGTGGATTCAAGGAACGTTCATTTCTTTCCTATGATGTCCTTTTCCTATTGCTATTATTATAAATTATGTATATCATTATGATATATCATTTAACAAGACAAAAATGTTTAATAAAAACCATCTCACAAAAAACTAATAAATCAAGGCAGAAAATGAGAAGCAATAGTAATTTATAAACTGTAAATATTAAACTTGCTGAACTATTTTCCATATATTCCCAACTTGTATAATGGCCAGATGAATTCATGAGAAATCTTACTTTTGAATTATTTAAATGCCCAGCAAAGAGAATAACACCCGGCGGGTCTGTGCAATGGGAGAGGATTATTGATTACTTCCACTCCAAGGTCTAAGTAGTCAGTAACATTTTTTCATGTATTAATAATTCAAAAGAATGAGCATTTTTTGTGGCTGCTGAAACCACATTCTCCACTGAACCTTGTGAACATGCAAACAATTGTTCGAACAGTAAAACCTGGTCTTTCCCTTCCTGGCCTTGGTTGCCTCTGCAGGGAGCCCCACCCAAATATAGTTTTCATGTCTAACAGCAAACGTGGGCCACACTAGTGACACCCAGGCACTCAATAAATACATGCCAGATGAATGAAAATCTCATAAGGTGGTAGTGAAAAATGACCAGCAAAAGTATTTTAAAAGATCAATCTGGAAAGAAAATCAATTGTAATAAACTCGACGCTCTCGGGCTCAAATATTATGAAGGTAAACAGTCTTTGGAACTGGAACGAGCGTGCAGCAAAGAACAGTAAATAACATTGATCAAAACCTCCCAGGCGTCCTCAGAGTTCATAGAGAAATTGATTAGCTGTTATCTCACATTCAGGATCCCCAAATTAACTGCCTGCATTCTGTAAACAATTCCTAAAAGCAAAGATAAAACTGTTGGGTTGAATTAGCATTTCAGTCGAAGAAGAATGGAAACTGAAAAATTGGCTTTCATTTGTCCGCAAAGGATACTGCAGGCAAAAAATTAGCTCATTTTAAAGAAAGAGCATATATTTTTTTCAGGTGTTCTTATTAATATCCACGCAAAAAAACAATTTAAATAGTTAGGTACTTTTTAAAAAAACTGATTGGTATTACTGAAATAAACGCCACATATTTTCAATTTTTGAATATTCTAATAACCAGGTCATTTTAAGACTGCAGCGTTAAGTAGGAAAAACTCTACGGATCTAATTTCAACTGAAGTGAAAGTTGTAGACCTAGGTAATTAGTTGGTGTTGAATCATTTTACTAGATCATTGTTTTCATGACGCACAGATTCAATTGGAATAATAGTAAGTATATTATTTGGTATATGTTAAGTTTAGAAACTAAATAGCTACCATCAGAACTGTGCATAGAGCAAGGCTTTTACTTTTATTTTAATGAGGAAGAAAAAACTTTATAGTCAGCTACATTAGGCAGCGTCCAAACTGCCTCAGAGAAAAACAACAACCACAACAATGATTACCAGCCCTTCTTGTGGGGTGGGGAAAAGGCGAGCAGGGTTTGTAGGAATTTGCTTCTCAGCTCTGAGGACAAGCTTCTGGACCTGTTCATCATAGAAACAACAGTTGTCTGTCGCTTATATCTTCTTCACACATACTCCAACTCACAAGGACTGTAGTAATTTGCTTGAAGGATAATTTGCCTCAAACTGTAGTAATATATTTCTAAACTATTCAGGCTCAAGTTTCCCAGGATATAAAAAGGGTATTTGTGTGGCTATATATATATATATGTGTATATATATATATATATATATATATATATATATATATATACACATATATATATATATAAACCGGGGGTGCCAAAAAAATGTATACATATGACTTGTATTCATCTTTTGTTATCGGTATATATTGAGCATTACAATTTTAATACATTTTTTTCCTTTCTTAAAATGTGTATTTTTTAATTTTTTGGCACCCTGTGTGTGTGTATACATACGTGTGTGTGTGTGTGTGTGTGTCTGCGTGGGTGGGTGGGTGGGTGTGTGTATACCTCACCATACAAATATCCAAGTCAATTCTAAAAGTAACAGAATGGAATAGGGAGTAAGAAGTAACATTTGCCAAATCAGGCTGTGTGAGCCAGCTGATTCCTTGAAAATGCTGAAGAAGTGGCACCTATTCTTTCTGACGCTGGGACAGGTTCTTCGTTTTTTCTTTCTGATTAGAACAATCGCTGAGTAACAAATAGAGAATCTAAAGTTCTTCATGACTAATACAAAATTCCATTTCCCTCATTTCAGTGGGACTGCTTTTCCCTTATCTCACTCTGTCTGGCACTTAATCTCGGGACAACTTGGTTTATCAGCGGTGGCTTTAGTCCTCACAGCCCTAGTTACAAAACAGGTGAAACATGCAATGGCAAACACATTCTCACAGGAAATAATTTGGAATTTTCCAGAAAGGCCCAATTTTCTCCTACCCCCATGCAGTTGTACCCCCAAACTAATCAAATTTAGATACATATGCTTTAAAATATGATCATCCTATAAATGAATGCATTCCTATATGGAGTACAGTTTCTGCCTGTACATATGTTTTGTTTAAGTCAGATGCTCAAAGTGATGCTAATCAAGTTTAGGAAAAGTAAGATTATGCTATGGCTACCAGCCCTTTGTGCAGAAAACAGCTCCTTTCTCATACATTAGGCAGGGACAATGCAGGATGTCCCCAGAATCGCTAACCAATTTCCCTTCCTTCCAACAGCGGCACTTTAATACAGCAATTACAGTAGCATCTCAGAGTAGTAGAGAAAAATGAGCCTTACCAGTTTCTCCTACGGTAGACGAAGGAAAATAAGCCCCCAGCTGCTCTGGGTTTCTTAGCGTCACTTCACTGAGGGGGACCACGAAAGCTAAAGTCTTCCTTCCCTTGGTTTGGTTTCTCCCCAGCAGCCTCTCCCAGGCTTTTTCTCACAAAGCACTCCTATTCTCTAATCCCCTCACAGGGAAAACCGGCGGACAAACCAAATGACTTCTGCAGAAGCGCCTCTCCTGGGGAGCAGGAGGGCAGGGGGAGGGGGGGTTGCTAGCATTCATTCCTGCGAGGCCAATCCTCAGAGAGGCTTCGAACCGGCCCTCTGCGCTCCTCAGCGTCAGGACACAAAGTCCCACGCCCGGGACAGGATGGTCCCGGCAGGGCACAGAGATGCGCACACCTCCCAAACGCCAGTCTGTTTCTCAGGGGTGGGAAGGGCGGCTCAGCCTAAAACTTCAGCCGAGTTCCATACCCCTTTATACTCCCTCCCAGAACGGAATAATTTCAAACAAGTTTCGGAGCATTCAGCTAGAAGCTGCCCAATTTTACCTAGCACTTTAAGAGCCCTTGACAATTTCCAGCAGCTGTTTGTTTTGAATGTATCCCCAAACTGAAAATAAACCGAAACCATCAAGGCAGAATATCAGATACGAAAAACATGGATCTACATGCTCTATCAAAGGTCTTGAAAAATTCCTGTTTTTACAAAACTGCCTTTTTAGAAGATCATGTTTTTAAGATAGCAAATAAAAGTAAATTGCTAAGTTGAAGGCATGATCTTTCTAAAGTGTACTGCATCTTCTCAGAGGACAGGGTTCACCCCCTCGTATGTCAACAATATTCACACCTTAAAAATCGAAATCCCCTTCTAACTTGAAACAAATATCTTATGTGTATTTCAGATATGCTATAATCAATCTGGAATTCCCCCCCCCCTTTCCCCTCGAGGGTTTAAAAAGAAGACTTACCTTTTGAGTGCGTCATTTAAAACCCCAAAATGAATAAATCAAAGAGGAGACAAGCAGATGGCACAGTTCTAGATTTTGCAATGAGAGCTGTTTGCCTTGGAGTCATTATTTCTAAGGCGATGCTGCTGGGCCTTTGAAACAGAATGAATCAGCTTCACACCACCAGCTCCACTACACACTAACACTTCAGAATGCCCAAACTGGGGCATGCCGCCTCTTTTCTGTAGTGACCCTGAATAGAATCAGAGGTGACGGTTTGATGGATGAGTTGCCCAAGAGACAATGTAATCTGTGACATCATGGTTCTGGCTGCACCCCCAACCCCAGGCCTCCATCCAGTCTCTCCTTTCAGGAAAGAAAATTGTCTCTGCTTGGTGACAACGCCATCTCAATAGCAAAAATGAGCCTGGGGCGCATAACAAATGCTGTAACTTATCTGTCCTTCTTAACTTCAATTATTCTGGCTCTCCTTTGCTAGGGTAAGGGAAGTAGGTCGAGATATGAATGTACTCAGTAGAGAATTCAGACAACACCAAACAAAAGTGCACATCTCAATATTCTAAAAGTTTATCACCTGGCAACAAAATCGTAACCTTCAAAAGGAACATTTTAGTTTTTTAAAATATCACTATTAAACACCTGCACGATACTGATGTAATTCTGTTACACACTATTTACAATAAAATTATATGTAAGCAACAGCAAAGATATTTAAGTAGCTATATACTTTTGGACTTAACTGGAACTCATTTAATATCACATTTTTCTTGATTGTAAAAGACTTTCCTTTTTCTCATTATCAAGTAATACATAGCTCTTGAATCAACCTTGGTCATTTTGCTTGATTCTATGTCTTAGTTGCTCTCTGTACCAGTATGCACCACTAGTCTTAACATTTAAAATAACACTTGGTTAATCCATTTGAACTGTGAATACAAACTTATTTGCAAATAAAAGCTCTAATATCTTTACAACTCTCATCATCACCTCTATCTTTTTTACCTATTTAAATCTCAGATGTTCAGTACGAGGAGAATAAAAAATCCAGAGATGATATCTCTATCATCTATATCCATTATCGTCATCTATATCTCTCTATATCATCTATCTATCTATCTATCTATCTATCTATCTATCTATCTATCTATAATTGATAGCTCTATCTACATAAAAATTTTAAAAAATTACATGGCAAAACCCTGCCTAAGCCAAGTCAAAACAAATGATGAATGAGGACAGAGCGCCCATCTCCTTCATGTTTAATGAGTGCCTAACCTTTGGAAAGAGAAAAACCTACCACCCCCAAAAAAATTAGTCAACAGTTATGAAACAGAGAAGACATATAATTGGTCCATAAGTGCATGGAAAGATGTTCTTTGTTATTTGCAGTAAAATAAATGCAAATGAAAACTACACCGAGATACCATTTCTTGTACACTAAATTCACAGGTCTGGCCCCATACACCATTGGTGAAGCTCTGGGGAAACAGGTACTCTCATAAGTTGCTGGTGGGAGTACAAAATACTACCACAAATATGGAGGAGATGTGGCAGTAAATAATATTTACAGATGCCTCTACCCTTCCATCCAGCAATACCACTTCTAGGCATCTTCCTCAGAATCAACAGTAAAGCATAAAATGTCACACCTTCAAGCAAAATAATGGAAACCACAAATACCCAGCAGTAGACTCATTAATCTAGAGGACATCTACACAGTAAAGTACTATGTAGCTGCAGAAAAGAATGCCAGTTCTCTGTGTACTAATACGGACAAATGCCCAAGTAATCAAAACAAAGTATAGAAGAGGGCATGGGGCTGGGAAAAATAAGGACAGTGCAGTAGGACTAAAAGTCTATATATGTATGTGCCTGTACTTGCAAAAAAGGAAACTCTGGAAGGATAAACAAGAATCCAATAAAAACAGTTTCTTATAGTGAGAGGGAATGAATGGGGCTGAAAGGGTAGAAAGGGACGTGAGATTTCCTCTGTGTTTATTCATCCTTTCATGTCAGGGGCTGGCAAACTATGGACTGAGACCAAAAAGGCCCACTGATTTTGTAAATAAAATTTTATTAGAACACAGCCACACCCATTCGTTGCATATTGACCATGGCTACTTTCGTGCTTCAGTGGCAGAGCTGAGACGTTGCAGTTGCAGTTGTGGGATGCATAGCCCACAAAGTCAAAAATGTTAACTCTCTGGACCTTTACAAAACATGTTTGGTGACCCCTACTCTGTGCAATGAATTTTAGCATAGTGTGAGAGACAGTCTTAAGAAGATAGGATAGATGTCCTTGGTTTCTACTTTAAAAGATGTTAACTTAAGTTCAGAATACTTGTGTTCAAGTGCTGGTTGTCTCTGTCCTATTATTTAAACTTCTCTAGACTTGCTTTCACCGTCTGCAAAGTGAGGACCCCTTGGCTTTACTATGAAGATTAAATAAAACAATGAAAACAAATATGGAAGCACCACGTAAACTTGAAACTACTATACTAACCTTAGATATTATTATTATATAGGAAGGCGACAAGTAATACACAGACACATACACATTCACACATAATTAGTAAAGATAGTTGATATTAGAATAGCCATGACACTTAAAAAAATTGTAGCACTTAACATGAAAACATTGCCTTTAAACTTTTCTCCACCTAACATTTTTAGGTAATGATTATATCGGCTACGGACACAAGGTAACTCTCCACTCTCATCTGTTCTCCACAACCAGTTAAGCCATTGCATCTGGTCCTTTGACAATATTGACTCAGAGGTAAAACCCTACTCAGGACGAGGTCTTCAGAATGCGCTAGAATTATTTAGTCGTCAGAAAGCTCTAGGAACTTTTAGACTTGAAGATATCTTTAAGTTCTTGCAGTTAAAATGCATCTAATAAAGGTTACCTTATAATGAAGTATGGTATGTGAAATGATGAAGTGTATTAGGGTTCCACCTGGGGAGTATATGTGACAAATATGTAATCAGATTTAAGTAAGAGAGTCACCCTCAAAATTCACATTTGCATAATCACCTTGTCTTCTTAATTTAAATATTTAATTGTATTATGTTGAATTTAACAGTCAGAACTTTTTTTTGATAGAAATAGGAATGGTTTTTCCCTTAGTCAATAATCTTTCATTTTCAGTTAATGAATTTCTAGTGATTGATTTTACCAAAGTATTTTAAATTTAACTATTTCTAAACCATACATATCTGTGAGCCTCTAAACTACATTAAAGTGAACTGTCCTGAACTTGCATCAAAATCACCTAGAATGTGCATATCCTTAGACGTGCACTTCTATTTTTGGGAATAATATTGAGAAAATAATGCTACACATACCATTATGTTCAGATATATTTTAATGGTGTTGATTTGCTAATATAAACATCACTTGCATATATATGTGTATATATATATATATATATATATATATATGCTTATATTAGCAAAGCAACAACAACATTAAAACTCTAGTAGCAATGGGAATGTCCAAAAATAAAATAAAAAAGGCTACAAAAGTTATGATATGGTCATTCAAAGGAATATTGCTATTCCTGTTATCTACTGCTCTGTAACAAACCACCTGGAAACTTAGTGGCTTAAGCCACATGCCTTTTGCTCACAAATCTGTGATTTTAGAAGAGTTCAGCTGCTGTGGCTTAAAGGCTGGAGGCTGGAGTCATCCAAAGACTCACTCATCCCACAGCTGGCAGTTGATGCTGGCTGTTGCCCGAGACCTTAGCTAGGGCTGTTGGCTAGAACTCCTACACACAGCCTCTCCTGTGTGGTGTCGGCTTCCTCACAACATGGTGGCTGTGTTCCAAAGGTGAGTGTCCCAAGAGCAGAAGCCATATCACCTTTTACAATCTCTCTTGGAAGTCATGTCTCCACATCACCTCTGGCAAATTGAGGCAGTCATAAAACTTCACTCAGGTTCAGGGTGAGGGGACAGAGACTCCACTTCTACGGGGCATGACAAGGTTCAGAACGTGAGGTGGGTGAATGGAAAGGTTGTCGCCATTTTGGAAAGTACAATTTGCCATAATTATGCAGCCATCAAAATGACATAACAGATCCGAATGTATTGACATAGAAAGACATTCAAATGATAGTGAATGCTGAGTTGACAGAATAGTAAATATGGTGCCATCCAGTAGAAATAACACTAACATATAATAGATACTCAACATTTATTGAATAAATCTTTGTATAAAAATGAATTATGTGTTATGTTTGTGACTATACTGAAAACATTCTAAGAAAAGCTACATCAAAATGTGAACATTGGTTGTATTTCTGTGACAGGATCGCAGTTTTAGTGAATTTCTAATATTCTTATAATGAATGTTCACAGAAAATTAAAGGGTATTTCAAAATGAACCTCAGAGGACAATAATCTGAGTTGATTGTCTGAAAGGTTGACCTAATTTTTTTTTTTTTTAGATAATTGAGAGCTGATTAGAATGCTCCCCAGCAAAGCACTTTTTCCTTTCTGCTTATTGGAAGAATTTATTGTTTAGCTACCTATAAGCCTCTAATTGATGTAAAGTATTTAAGGGATACGAAAAGAAACACTTCGTCTTTCATTTGTAACAAAAAGAGCACTAGCAACATAAAATACATTTTAAGAAAAAAGAAGATATGCCATTAAAATAAATACAATTGCTTTCCAAATTAGTCATGGGTGAGAATAATATTCTCATATTAATCACTGAAGTAGTAGGATATAGTTAAATGGGGACCAGAACATCAGAAAAGAAAAACTGTGGCTACCTTTCCCCAAACATTCATATTTTTAAAAATGTGTGAAAATACAACTTATTTTTGGAAGCAAAATTGCTAACTTCTCATATAACAAATACTTTGAAAGTGCTGTTCAGCCAAGATTTTAGAAACTATACATGGACAAATTTGAATGTAGAATTTCCTCTTGTGGTAAGAGAACAATAGTCAAGAGTGTCACATTTGGGTTATTTGATGAAGCTGGATTAAACAAATAATCCTGATCGAATGAGAGTCATTTGTGTGACACTAGGAGAATATAGTTTTAACTGAATTAATAAACTGGTTTAACAGTAATCAGCTTTTAATAAATTTTGCCATGTTTGTATTCAATAGTAGTCATTTCCTTTTACTTGACCCCAATTGAAATCTCTAATACTTTATGCTACAGCGCTTCCTTCGACCCTTGAAAGATCACTCCTCTCAAAGAATGCCCGGGTAAATTCAGCCCTGATTCTCTAGAAACAAAAAGAGTTCCACTATCAACTCTTAATGACAAAATCATTAACATCCTGAATAAATATAGTTCCTCTGTTTCCGGAAGCTACTTGACTCTGGTCCTCGTCTGAACTTGGATCATTATTCACTTGAAGCATGTACACGTGCACACACACATAAATTTTATTCATCCAAGGAATCAATCATTCAATCATAAACTTAATCTGTCAGAAGCAAGTACTACTCTATGATGTCACATGTGCTGTAGGAGTGTGGAATACCAAGGCCCAGCCTTTCTGGAGGGCTGCCACATTCTCTGCAGAAGAGGAGCTGCACTTCACCTTTTTAAAAAGTGTTTGTTTGTAAGTTAATTGCTTTAAGTAACAATGCTCAATGATAAAATGTGGATATTAATAAATCTAAGAAAAAAGTCACTTATAATTAAAAATCGAAGTGATAACCACTATCTATGACAGGTTGATTTGATACACATATAGATAAACCAGGTCTTATATACGATAAGACCGGGTCTTATATTCATTTTTGCTCCAAAAGATGCATTAGAGCTGATGGTCTGGCTAGATCTTATTTTCGGGGAAACACGGTAGAACATTCAACTAGCTGAGTTGGATATGTATACATTTTTACATCATATCTTTTTAAAAGTGTCATTATTTTTTAATCTTTAACAACTTTATTCAGGTATAGTTTATATATCATAAAATTCATCCATTTTAAATGACTTTTAGTAAATTTACCAAGTTGTGCAAGCATCACAAAATATAGTTTTAGAACATTTGTTTACAGTTTATTCCCATTCCTAACCTTAGCTCCAGGCAACTACTTCCTGTGTCTATAGATTGATCTTTTCTGGACATTTCATATAAATGGAATCATACAATACGTGGTCTTTTGTGTGTGGCTTCTTTCACTAAATAAACTGTTTTTGAGTGCCAAGCATGTGGTAACATATATCATTACTCCATTGGTTTTTATTGCTAAATAGTATTGGTAGCTATTCCTCAAACCTAACATTAAAAACATTCAGGTTTAACCACTTCTTTGGGTCTTCATTTCTTTATGAAGGCTCCTGTATCATGTAAAACTTACATTAAATACATGTGTATGGTTTCCTCTGGTAATATGTTGTTGTTGTTTTTGTTACAGAGGCCCCAGCTGAGAACTTAGAAAGGTAGAAGATAAAGATATTTTTCCTCTTCTCCAAGAGTATTTACATTTGGTGGATTCATTCCACAAATAATTATCAAGTATCTATTATGTGCTAGTTCACTGTCCTAGATGATGAGCTCAGATGAGCGCACAGGAAAGACAGAGCCGTTTCTGCCTTCACTGGGGTTGTAGTCTCCAGAGTTGGTATAAAGATTATTTTAGGCTGAAGACATTCGAGATTCAACAGATACAGAAAGAAGTCTTCCCAGGGCTTCCCTTATCTGACTAAAAGCAGAAACTTCTGAGAAATCAGGGCTGCCATAAACTCCCTCTTCTGGGTGGTTTCTACTCCTAGGAGAGAAACCAAGAGTAAACCTACCATAAATCCCCTCTTGGGGAGAGTTTCCAGGTCACAAAAGCAGAAAGACTACTCGCACCTGCACAAGTAAACATTATCATAAACTTTTCTTTATCTCCCATTTGTTCTCCTAAAAACCCATCTGACTTTCCTAAAGAAACCTATGTGTTTTTCCCATAGGATTGCTCTTCTCCTCAATCCATTTCCCTGCTGAGTTACGTATTTCCGCCCCAAGTTCTAAACACCCCTTTGAGCTACTCATTACCGAGCACTCCCAAGTGTTTGTGCATTGCACATATCAATAAACTTTGTTCCATCACTAATCCGTCTGTTGTCAGCTTAAATTCGTAGGCCCCCAATCATTAAACCTAAGAGTGTAAGAGGAAAAGTTATTCCTCCCTAACAGTTTTCTCCCCCCAGAATGACCAACTTTTGTGAAGAATAAATAGGAATTCACCAGGTAAGGTGGGATGGATGGTGGAGAGACTTGTACAAAGACCAAGAAATGAGAGAGAACAACACTTGGGGCGATGGACTTGAAAGTTCATCGAGGCTGAAATGTGAATTTTATAAGGGAGAGTGAAGAAATAGATGCAGATGGAGAAATAAGCAGGGGTTAGGTGTGCTGTCTGTCCAATGTGATAGTCACCAGTGTGGACGGAAAAGGGGCCACAGGTTAAACGTGACAAGCTCAGGAGACTGAAAACAACCACATAGGATGGCGTGAACATGAAAATTCCTAACTCAAGTGGGCCATGGCGGGAAGTCACATCTTTCGCCTGTAGCTTCCTCGACAAAGGTCAATCTTCACCTTAAGTGAGCCTACTGTCTTTTTGCACCTAGGATAACTGCCCTTGGAATGTCAGTGATCCCTTTTCTGGACCAGAGCAGGAAAGTACAGAGTCCCTCATTATTATTCTTGTCCCCTGATTACCATCTCTGTGTGCTGTAAAAAGCCAACTATTGACTATCCTGTACCCACCTATGTGAAAGAAGTACCTGTCTCTCCAATTTACTTTTATGCAATCCCAGAGATTATCCCCCGCCCCCCACTTTGCTTTCTCCCAACCCCTTAATCTATCTACCACCAGTGGATTTCATGTAACCCTCCTCCTTTGATTCTATGTATAAAATACGCTGCAAACAACCATTTTGCGGAGCATTTTCTCAATCTGTTGTGACTTTGCTTCCCGTCAATTATTGTTAGTTTGGCTCAAATAAACTCTTATAAGCTTTCCTCCTCTTGGGCTGGATATTTTTTCGTCAACACAGCACCATGTGGCTATTGACCACTTGAAATGTAGCGAGTCTGATCGAGATGTACTGTAAATGTAAGATTACACACCAGAGTTCAAAAACCTAGTGTGATAAAAGAATGTAAAATATTTCAATAATTTTTAAAATACTGATTACATGTTGAAATGATAATAACTTGGATACATTGAGTTAAATAAAAAATATTATTAGAGTTGATTTCATCTATTTTTCTTTTCTTTTTAATTTTGCTACCTGAAAAAATTTAATTACATATGCACCTTGCATCATATTTCTATTGGCCAGTGCTCCTCTAGACCAGGGAGGGCCTGGAAAGCTGTTAGGATTTGTCTGTAGGACAATGATGTATCCAAAAATAACACTGACTATGTAAGTGGTCTCTATCAACAATTTCACCTAACTACATCCTGGCTAATAATTGCATTGTCTGGAACAAACAGGAGGCTGACCTTTGTGGTAATCAATCCACGTAGTTTTCTGAAAACAGCTTTTTTGTGAAGTCATTACTAGAAATTCTCATCTACTTTTACTTTCTTATACATTTGCTACCATCTCCCTCCATTTCAAGGAACATAGGGTACAGGGACACTTGTAGGTTCCCCAAACCATTTATTCCATTTATAAAAGAATTGGGAGATTGGAGACTCCATTTATTTCAGAAGTCTACCAGGTGGTTTTGCTTTTTAGTTACAAAAAAATCTATTTCCTCCAAGAAATAGAAACAATGGATTAACAGGGATACTCTCAGTGGGTGAGAACGCTGATTTTATTCTACAAAGGGACACCACTGCCAGCTCTTAATGGCTTTCTAATGAGCCATCCAAGGATCAACATTCAAAGGACAGGATCCCAGACCACCAGGGGGCATTCCCTAAACTCAAATTACGAGTCTGAACAAACCAAAAGAAACACCGAGAGAAAATTTGAAAGGTTGCAGCAGGGATTGAATTTGGAAGTAAGAATTGTCTCTCAGTTAGCAGGAGCTTTCAAAATAAGGAGAAAGAGATGATTTATACAGGGCTGCCCATGTGCACTCACCACTGACTTTTTTTTTCCCCTGAAAAATCCACTTTAAGTCTAAAAAAAAGCAAGAAAAGCTCAAATATCTTTACTGATGGATGATTCAGTGTGTTTGTTTAAAAACACATGAAACTCTTATGAATTGAGTGAAGGCTTTGGTTTCTTCCTAAATATCTGGTGTGATGTCTGCGAGTGCCCTGTGCTGGTGGTTTGTTCTTGGAGCCATGGTTGGGAGGCACGGGGTGATGCACACTGAAACATGTTGCATAGTGATGTAAAGCAGGTTTTCTCCATCTTGGTACTATTGACATTTGGGGTTGTTGTGGGGGTGTCCTGAGCATCATAGGATGCTGAGCAGCATCTTTGGAGTCTACGCATCAGATGCCAGGAGCACTTCCCATGTCTCAGTTGTGACAACCAAAAATGTCTCCAGACTTTGCCAAATGGCCCCTGGAGGGCAGAATTGCCTTCTTCTCTTCTTGAGAACCATGGATGTAATTCCTCAAAACAAAGTACTTATAGATACATAGACTTCAAAGTAGTGCTGTGGTTTCCCCCGGTTGTTTCTTACCCCTAAGTGCCATGATGCATACCTTGATATGTGTGTTTATAAAATCTTACTAATTGGACAAGGACGGAGACAACACGTTTTCTGCTGAGCCATGACCCTGTCAGGCAGGCTAATTTTAGTTGCGGTCTGGAGTGACCATTAACTGGGAAAGTTCTGGACACACACTGACTTTCTGAAATGGTGAGTCCTGCCCACATCCTCTGCAGCCATCCAAAAGAAACAGAGAAATGAAGATAGTCTCATAACAGCGATTTGTGTTCACCCTTGAATGAAATAAAATGTAAATAATGGTCCATGTTGGTTTTTGAAAACAGATCTCATTTAAATGCACAGCTTATATCTTGACAAGTGTGCAATTCTGGGCAGACAGTACACATTTTATAGTAAGGCAGGCTGAATTTATATGGGTGTGCTATTCTGAATGTTGTAGTAAAAGTGATTCAGAAAGGGTCGTGGGGTGCCATTTTATTGTGAGAGGATCCACATCTGCAGTGTCCCCACTTTTCACTTCTGCAGTCATATATACTCATTGAAGGGGATCAGACGATGCTACCCCAAACACGCCACTTTGTCATGATGACTATTTTGAGCTGAACGCAACTGAGAAACAGCAGATACTGAAAAGGCTTTCTACCGTCCCCCATGACCTGAAGGCAGGACATACATTTTCCTTTATGAATGTGTCCCCCCTGCACTGTCCCATATCAGGAAGAGGAGACAGCTCTTGTCACTGGAGATGGCACTGACTGAAATCTGCATGAACAACTTTAACCGAAATAATCCTTATCTTCCATTAGTTTCCCCTCTATGTTTACCTTCTCAATGTACTGCCTCTAGAAGCCTGAAACCGTTTTCCAGTGTCTTGTCATTTCACCAATTTAGAGCCCTTTGTTAAAATAGTATAGAAACCTCTGGGTCTGATCGCCTCTTTGAGCTTTTCACTTCATTTCTGTGAGGCTCCCTACACGCATATTAAATAAACCCTTTTCTCCTGTTAATCCTGTCTTTTGTTGGTTTATTTTGCATGGCTCCAGTCACTGAACCTAAGAGAGTGGAGGAAAAAGCTTTTCTCCCTCCCTGACTTCATGTTGGCACCTGGAAGAGACCTCTCATGTGAATGCAGAAAAGACCAAATTGAGAGGTCTTGCTGCAGTTGTGCAAATATGTGAGACTGATATCTCCTATTAGAAAAAACTGTACCAGCACTTTTATTTCACCAGCTGGCCTCGCCAGTTTTAACCAGCACTAAGTAACTAAATCCCTCATAACCCTTCCACTAACCCCCTACAAAGAGTAGCCCTTTTGAGAAGCACACTGAAGGCTGTAACTTGGAGCTTTGTACCTGTGACGCATGCATGGAGGCTCACATCGAACCCATCATTTGTTTCCTGTAGCCCTGTTTTTTTGATAGATTTGGCTGCTCTCTCCCCAGAGCAGTTACCTGTGGTTGTCCCTTCCTCCTGAAGAATTATGTTGTACTTCTTGGCGGTGCCACACTCAGTCTCTGGGAGGCAAAATACATTTCCGGATATCACAGAGTCTATAATTTAGTCAGCTCATCATAAATATACTCTTTGAATATGTTGAAGAACTGCCTAGATCTTTTCACTTAACATCGTGCAGTTTTTAGATAGACACTTGTATGTAGATTAGATATAGTGACTAGCTTGGTACTTTATAATAAAATTTCACAGTCAGGCAGATGAAAGGTAAATTTATCCTATGATGTAGCAAAAACTGTTATACTTTCCCTTATATTTAAAATATTTTATATCTCATGGACTGGAAAACATGAGTATAGGAAAAGGGGTAAAAATAAAATTTTAAGTTCTTTACATTTAGGAAGGTGAGATTTCAAATAGTAGATTAAGGGGGGAAATCTTACATAGCAACAGGGCAAAGAAAGAGGGAGGCAGCTTTGAGATAGCATAGGGAAAGAATTGGATTTGCCTCAGTGTTACTCTATGATGTGAAGTCTACACATGCAGTGGTAATATTCCTTTCCGACATCAGTGGGAAAAATGACTTTGTAGACTTTAGCTTTAGTTTTTTAATGCCACCTACAAACTTCTTTGAAATGATGAAGACAAAAAAGTCATTTCTTCAGATAACTAAAGAGTAGCGTACAAGCCTGAACACAAACCATTAAGAATGCAGTCCTGGAAACTCCTTTTAAAAAACAAAAACAAAACCCCATAAAATTCAGAACAGGCAGACCATTAAGCTGGAAGAAGAAATTACTATAACCTCACAGGCAAGAAGAAAAGCAAATACTCACTCTAGAACAGCTGCTACTGTGGATGCAAGCAAAGGTTAGAGCAACAAGGCTGTTTTCTAACAAAGTGTGAATCCCATTAGTGCCAAAGTGTTATCCCCTTCTTAGTCTTTACATCTCAGTCAGAACAGATTTAGGATTTTAATTCCATCTGCATCTCAAGGCTGGTAAATAGGACCCATGGAGACGTGCAAAAATGGTGAAGCCATTCAAAAGGCATCTTCACAGCCCGTGTAAGACTGACATACACACAATAGGCAGTGGCCAAAGGCTGGCCAAACACTCCTTTAGCATGCTTAGGTGGACAAAATAGGGAGCTGGCCTCCCCCAGTTTCCCAGCTTCTCCTGTGGCCCTTATTGTCTCTTCTCAAATACACAGTCATGCTTTTCTGTGATTGGTCCATTAGAAATGGAGCACTGGGAAAAGTTTCTTTGGGGAGCTCAGAATTTAAACTTGTTCCATTGAAAGAAGAAGGGGAGAGTAGAGGACATGCGGCAGCAGCTACAGAAGTAAAACATCTGGAAGTTATCGATGACTTGTTTGCGTGCCCAATACCAAGGTGATATACTAACTTTAATATTGCAGTTCAACGCCATCAATTGTTTATCACAGCAGTTCATCTGCAAGGATCTATAATCCAAATCCCTGCATTTGTTTTTTTCTGTATCAACATAGGTCAAGTATGTCTCTTAAGCTAGATTGTGTCATTGAGCAGAACCAAATGAAATCACAAAATCAAGTTACCTAGTCTCATAAAGAAAAAAGTCCAACGTAAGAAAAGCTTATAGCTTGGCAAAGATTTTCAACATGGTTGCAATCAAGTCATTTTCCAATTGTGTAAGTAAATAACATTGACCACATGATGTAGTCTGCCAGAAGTACATGGCTGCTATGCTGTTTTTTTTTTTTTAATTAAAGGTGTAAAGCTAAGTGTTCAAATTTGAAATGATCGAAGTGGGGTTCAATCTTGAAATTATTGAGCTGAATGTATACAGTGAACGTGTACGTTGCAGCTCTGTGTGTTTAAAATGAAGAGCGTTCCTATCTTGAGGAAAAAACGTTTCTGATTCCCAGCTGCACAAAACTGTACTCATTTGCCAAGAACGAGGAAATGAAAAAAACAATCCACTGGAAATAACCTTTGGTTGTTCACATTAACATGGAAGACAACTGTGGTTCAGAAATTTCTCCTTTTTTAATTACAGCAAGTAAACTATTTTGCCAACTCTCTTTGGGAAGCTCAATTTTCATCCTAGCTGACAGGTCTGAAAATGAAGCTGTCAAGAGTCCTCTGTTGAAATGGTTTTTCCAAAAAGAATGTTTATGATAGTATGTCTCCAAAAATTGTGGAGAATCTGTTCAGAAGGATACATCTGCAAATTGAGTTTGATGTATAGTTTAATTATTGAAAGTGAAGAAGATCCATATGATAAATTCTTTTAAATAATTCAAATCATACGTGTATATACATCAATACTTATTTTAGTTATCTTACTTATTTGCCTTTAAGCACACACAGTTTTCAGAATCCATGACTAAGCTGAATAAATACCATTGTGTTTTTTCCCCAACATTCATTTAACCACAAGGAAAGTTCATTGATAGTTATCAAAAATTCTATTGGACAATTTACTCTTTTCTGCATTTAATGAATGTTATGCACTGAATGTTTGTATCTCCCTCAGAGTCATATATTAAAGCCCTACCCCCCCCCCCCCAATGGGACTGTGTTTGGAGATGGGACCTCTGTGGACGTAATTAAAGTTACATGAGGTCCTAAGGGTGGGGCCTGATCCAATAAGGTTAGTGTCCTTATATGAAGAAACACCAGAGAGCTTGCTCTCTCTCTCTAGTGCATGCACTCAGGACAGGTCATGTGAGGACACAAAGAGAAGGCAGCAATCTACAACCCAGGAAGAGACCCTTTCCCAGATACTGAATCAGCCAGCACCTTGATCTTGGACTTCCCAGCTTCCAGAACTGTGAGAAAATACATTTCTGTTGTTTAAGTCACCTAGTCTGTGGTATTTTATTATGACAGCCAAGCTGATAAATACAATGAACAACACAATTTAGGAGTACAGATATATTTTAGTTTGAAACTTAGTCACTATAATAGGATTCCTGGAGCAGACACAAAGTACACTGGGATTAAAGATGGAAAAGTAACCAAAAATCACAGCGTCAGCATTTTTAACCTTTAAATATGTTTACTATTTCTTGCTAAAATGGTACAGTTTGCAATATCCACACAATTGAATGAGATATTTTGCTACCAGCATATATGGTCTCACTAAGTAACAGCAAATCATAAGGAGATAATCATAAGTGTATTATAACTACAGTCAGTTTTTTTAGCCATCGAAATCAATATTTAATACATCTTTTCTGCAACACAAAATAAAGGTGATGGACAATTCACAAAATAAAATAAGATGTGGCCTAAGAATTTTAAAGGTGCTTTGAATCCTCTCTTCCAATACAGTTTCCTCACTATAAAAGTGAGAAAGACCAAAAAGTGGAAACAACCCAAATGTCTACCAACTTCTGAGTGGATAAATCAAATGTGGTCTATTCATGCAATAGAATCTTACTCAGTAATAAAAAAAGGAACAAATTACTGATATATACAACGACATGGATGAATGTTGAAAACATTATACTAAGTGAAAGAAGCCAGCTATAAAGGATCACATATTGTATGATTCTATTGATAGGAAATGTCCACAAAAGGCAAATCTACAGAAGCAGCAAGTAGATTAGTGGTTGCCAGGGTTTGGGGGTGGGAACAGGGAATGACTGTCCATGGAAAAATGGGATCTTTATGGGCGATGGAAATGTTCTAAAACTGGATTGTGATGAGGGTTGCACAACTCTGTAAATTTCCTAAACTTTTGGAATTACACACCTAAAATGAGTACATTTTAATGGTATGCAAATTACATCTCAATGAGGCTGTTTTATAAAAAATAAAGAAAAAGTGGTTTTGAAATGCTGAGAACCACACTCGAGGTCGCCCATCTAGCTTAAAGAAACCCAGGCCAAACTTTGGTTGGGTTTAGTAGCATCATGAGGTCAAAATCTCAGAAGACTCAGGTCTTCATTCAGATTCATCAAAACTTTAGATGGATTTGGACCTAATCTATGAACACACATTCTTTATCGTTCCAGTTTTCAATGGGAAACTGAGTAAAGAAAAAATTACAGTGGGTGGTTTCTCTAACTTTGCCTTTGAGTTTTCATTCAGTAATTCTGGCCTATGTAACATCATCTTTCTCCCGAATTACAGTTAACTTTTTAATTCTGTATGGCAAAATCGAGAAGACAGTGTTCTGTGAAGACATTACCGATATAGGTAGAGTACCATTTTTTTTACGAAAAACGTACTGTACATTATTTTCAGAATCCAATACTCTGAATAATTCGTGGAATGACTCGGCTTTTCAAATATCTATTACTACTAGCATGAAAAGCAATGCCACTTGCTGTTGCTTTCATTATATGGAGATGACACCAAGTTGCTTCTAGTGCACTCTCACCTGCCCCCAGTGTGTGTGTCCCCTACCCCCCAACACACACACACATGATATAGCCCACACTGACTTTCACCTTCAAACCTTGGCTGGCCCTTTTCTTTGAAAGCTATAACCAACCCTTCTCGACCTCACTTTCCTCCTTCTTTCTGGGAAAACCTGCCCTTTCAGATTCAGGTATGATATTCCCTTCTCTGGAACTCCATCTCCTCTTTCCCACCAACCTCACCTTTCTTCCTTGTAGCACATGAAGCACCTCTCTTCTGGGGATGTCTCTCTCTAGTTGTACTACTCATGTTAGACTATAATTACATACGGAGCTGTCCATGTCTCTAGACTGGAAAGCACAGGGATAACAAGGTTCTTATTTATATATGTATCCGTAGGGTCTAGGATAGAGCTTAACACACAGTAGCTGTTCAATAAATGTCACAAAAGGGTAGGAAGGAGAAGAAAGGGAAGGGAAGGGAAAATAAGGAAAAGAAGTGGAAAGGAAGGGAAGAGGAGAGGAGGGAAGGGAAGGAAAGGGGAGGGAAGTGGAGCAGACGGAAGGGAAGGGAACGAAATGGAAAGGAAAGGAGGAAGAAAGGAAGGAAGTAAACAATTAATGGCAATTGCTGTCTTCAGAATACCCTCCATTAAAGCATTTACTTGTTTTTGCACAATTTAGCTCATAATAAAAAAAAAAAAAACAAGAAAATATCAGGATTCCGCAACATTTCTAGCTCAGCCTTTTCTCCTACCATGGTCCAGATGAGCCCCAAACAACTTACTATCCTTTACCTTGGGACCATTTCTCCTGTCATCAAAGGGAAGACACTACTGACTCTGACAGAGAGAGTGCCACCTTGGAAATCCCTACAAATCAGAGGGGGTAATCTAGGTCCCCAAAGATTCTGCTTCGCTGCTGACTCTGAAAATGCTTCAGAATCTTCCTAGCTTATGCAGCACCCATGTAAGAAAAGCTCATACCTTGGCAAAGACAAAATCCAGCATCCATTTATGATAAAAATTCTCATAACAAAAACATAACAAAGGCCATATATGACAAATCCACAGATAACATACAGTTGAAAGCTAAAAGTGTTTTCCTTAAAATGAGGAACAAGACAAGGATCTGTACTTTCACCAGTTTTATTCAACAGAGTGTTAGAAGTCCTAGCCATAGCAATCAGACAAGAAAAAAAAAAGCCATCTAAATTAGAAAGGAAGAAATAAAACTGTCATTCTTTGCAGGTGACACGATACTATGTAGAGGGAACCCTGAAGATTCCACCAAAAAACTATTAGAACTGATAAATGAATTCAGTAAAGTAGCTGGATACAAAATTAATATTCAGAAATCAGTTGCATTTTATATCAAAACTATCAGAAAGAGAAATTAAGAAAACAATCCCATTTATAATTGCATCAAAAAAATACCTAGGAATAAATTTAATGATGGATATAAAAGACTTGGAAAATTATGACATTGAAGTAAGAAATGGAAGAAGATACAAATAAATGGAAGCATATACCGTGCTCATGGACAGGAAGAATTAACATCATTAAACTGTCCATACTACCCAAAGCAATCTACAGATTCAATGCAATCTTTATCAAAATATCAATGGTATTTTTTCACAGAACTGGAACGAATAATCCTAAAATGTAGATGGAACCTCAAAAGACCCTGGATAGCCACAGCAATCTTGAGAAGGAAGAAGGAAGATGGAGGTATCACACTGCCTGATATCAAAGTATACTACAAGGCTATAGTAATAAAAACAGCTTGTTATTGGCACAAAGACACATAGATCAATGGAACAGACTAGAGAACCCAGAAATAAACCCACGCTTATATGGTCAATTAATCTATGATAAAGGAGGCAATAATATACGATAGGGTAAAGGTAGTCTATTGAATAAATGGTAACCACTAAACTATTGTCTGTGTCTATGAGTTTTTGTTTCTTTAGGGTAAGGGGGAGGGTGGTGGTAGATGAGGGTAAAGGGATCGTATATACGGTGATGGAAGGAGAACTGTCTCTGGGTGGTGAACACACAATGTGATATATAGATGATGTATTGATTTGTACACCTGAAACCTGTGTAACTTTACAAACAATTGTCACCCCAACAAACTTTAAATAAACAAATAAATGGTGCTGAGAAAACTGGACAGATACATGAAAAAAAAAAAAGAAGGAGAAGAAGGAGGAGAAGAAGAAGAAGAAAAAAAAACTAGACCACCTTCTTACACCATATACAAGAATAAACTCAAAATGGATTAAAGACTTAAATATAAGACCCCAAACCATAAAACTCCTGGAAGAAAACATAGGCAGTAAACTCTCTGACATTGCTCTTAGTAATATTTTTTTCTGATCTATCTCCTCTGGCAAGCGATACAAAGGAAAAAAACAATGGGACTACATCAAACTAAAAAGTTTTTGCACAGCAAATGAAACCATCAGCAAAATGAAAAAACAACCGACTTAATGGGAGAAGATATTCGCCAATGATACAGCCAATAAAGAGTTAATATCCAAAATTTATAAGCAACTCATAGAACTCAACACCATAAAAACAAACAATCCAATTAAAAAATGGGCAGAAGACCTGAACAGACATACAGATGGTCAATAGGCATATGAAAAGAAGCTCAACATCACTTATCATCAGAGAAATGACAGTTAAAACCGTAATGACATATCACCTCTCACCTGTCTGGATAGCTATCATGAATTAATCAACAAACAACAAGTGTTGGCGAGGATGTGGAGAAAAGAGAACCCTCGTGCACTGTTGGTGGGATTGCAAATTGGTACAGCCACTATGGAAAATGGTTTGAAGTTTCCTTAAAAAATTAAAAAAGAGAACTACTTTATGACCAGCAATTACACTTCTGAGTATTTATCCCACGAAAGCCAAAACACTAATTCAAAAAGATATATGCATTTATATGAGTATGCTCACTGCAGTACTATTTACAAGAGTCAAGACACGGAAGCAACCTAAGTGCCCATCAATACATGAGTTGATAAAGAAGGTATGGGACATTTATACACTGGACATGTATACTCCGCCATGAAAGAGAATGAAATCTTACCATTTGCGACAACATGGATGGACCTAGAGGGTATTATGCTAAGTGAAATGAGTCAGACAGAGAAAGACAAATGCTGTATGATCTCACCTATATCTTGAATTTAAAGAACACAATAAATGAACAAACAAAACAGAAACGGATTCATAGATACAGAGAACACTGATTGCTGCCAGATGGGCGGGTGGTTAGGGGGCAGGGTGGAAAAGGGGAAGGGATTAAGAAGTACAAGTTGGTAGTTACAAAATGGTCACGGGGATGTAAAGTACAGCACAGGGAATAGAGTCAACAACATTATAATTATGTATAGTGCCAGGTGGGTACTAAATTAATCGAGGTACTCACTTGGTAAATTATATACAAGTAAATGTATAATCACTATGCTGTTCACTTGAAACTAATAGAAAATATTGAATGTCAACAGTAATTTAAAACTAAATTTTTTTTTAAAAAAGTTACAAGAGAACCCAAATGCCATTGTCCTGGCAAATATTACTGAAAGAGAAGATGAGTTGAAAAATATACTCAAATAATGAAAGAAAGGAAGGAAAAAGAGAAAGATTATTATAACAGTCTTCTTTCCTTTATGATTTTATATTGTTTTGATTCCCAAAACATTTTTAAATTTGATTTGCTAAGTCTTGTTAAGCATTAGATGGATGTTGGCTAAACTTTAATAGGAAATTTAAGGCTTTATTAAATCCCTTTGTCACTGTGAAGTCAATGTTAGTTTTATAGCACTGTGGGGTGAGTTTTTTCATCTTAAAAATTGAGGTGACTATGAAAACTGTATCCAAGTGACTAAACTTGATTTTTCCCAGGCAATAGGGCTGTAGGTTTGCTCTGAGAAATCCATATTACCCTTCCTAGGAGTATTGGGTCAGGTATTACCACCAAAGAAACAGGATACAGTCCATAATTATAAGAAGCTTAGAATCCAATAGATAAAACAGGGCAGGCACAAAGTTACCAACAAATACAGGTATTCCTCCTTTCTAGTAAATATTTAATATTTACAACTTTGATTTTCAAGGCTTGGTACAAAATAATATGGGAAAATGGTTTTGTAACCTTCTGAATGCGCTGGCCAGAGTATATTACATTAGATGAAAGCTCTGGAAAGAGGGATATTGCTATGCAGCTCAATGAACATTGTCAATACCACATAAAAAGAGCTTTGTAAAGCCAAAAGGAATCACCTTCACACCCTTTGACTTTATGGAAGATAGTGAAGTTTCAGTTTTGTAAATATGCCAGTGTGTTGTGATGGAGAGAACATGGGCTTTGGGGTCTTATGATCCCCACATTGTTTGTGCCTCTCAATAGCTATGTGATCTTGGGCAGGTTGCTTGACATTTCTAAAATCCAGTTTCCTCTTCCATGAAATGGTGACAAAAAGTCCTTCTCCAGGATAAAAGCCCAGGAAACATTGGTTGCTTTTTTCTTAGTAATAATAAAAGTTCATATTTATTGAAGGCATCTCAGCCACTGCTCTGAGCATCCAAATTCTTCATCTCATTTAATCTTTACCATAGCTCCATGAAGTTGGTACTAACTTCAAAATTTTAATGAACCAAAACACCACCAAAAACATAGATTAATGGCTGTCATTTCCCCATCGCTTGCCAGAGCCTGGCCAAGCTTGGTTTGGATGATTTACTGCTCTGTCATCCCAGTGCTTGTGGAATCCCAGTGTGTGCTTGTGTCACATGCTTCATGCACGTGTCCTCCATGGAAGAGGGCCCTGGAAGCATCACACCCACACAGCTTCAGGCTTCTCTCTTGCAGGTTGTAGATTGCTTCTTCAGGAAACTTTCCCTGACCATCCTCTTCAAAGCCCAATTTGAGTGTCCCTGTTGCGTACTAGGTTCTGCCACAGCATGGGGGATTTTTCTTACCACACCACTGGAATTAGCTCTCTCTTTTCTGCATTTCCAATAAATGTAAGCTCCCTCAGTGCAGGGACTCTTTCCTTTTCCCTTCTTATATTATTACCCCCAATTTATAGATAAGGTGACTGAAACGTAGAAAGGTGTAGTAGCTTGCTCAATAACACGTGCCTACTGAGCAGTAGAGCTAAGCTGTCACTCCCAATCCCGCTTTACCCACTGGCCAAGTATGGCCCTGCCCGCTGATGTGCTACTTGAAAGGGGCTCAGTCCACTTACTCATTGAACAAATATTACTAAGTATTATGTTTCAGCCACTTGACAAATTGCTCAAGATGCAATGATGAGTAAAATACACGTGGCACTCACCCACTGAGCTCACAACCTAGCCCAGGGTTTCTCAACTTCTGTGCTGTTGGCATTTGTTACTGAGGGAGTCGTCCTGTGCATTTTAGGATGTTGAGCAGCACCCCTGGCCTACACCCGTGAGATGCCCATAGCAACAGCGCGCGCGCACACACACACACACACACACACACACGCTGTGACAATAAAAAAATGTCTCCAGACTTTGCCAAATATCTTCTGGGGAGGAAACCACCCTGAATAAGAACCGTTGCTCATGTGAAACAGTAATAAGAGACTTATGCTTAAGGAATTAAGGGAACTACCCACCCTGAGACTCTTCTAAGACACTCAGCTTCTCCTTAAAACACAAACAAACAACCTCCCCCCGCCCCAGCCATGTGCCATAATGTAGAGCCTGACATGTAACTACCATCTCATAAAAAGATTTCACATCATTCTGCCGAAAGCTTTTTTGGTGGAACTATCTTTCGTTTGGAAAAGGAAGTCAATGAAATTTGCTCTATAGAAATATATTTTATATCAAGTTACCTGGAAGAGGGTATACCATAAATTACTATGTCTTCAAAAAATATTAAAGGGATATAAAGATATAGTGACTCATAATACAGCTGGGGCTAATTACAGTTCTATAATTGGGCTGTGAGGAAAGCAATGAATTTGGGGAGGCTAGCATCAAGGGTTGCTAGGTCCAACACGTCCAGGTTTATTACAGTAATTTCAGGTTACTGGAGGTATTAGTCCAGGCAGGTCAGCTATTGCAATCCAAAAATGACACAATAGTTTTAATGGATGATCCGGCTTTTTGGGTCTTCTGGGATACTCCTCTCTACACTGGGACTCAGGGACTCAGGGACTCAGGCGTTGACAACCTTATGGCTTTGCTTTTCTTTAGGTATTTGGAGTTCTCACCTTCACCACTGACAGAGGGAAGAGAGAGTGTGCAGATTGCAATGGAGGTTTTTATAGACCATGACCAGAATTCTGATATTCATTGATAAGAACTCAGTTACATGACTACTGCTAACTACAAGGGAGGCTAGGAAATGGCGTCTAGCTATGTGTCCCTGAGGGAAAGGACACCTGTTTGAACATATAGCCATACTTTGTCAATATGGTCAAAATCATTTTCACTGCCCAAGAGCCACACCTTGTCTAATTTTCTGGTTTATAAAATCAGGATACTGTATACTTTATAAAGAGTCTGTGAGGACTAATGAAAGATGTGTAAGTTACATTCTTCCCAAAGACTTTGTGCTGTATATGTATCTGATATCTGGAGAATGATACACTATGCTAATTTATAGCCCCATTATGAATACATTCTTAATCCCTGGCAGACATCCTGATGTGGTAAATCCGTTATCATTCTCTAAGAAAAGGCGAATGTGCTATGCAGTACAAGTTCACGTCCCTAGCGATGGTGTAATATTTTCTTTTGCTCTCAATGTGTGAATTATTAAAAATAAGCTAGCTACAATGTCATCATTTTGGATTATATAAAAAATGGAGGCAGAGACAGGACTGCTTCCAATTTGTGAAGTTACTTAACATTTAATATTCCCTTTGGGAAATCAATATGGTTTGGGGGAGATTATTTATATACCACTAGTCAAGTGTGGTTTAAATAAATGCACCGCGTTGCTAGAGCTATGTGAATGAATCTTTCAGTGTCAAGACCTTACTATTGAAGAAAGAGATATAATCACAAATCAGCTAACTGGAAAATGGTGAGTAGAAATTATCTGGTCATTTTACTGATATAGATGAATATCTTAGGTTTTGTTTTTCTAGTATTTCTTCAAATCATAAAAATAAATATCTGGGCATTCTGTGCCAAGATAGTAATGTTAACATTTAGTAGTTACTTAAAATGTACATTCTCTGAAACTAATTTTATTTTAGGGGAGTGAAATGTGCGCTGGTGGTTCAGACATATGTAAATCATTCATGTTTTTTTAATCAGTTAGTTAGGTAAAAAAAGAAGTAATTGAATGGCAACAAAATAATTCCTACTCTTAAGTAGTCAGGATGCATTCCTGCATAATTCAGGATTCAAATTAGCTCCTTCCAAGCTTGATGAAAGTTTAAAATAATTCAATGTGTGTCTACCTCATCCATTTATCCTGATCACTAACTGGTTAACATAGGAGGATGGTTAGCAGGTCAGAAAGAAAAAGAGAAACGAAGAGAAGTCTACGGTCTCTGGGCTAAATCACACATCAGTCAATTTCTCCTTAGTCCACTTGATTCCTATTAAAGAGAAAACAGAAATTCCTGGAAGAAACAAGAAGAAAGTGCAACTAAATGGATTGACTTCTTCAAAGCGTTCCTGATCGTATTTTGGGAGCGAGGACCTACAAGCCTCACTTTGAACAGAAGGCCAACACTGGTTTTCCTTTTCTCCATTTAGCTGTCACTCAGACAACAGATATGCCCTGCTTTAAGTAAACAGAATATGGAACCAGAGGGATAAATTTGTCATTACATTTACAAGGGATCCCATACTTTATGCCGACATTCACTGCAAAATATATTTAACCAGTCACTTTTCCCTGGAGCTAGTGAAAACCATTTTGGTTTCATAAAATTATTTGCACATATTTAGGTTGACTACTATGAAACTGAAGATATCCGACCAATTTTGACTGGCAAAATGGTAATTTTCTAAGGTTAATCTTAAGGCGTACCTTTCTAGGAATATACCCTTTGTGTAAAGTACGATATGTCCTGCTGAGAAACCCTACAATAAATCAGATGGGAAACAATGGAGTAAAATAATTCAAAGGGTATTATTTTGAGGTAATTTGAAACCTTGACTGTTTTGACCTCCAACATGCTTCAATGTGAGTACTCAAGAAGTTTTTAACCTAAAAACTGACTATGTCCACCAGTTACTAGATTGTGCCAATTTACAACAATAGCAATAACCAAACAGGTAGCTCAGTCATTGGCTTCACAAAAGAAATGAAATTGTTGGCTGATGGTACTTTCCCTTTCCACTGTTAGAAGTATCATGTGTGCAATGAACTGTGTTCTTGATACTGTAGAGTTCTGACTCTTTTAATACCTGGGAGAGACAGAATAGCAGGCTTCAGGCGGGTTAGGCGAGTTTTGCCCTTTCTGGCTCATTTATCTAAGAAAGAATTTGGTGACTTGACAAGTTTCTGAAAGTGGAGGAAAATGATTTGAGTGAAGGCAGCCAGAGGCACTTAGCAAATTCTGACCACCATCATAGTTGTCACCCACTGAAATTTAAACTCGAGTCCAAATTTATACAAGTGGATTCACTTACATGGCACAGAATTCACATGCTATTTATTAACTATCACTGGGTCCTTTCTTCTGAATCGTGTACTTTCTTGGATGGTATAACATTTTGGAAGCTGTAATCCTCTTGTGACAGGTTATAAGAGCCAGGTAAAACTTTCTTATTTTGTTCTAACTTAGTATACTCATCTTTAACTACAATGACAATTTTGATTCAAAAGACAAACTTCAGGAAAGGAAGTGAAAAAGTCAGAAAGTCTGGAGAAGGTTGGGGGAGGGAGTGTGTGTGGGAGGTGGGGAGAGACGAAGACAGCAGATTCTTCCTTTTCTAAAAGTTATTATTCACTTCTAAATGAGACAGCTCAATGTAACGGCCCTGAATTTATGGGTCTAACCATCGGGGAAGATTATGTGTCTGGAGTCCTCTGGGAAAAGAAGCTACCTGGCGGTCCGACGTTTGTGGTCAATTGTTATTACAGGTGTGGGAACTCTTTGCTGGCAATGAGAGAATTCCTAGGGCAGGAAATTCAGGTGGGGTTCACTGATGGGGTGGTCAGGAGGCAGCCCAAACCATATGCCAGTAAAGGGTTTCGGTACTAGCTACTGGAGCTACCGTAGTATTTTCTGCTCTGCTCTTTGCAAGAATGAAGCAATCCATTATTGGTGTCTTTACAGAAGTGCATGACTAATTTTATGTGTCCACTGACATTATTTTGCCCAGAAATTACACTAAAATAAGAAGCAGCCAACCTTTTCCTCTTTCTAGAGTGATAAGATTATTTGTGTTGTATTAATAAGTTACATAAATTACATAATCATGCAATTAATAAGTTACATAAATTAATACGTAATGGGCAAAACATAATGGGTAAAAATTACGTCTTTGCAACCCAGACACATGTATTGTAAAATGACATATCTAACAACTGCATGAGTCCCTTAGAATAACTCATGAGAAAAGGCTGTTACTACATTAACCAGTTAGTGATCAGGATAAATGGATGAGGTGGGCACTCATTGAATTCTTTTAAACATACTTTTTCTTCTTTTAAAATTACTCAAGTAATTCATTGCCATTGTTGAACTATTCGAAAATCCAGGGAAGGAAACCAAAACAAGTTATGAGCTAGACCACCTTCCGAAGTCAGCCACTGGTAGCAATTTATTATGTGCACTTCCAGAGTTTTTCCCATGTAAATATATCATACTTTACTACACCATATTATAAATATTTTATGTGGTATCATTCTATATATTCCACTCTATAATCTGCCCTTTTCATATTTTAACTCCTACATAATATTCCACTGTGTGTCTATACCATTCATTATTTTAACCAATTCAATTCATTTTTGTTGGTCCTTTAGATCGTTTACAAATGATCTAAGGCTCTAATATAGATTTGGTTCTAATACCGATTGTTATTATATCAATATAATCATATACTCACATGAGCAGATTTGTCCAATTACTTCCTTAGGATAAATTCCTAGATGTAAGATTGATTGGTATATAACTTTTTTGTGGAGGTTTTAATACAGATGATGAAGTGCTTTCCTTAAAACTTGTGTTTATTTTCAATCCCACCGACCATATGAGAGTTATTAATTTCAAGAGTTTCCAGCCAGGCCATTCACTACTTTGGAGGGGACCAGAGCATATTTCCCAACATCCTTCTTTCTTTTCTTCTCTCATTCCTTCCTCTGACAAACACTGATCGGTCGCCTACCACACTCAGGCATTGGACACAGTCTCTGATCACATTAGCCAGCATGAATGGGAGAGTAATGATTTTGTATATTCACTTCTTTTGTCCTCTTACATAATCCAGGTAAATATCATGAAAAATTCTAACATGTCGACTTCTAATCTCCTTTTCTCAGATGTTTTTCACATCTGGAAGTAACACAAAGTCTTGTCTCAGACCGTGCTCCTTGATTTTGCTTTGGAAATACTGTCATCATAACTGTGGGAGACAGAAACCAGCTATGTCCCGTCTTCAGGCTGAGTGCTGAACTCATTTTAAGTAGCTCTTCCTCTTTTCTCCTCTTCAGTGATGGTACTATGGTACCTCCTCTCCACATCTCCACCTCCTCCTCCCCCCGCAAGCCCAATGCCCAAAGCCGTGGAGAGACAAGAGTGCATGGGTTATTCAGAGAAACCTTCTTCAGTGCCACTTCCTCCCTCATGTCAGACTATTAATGAGCCATTTTCATGATACTCTAAGAAGCCAGGATGAACAAGTCTTCTTGTCAAGGAAAGTGACAGTTAATTAATGATAGTTTTCTGTATTGTGGTACATAGAAAGCCCCTAAGTAGCTTTTAAATTAGTGAGAGGAACTTCAGAGCTTACCCTAGCCCCAGAATAATCTGACAAGTCTGACAACCGTTAATGTACCTCTTTCAAGCCCCTGTAATGTTTGGGCTTTTACAGTGACTACTAAAGCCAAACAAGCTACTCCAGTAATTATAAATTAATAGAACACATCAAGGTGTACACGACGTGAAACATGATTAAAACACTCCCAACCATGTTGATCCCACATATAATATTAGGAGTTTAGGAATTCTGGCCATGTCTCCTCTTTCAAGTGATCCAAAGTAAAATTATACCATATTTAAATTGTGGTTTTCTTCTCTTTTCATGTATTTCCCCTCTTGGACAGAAAGAGAAGGAGCAAATGTTAGGATCAGCAAGTTGATGAGGCAAAGGGTCAAGATGCAATAGGCAGTGCATGAAGGTTGTGCCTGCCAAATGTTGAAAGTGAAGTTCAAGTGAGTAATGGAAGTATGCTCTTATGAATGTACTTTGAAATTCCTTTCTACATTTCAGCGACCTTGTGAATGATTTAATGTAGTGGTTCTCAACCAGCGGTGACTTTGTCCTACAGGGCTACAGGGGACATTTGACAATGTTTGGAACATTTTTGGTTGTCAAACTGGGGTGAAGTTCTAGTGTCATCTAGTCAGTAGAGCCAGGGATGCTGCTACACATACTACAATACCCAGGACAACCTCCCACACCAAAGAATTACTGGCCCTAAATGTCAATAGTGCCAAAGTGGAGAAACCCTGATTTAATTTACTTCAAGTTCAGATTGTTAGATTCAAAGTTGACATTTAAATACTTATTTCAAGCATTACCAGCTATGACATGAGATTTTAACAAGATCCAACTCTAGCCTAGGTTATAGGTAGAAGTCTTCATTTTCATATCAGAACGCTTCTATAGAGGGGCAGTGCCTCAGTTACATTCAAGTTCTTCATAAAGATAGTAGCTGAGGAAAGAAACTACGAAGAGGATCAATGAGAAATGTGCCTTTTCTCTTTAAGGAACCACTGGATACATCTTTGGGTTCTAGAAAAAGTCATGAAAGTTTTGGCTGCTTTCCTTTGTAAACTGATTCTAATAGTCAGATGAGGGATTAAGGAGGATTCCTGCTGACAGTAATTTCTTCAGACCAGCCAGTCTTCTGCAAGGACTTGAAAGAGCCAAGAGACCCCTCTATGATGAGACTGTAGCTCAGTGGTTCTCAAAGTAGGGTCCTTGGACTAGCAGCATCAGCATCACCTGGGAACTTGTTAGAAATGCAAATTCTCAGACCCCACCTCATAGCTAAGTGAACCAGAACCTGGCTTTACACGTCTTCGAGGTGATGCTGACAATATTCTTAAGTTCAAAACCATTGCTTTAGCTAAAAATTGCAGAGAGACAGAGAAACAGAGAGAATTTCTTAAGGAAGCTCTGTGTCTGTGTTATTTAAGAACAAATCAAGAGATTCCCTTATCCTCAACAACTTAAATTAAAAATATAAAATCTGGTCTGGCTCCTATACTGTGCGTGGGAATTTACATTGATACAGCCAGTGTGGAAAATAGTATGGAGGTTCCTCAAAAAATTACGAATAGAATTCCCATATGACCCAGCAATCCCTCTCCTGGGTATCTACACAAAAAATCTGAAAATATTTATCCATAAAGATATATGTGCTCCAGGGTTCACTGCAGCTTTATTTACAGTGGCCAAAACATGGAAACAACCAAAGTGTCCTTCAACAGATGATTGGATAAAGAAGTTGTGGTATACTTCTTTATACACAATGGAATACTATTCTGCCATAAGAAAGGATGAAATAGTGCCATTTGTGACAACATGGATGGATCTTGAGATTATCATGCTAAGCGAAATAAGTCAGACAGAAAAAGTTGAGAACCATATGACTTCACTCATATGTGGGATATAAAACTGAAAGCAACAAAGGAACAAGACAAACAAAGAAACAAAAACTCATAGACACAGACAACAATTTAGTGGTTACCAGAGGGTAAAGGGGAACGGGGGGTGGTATCGTAGAAGAGGGTAAGGGAGATCACATATATGGTGATAGAAGGAGAACTGACTCTGGGTGGTGAGCACACAATATGATATATAGATGATGCATTACAGAAATGTACACTTGAAACCTATGTAATTTTACTAACCATTGTCACCCCAATAAATTTAATAACAAAACAATCTGGGTTGGGGTTTTCACTTAAAAGATCATTTCTAGTGCAGCCTATGGTCTCATGGAGATGTAGACTTAAAGTCCACTAGTTGAGATAGTCCAGAGATTTTTAGAACCTAAATGTTGCCATTTGGTAAGTTTCAGACCAGGGTGCCATGGGGTACCTTCTTTTGATGAAGTTTCCTGGGCATGTTCCATCTTTTCATGCTGAAGAGGGCAATAGCTAATTCTTTCTATTACTTGTGCATTCATCTCAATTTCAAGCCTTGAAAAAACATCATCATTCATGTTGGCATTTTCATGCCCTGTGACAATAGGATTTGGAATGCAGAGGAAAGAAAATGCCCTGTTTCCAGTAAGTATTATAGCACTGCCCTGGTTTAATCGTCTTTTCTTCCCGGGACACCACTGCTCTTAGAAAACTTAGAAATTTACACTCTGGCAGAAAACCCTCTTTACAGACTCCATAGCAAGATAAGGGGTTGATATCCAAAATATATATGAGGTGCCATAAAACAATATGGTGAATGCTTAAATTAAAAAAAAATCATTACAGTAAGACACATTGCCATTAATCCTCCTCAAAATACTCCCCCACCCACTTTGAACACACTTATCCCATCGTTCTTGTCACTTTCTGAAGCAGTTCTGGAAGTCCTCTTTTGTGAGTGTCTTTGGTTGCGCTGTTGTGGCAGCCTCGATGTCCTGAATAGATTCAAAATGTTTACCTTTCATGGTCATTTTGATTTTGGGGAGGAGCCAGAAGTCGCACAGTGCCAGATCAGGTAAATAAGGTGGATGAGGATACAGTGTAATGTTTTTATTTGACAGCAATTGCCGTACCAGAAGTGATGTGTGACATGGAGCCTTTCTGTTGTGATCACAAAACACAGTGAATGCTGCTGCTGAGTGCCATCCAATGGAAAGGCACGAATCTTCAATATGGGAAGCCGGGCATCAAACCTTAGTAACAGTGTGTGACGAGTTTCAGCTTGTTAGGTGCAGTCAGTCGGGTGTGAGCTACGGTTGAGAGAAGGTGTGTTTTAAAGTGTGCCATACCTATCTGGCACCATACCTAGTTATTGCTTTTTACACCTTGTTGTCATGCAGCAGCCTACCCGTCTGTCCCCTCGTACCTACCCCTAAAGAAAGGAGAGTCTGTGAGACTAATCCTTTCAGGGTCTTTGCTTCACCTTTGTGCTTCTATCTTATGTCTCACTGTTTGGCCCCGGAGGATGGCTGGTTAGCCAATGACGAGTAAGATTCCCCACGGGAGGGGTGGGGGGGACAACTCAAGCCAGGCACAGCTGAGTGGGGACCAACAGGAGAACCCACGGGGTTGACAGAGGTGGGCATAGACTTTCCCCTTCCCCTGGTTAAGGAGAGCTCCTGCCTTTGTGGCTGCATTCCTTCCCACAACCTGCTTGGGAAGAGATTCAATGGTGTAATAACATCAGTTCTCCCTCTGTCCATTTCAGTAAGTTTCAGCATAAAAGTTTTGTCTCTTGGGGAGGTATATCCTGAAATTGATGGTTCAGCTGCTTGCAGGCAGGGGTAATTAGTTCAAATCAGTTTTTTAGTATAATGTGTGAAATTCACAGACCTTGGAAAAAACAATGTTGCCTTCTTGTGTGTGCATCAATAAAAGCCACAGGGTGGCCTGGTTCAGGGCTCTCAGTCCTTTGAGGCTGTGAGACCCTTGGCCCCTGTTTCATAACTTTCTTGATGTCGGTTTCTTACTTTCTTAAACCTTCGTCGCCCCTTCTCGTTTGCTCACTGCCTGTGTTGCGCTGGACGTGACAACACCTGAAACTAATAAAACAAAACAGGAAAGAAAAAAAGTGTGCCGTAAGTTATCCTCCATCATGACAACGCTCCATGTCACACATCACTTCAGGTACATGGCAATTTCTGTCAAATAAAAACATTACAGTGTGTCCTCATCCACCTTATTCACCGGATCTGGCACTGTGCAAATTACGGCTCCTCCCCAAAGTCAAAATGATTCAGGACATCAAGGCAGCCATGACAGCACAACTAAAGACACTCATGAAAGAGGACTTCCAGAACTGCCTCAGAAAGTGGCAAGAATGATGAGATAAGTGTGTTTGAAGTGAGGGGGAGTATTTTGAGAGGGATTAATGGCAATATGTCTTTTGCTGTAACACATTTTTTAATTTAAACACTGTATTTTAAAAAACTATTCTTTCCTGTCTTTATTTATTTATTTATTTATTTATTAAAAAACCCCTTTTTTAAATGGGGAATATTGGGGAACAGTGTGTTTCTCCAGGGCCCGTTAGCTCCAAGTAGTCGTCCTTCAATCTAATTGTGGAGGGTGCAGCTCAGTTCCAAGTCTAGTCGCTGTTTTCAATCTTAGTTGCAGGGGATGCAGCCCACCGTCCCATGTGGGAATTGAACCTGCAACCTTATTTTTAAGAGCTTGTGTTCTAACCAACTGAGCCATCCAGCTGCCTCTCTGGCAGCTCAGTGGCAGCTCGTTGCCTTCAATCTAGTTGTGGAGGGCGCAGCTCACTGGCCCACGTGGGAATCGAACTGGCAACCTTGTTGTTGAAAGCTCATGCTCTAACCAACTGAGCCATTCCACCACACCTTAAGCACTCACTGTATTGTTCGATCACACCTTGTAAGAAACCATACAACTCAGTAACAAAAAATAAAAAATATGATCAAAAAATGGGCAGAGGACATGAAAAGACATTTTCCCAAAGAAGACGTACAAATGGCCAACAGACATATGAAAAGCTGCTCAATGTCACTAATCATCAGGGAAATACAAATCAAAACCACAATGAGATACCACCACACACAAGTCAGGATAGCTATTAACAAAAAGTTAACAAATAACAAGTGTTGGCGAGGATGTGGAAAAAAGGGAACCCTTGTGCACTGTTGGTGGGATTGCAGATTGGTGCAGCCCTTATGGAAAACAGTATAGTTTCCTCAAAAACCTAAAAATGGATATACCATACAACCCAGCAATTTCACTTCTGGGTATTTATCCAAAGAAAATGAAAACACTAATTTGAAAAGATACATATACCACTATGATCATTGCAGCAGTATTTACTATAGCTGAGATATGAAAGCAACCTAGGTGTCCATCAATAGATGAATGTATAAATAAGTGGTGTATAAATATATGATGGAATATTATGCAGCAATAAAAAAGAATGAAATCTTACTATTTGAAACAACATGGATGGACCTAGAGGGTATTATGCTAAGTGAAATAGGTCACACAGAGAAAGACACATACCATATGTTTTCACTTACATGTGGAATCTAAAAAACAAAACAAAACAAAAACAGACTCATAGAAGCGGAGACTAAAGGGATGATTCCCAGAAGGGAGGGTTGGGGGGATGGGTGAAAAGAGGAAGGGGAATATAGTCAATAATATTGTGATAAGTTTGCACGTTGACAGATGGTTACTAGAAATAGTGGGGTGATTACATTGTAAGGTTAAAAATGTCGTATCACTACATTATACACCTGAAACTAATTTAACCAACATAAGATTGTATACCAACTATACTTAAATAAAAAGAGAAGAAAAAGGTGCTTTCTCCTTGCATTTTGAAAAAACTACTCTTAAAAGAAAATGAAAATACAATTAAAGGGTGAGAGGAAAGCCTCCTTTTGTGCCAGTCCTCGGCTCCAACAACCAGAAACATTCATCTGCACGTTAGCAGCTCAGTCCCCGAGAAGAAGCATGCGTGGGTCTGAAAGAAGCTTAAAGCGAAGCCTGAGTTATTGAAGGGGAGAGGGCACGGAAGACACTCAGTTCCAAGGGAGCCCTACGTGATATGGCTGCCGAGCCTGGAAGTCTACACAGCTCAAAGGCCTTCATATCCAAATCAGGAATCCCTCTTTTAAAAGAGGTACCACAGATTCATCTTTGATAGTTGCTGATCTTGTGGAGATCTAGCACAGCAATCTGTTTTTGTTAATCAAATCTGGAACGTTCTAACATGGTTTGCCTTTCAATTGTATTAGTGGTATTGCTTATTTAACTGTAGCTCATGCTTCCAGATAGCCATGGATAAAAGCAAATCACATGTAACATGCCAATAGCCTCGTTTATAATAATCCAAACATAATGAAAAGAGAATGAAAATGAAGCCATGTCTGGTAGAGCTTGAAAAGATTTTACATCCAAGGAGCCTGCCAAGATGTTAACATAAGGGAACAATATCATCAGACAAAAGGGAAAAAAATAACTACTAAAGCAATTAGTGATAATAGGTAGAATGCCAAGCTTTGTTTAAATAAAATAAAATTCTATCATCAAAATATGATGATTTCAAACAAGTGTTTATTGTTCTTTCATTCTAATCAAGACATAATATTCTCTTTTGTATATTGTACATATTGCAATTTTTAAAGAAATAATCTAATTGGCATGCATTAGAAAGTTGGTCTTTTCTCAAAAATGAAGTTAGGTGCTAAGAGGGGTTTTTTGTGTGTGTGTTAAATAGGACATTTTCCATACATATGTGTGCTTGTGAATAGATAGACTTCTCTGTAATGAGAACTAAAGGACAGCTTTCTACACTGTGAATTAAAGAGTAATTAATCCAATACCGTATCCACAGGGCTGAGTACTAACAGATGTAAAAGGTTTGTGTGTTTCAAACTCAGAGACAAATTCACATAAAGTATAATTTTGTGAGTTTCTGGCTTATTAGATCTAAAGATATAGCATTCTTTGCTAATGTTTCAGCAACATCAATCAATCAACAAATATTTTCCATGGTCACTCTGTGCCTGAAACACAGGATCAAATTCCCCTCATCAAAAGTTAAACTTGGAATATAAGGATTATGGGGGCAAAAAACTTCCTTAACAAATGGTGCTAGCTAAAACAACAATTGTTTTCTTGGGCAAAGGAGATTAAATCTAAAAACGTGTCTTTCTGAAAATTAAGGCGAAATCAATAGTTTTGCACTCAAAACAATACTTTCTTCTGTAGGGCACAGGCTGGCTACTTTGGGGATTATGCACAGAAATATTTTTCAAATCGCCACCCACACAATTATTTGGCTATCTGCTTATATGTCTGAGTAAATGTATGGTTAGAAAAAACATTTTGATGTTATCCTATGCCAAGTATAATTTTTAAAGTAAGCATCTTGCTGCATAAAAATCACATCATAGATGATGCTCCTTGTCCAGAGATAGACACAACGTAAATTTCTCGAAAGTTCCTTTCAGTCCTAATATTTTCTTTTGCCATGTAAAAAGATCCACCCCACTGATTTAACTCACTGAAGTACATGTTGTTATTATAAATGCATGGCAAATTATATAAACAAATGTGAATTTGGAGTCTCAATCCTTTTACATATGTATTACATGATGCTGACCACTTATTTACTACTAATCAATGGGAGATGATAAATCTTTAAATAGTCCCCGAGGACACAAATGACCATGCCAATGGAGTAAAACAAAAATCTAAGACAAACAGGAATTAATCCAATTGTTCTCCCCACCAAATCGGCCATGAAAGCAACAAAAATACCTTCCCAGGTTGAGAAACCTCCTGTCGTTTAAGTTGCAGCGTTAATGAATATCAGCCCTCAAGAGGAAAACTGAAATTTATCTTATCATGCCAGTTTGCATTATTTATTTATTCAAGCATAAAAGGAATTTATGAGACGACTGGATATCTAGCTCTGAAAATGTACATGAACAAAGGGACGCCTGGCAGTCAGAAACCCAGCCCAAATCGAGTCTTAGAATTAAGTTTTCTGAAGAGAAACCCCGTAGCAACCTTTGACACTGAGAGCCCCTGTTAGAATTGCAGAAGCTGCTGCCTCTGGAAAGTAAAACTGTTTTTTCCATGCTAGTTTACTTTCCTCCTTATCAGAGAGATTGTGTGTCCAGGTTGAGGATCTAAAAAACCTCTTTGAGGGGTTTGCTGAAGTTATGGGGACCTCAAGAATGGATGGAGGTGTAATGGTGCCCTCTGCTGGAGAGAATCAGTAATGTTGCCCAGTAAGTTTACTGGGGCTGAAGTAAAATTTTTTTTGTTTTGTTTTGGTGGGGGTGTTTTTGGAACAAAAAGTTCTGAGACGTTCACTGCAAAAAAGTAGTTGCAAAACCCCAAACCACATGAAATTAGCTTGATTCTGAGTTGACAGTGGAATTTGAAACCAGCTGTATTTCATCCTAAAATGTTAGCGCTATAAACCCTTCATCAAACCTGGAGACAATTATTTTCTCACTATCTGGACAAGACCACATTTCTAGCGGCTGAATTTTTCCAGGGCAGACTTTGCTGTCCCATTTTTGTTTTGTAGAGGTCCCCTCTCTCAGACTTACATTAAAAAGCCGCATTCAAGAAGGAAGGATGCTGTGAAGTCCCGCCCGGAGCCACCCTCTGCGATTTCGCTATTAAAAATCATAAAAGGAATTTGTCACAAAAAGTACCCACCACACTGGCATTACCAGGCTTCTTAGAAATACATAGTAAGGCCAAAACTTGTTTTTTAAAAGGTCATTTGATAAACTTCGGGAAAACAGTGGCATTTCATTATAGGTGTAATTTTTTTTACTTCATATCTCAGTTCTGAAATTGAAATTCTTAATCATTTTTAAACAAAGGGCCCCACATTCTCATTTTGCACTGGGCTTTGTAAATTATGTGGCCTGTCTGGTAAACATGCTTATTTAGCGTGGAGGTCTGAGTGCTGTCAGAGTAGGATGCTGGCCGTCCTAGGGAACACAGACATGTCTAAAATATCATGCTCATGTTGAAGGAGCTTATAGTCTAAGAAAGGAGATGAGACATGTAAAGAACAATGAGGACATGTAGCCGAATATAATAATTCAATAAAAGAGGTCTGGGCACTCTATAGTTCATCGGATGACGGCGAGATCATTTCCAGCTGGGAAAATCTGAAATGCCTCAGGAATGGGGTGTCATTTGAGCTAGGACTTTCAAACAGATTCTTTAGTACCTATCTCTTTGCAGGAAGATAGAAAAAAAAAGAAAGAAAATAGATTAGAGGAACTTTTCCTTTTTGCCATCTGGTCCACTTTGTGGTTTTACCTTTTCTTAGTCACCTTAGTTGACTTTGGAGTTTTAATCATAGGATTCCAGGGCTCCTTAGAGTGTGGTCTTCCATACAGAAAATGGTTTTAATTGTTAAAAATCGGAGGATGAGTTCAATTTTTGTGCCTCTCAGCAAGCTTCTTTGGAGATGTCAGATGAAACCAGTGGGGAGCTTCATTTTCTAAGGGGGTTGTTCCCTTAGGTTAGAACCTCATGGTTCTGAGACAATGGCTGTGAACTCAAAGTCTGTAGCATTGTGTAAGGGATTCAGCTCACATGTCCCTGCAGGGTGAGTCGATCATACCATCTCACTACAATAAAAGCAGCACTCTTTTTCCTCCCAGGCATAATGTCACTCTGACACTGAGGGTGCCAAACCACTATCTAGAAATCTAATTGTGTCCACTTCAGGACCCTAAAGAAGCTCAAGGAATAAAATCAGGCACCAAAGTTATAATTCGTTGTACCGGGAGGTCCAGATTGCATCTTTCTCAACTTCCACAACTGCCTTTCCAGCAAACACACTGCTTAAGAGAGATTTGGTTTTGAGGTAAGTGAAGAGAACACAAGGGTATTCTCTAAGATCTGATGTAAAAATTAGAAATGTATTCTACTCAATAGGGATAAAACTGCATGTAACCAATTTCCTAAAAAATATTTTATATTGGCATGTTAGATATTCAATATTAAAATATTAGTGAATCTTTAAAATCTTTGTACATTAATGGACATAACCACATGCCATGCTTAGGGTTAATAGTCTTAGAAAAAGATGAACACATTGCACAAAAGGAAGTAACACAGCCAATGAATGACCTTGGCAGATTATGGAAATATTTCTCTTTTCCTTCACTGTCTCACAGTTATTCTTAATATGTTCTATATTTCTAGAACCTAACTTCCTTAATTCTTAATGGAATAAGGGAGACATTTTAAAAAAATCCACTATGTGCTTTTAAGCCTCTGATTGGGGATAAAGCTATGTAAGCAAGGTATATGATAAATTACACGTTCTGAGATTTTTCTTTTAGCCTTGCCTTATCTCAACCTGATTTCTCACTAGATATTTAAACCAGAACCAGCAAGCAGATACTCTCTGGATATCAACTAAGTAGCATTTGTCATTTCTTACAAAATGATAATTTTGGCATGCCCCATATATAATGCAATTAATAGAAATCTCTTATTATTTTAAGAAGCTAATAATCTAATTCCCCATAAGGGAAAAACAGGAAACATTTAAATCGAACTATTTCCTTGTACTTTGTGACAACATCAAAACAGAAGGAGGCATTTCTAACGCTATAGATTTTATGACTCAGGCTAAAATCAAAGGTTGGGGATTTTAGGTATCAATCTGTAATACAAAGTTGAGTTGAGCGTTTCTTTCTCTGAGAAAAGAACAGAATAATAACGATACATTTGACTAAAATTCAGCAGCCAAGCCTCGTTGAATGAAACCACCGTCTGGCAGACTTTACGAGAGCAAAATAAAATTGTGTAAGCAGCAGTTGGCTTCAGAAAGGAGTAGCGGAACAGAACCAAGTCCAAGAACAGCAGAGGCTACCTTTGCCCTCATTTCCCATCCTAAGAACTGTGGCACCATCACATGTTTCCCACTTGAGCGTTTTGGTCTTTATAACCACTGTACTGCGGCATTCTGGCAACTCGCTGACCCACATTTTTGGTGGCCAAATGGTGGTTAGTGTGGGCCAGAGAGCCAGGAACTGCTGACTAAACTCTTTCTGAAGCGTGTGGCTACACAGGAACCAATGGGCAATGCTTGGATTCCTCTTCTCTGCCTGTAGCACATGACCAAGTGGGACTGGGAAGGGATACGGTTAGCAAACGTTACAAGACTGCTCTCTTGATCTCGATGGAATGCTCAGAAGCACTGAAGCAAAGAACTAAGTCTGCATTCAAATCTCCACTTATGTACAGTCTCTGTTATGTGGCAGAATGAAGATGCATGCTTTGTCTACTGCATCATTATCTTTAAACTCTGCCTTTTAATTATGAAGGACTAGCTTATCAGAGCCATACATTGATCCATATTAAACAAAAAGTTGTCTTACTTCTAGTAAAGTAGAGAGGATTTTGCAACTTCTTTCCAGACCCCAGAGCACTGTCATTCCATCTAAAGCAGTGGTTCTCCTACTGTTTTCCCTGACCAGCAGCGTCAGCATGGAGGAGGGATAGATGGATGGAAATGCAGATTCTCAGGCTCCATCTCAGTCCTACTGAATCAGAACTCTGAGGTTGGGTCCCGGTAATCTGTGTTTTGCCAAGCCTTCCATGTGATTCTATCACATGTTCAACTTGAGAAACACTGATCTAAGGAATCATGGCTGAGGTGACTTCTGTGGGAGTAAACAGTGTCTGCCTCCCCTGAGAAATGGGTTGTTTGCTAATGCGTTACTAGGGATACTTCAAAACTTTGTACGTTGCCCATGAAATCGGACCACTGCAGTTTAGTTGAAGAAAATAACCCATCTGCTATTCAATTATTTGACTTCCTCCAATTTGAATTCCCAAAGATTTTCGGAAAACTCAAAAACAGAAAATATAATTTGTCTTATTAAATAGTGATTCTTTGGATCATTCTCCGTATATTGTAGTTGGTTTTTGTGCAAGTGAAATGTTTATTTTGTCCTTGACATACATTTTTCAGAATTTATAGGCTCAAAAAATCTTAGTGTTGGAATGGATCTTTAAAAATCATCAACATGGGGCCGGCCCCGTGGCTCAGGTGATAGGAGCTCCATGCTCCTAACTACAAAGGCTGCCGGTTCGATTCCCACATGGGCCAGTGGGCTCTCAACCACAAGGTTGCCGGTTCAACTCCTCGAGTCCAGCAAGGGATGGTGGGCTCTGCCCCCTGCAACTATGATTGAACACAGCACCTTGAGCTGAGCTGCCTCCTGGATGGCTCAATACGTTGGAGTGCATCCTCTCAACCACAAGGTTGCCGGTCCGACTCCCGCAAGAGATGGTAGGCTGTGCCCCCTGCAACTAGCAAGACAACTGGACCTGGAGCTGAGCTGTGCCCTCCACAACTAAGATTGAAAGGACAACAACTTGACTTGGAAAAAAGTCCTGGAAGTACACACTGTTCCCCAGTAAAGTCCTGTTCCCCTTCCCCAATAAAATCTTAAAAAAAAAAAAAAAATCATCAACATACTTTTTTTAACCCAGCAAAAAATTCAGGTCACAAGATGATGAGTATGAGAGTTTATGCAGAGAAATCTTCATGGGTTAAACGGGAGTAGGTGGCCAGCTGCTAAGCTATGACTTCCTCTATTAGAATCTGAAATCAAGGGTCACATCTTATTTATCTCTTCCCCCTTTCCACATCACAGTTCTTGCAACAGTGTTGGCACAGTTCAATAAACCCTTCTTGAAAAATGATATGAAATAAAATGTGTGTGCCTTTTTCCTTGCTCCTACAGGAGGGGAAAAGGCATTTTCTTCCAGTCTGCCAGAAGGGATGAGTGAAGATGAAATATTACTTTAGTTTCTATTAAATAATAGGCTAATTCTTTAAAGCTACCAACCTAGTAGCCTATGATTGTATAAATGGATTCTACTAACAAGAGGCCCAGGACAACGACCGGGAGTGATCAGGACTGAGATCTGTTGGAAAGCCTATTTGGAGATGTTTGTGCAGCACGTGTTCATTACTACGTCTGGGTCAAGTCAATTTTATTTAGCACCATAAAAACAGACTTAGCTTATGATATTTTAAGTATCTTAAACAAAGCAAGATTTATGCTATTGGGCGCAACTTTGGACCTTCACTGTACCAGGTTTCCCACAGGTCTAGAAAGGCAAGAAACTGCTTCTTTATGCATTGCGAGTGCAAAGTAGGAAGCCCCCTCCGCTCCCCTCTAACATCACCAGGAATGAATAGGTAGCGTGTTTCCCGTAATTCAGCAATAACTGGGCTATTATTCTTTAATGCTTCAGTTTATTAATGTAACCACTGTGTCATTCCTACCCTGCCCGCCCATGTAATTAAATTACCCGACAGACACTTGATATGAAGCTCTCGATCCCTACAAAAGCCCAGAATTTCTATGCCCCTTTGTGAGTCCCTAATGAATGAGTGGCACAGACACTTCTGTCATCCATGTTCACTCACTGTCCCTCTGACTGCTCTCCTGTGTCATAGGGGCTTGCTTCTGTAGACAAACTGGGAACGGTTCAAAACTACTGGGTCACATTTCCAACAATAACAAGTGCTAGTCATGCTATCACCTTCCTCTCTGTCCAGCTAAACCAGAGGCTGACCAAATGAAATTCCCAAACCATGTCCGCCTGGGTGTAGCAACAGTACATTCTTAAATCTTGGCTACTGAATACTAATCCTTCCTTAAGTCATAAGTATAAAGGGAAAATAAACTGAAAAAAAATTAAAGCAATTATTGTGTCCATTCTAGTATATGTCATCATGTGACTGTCTGAAAAGGAAAAAAAAATTCACTTAAAAATTAAGTGTTTAACTTTTTAATTTTGCAAATGGAGCTATAATAATGATGCCTCATTCAGATGTTATCCCAAACCAGCTTGTGAAAAGGTACCTGTGATTATTAATGAAATAATGGACTTTTTCTTAAATCACTCAAATGTCCATTTCCAGCTGTTAATTTCAAAAAACAACTTACTCTTGGGCTGGCCCGGTGGCTCAGGCGGTTGGAGCTCCGTGCTCCTAACTCCAAAGGCTGCCGGTTCGATTCCCACATGGGCCAGTGGGCTCACAACCTTAAGGTTGCCAGTTCAATTCCTCAAGTCCCGCAAGGGATGGTGGGCTCCGTCCCCTGCAACTAAGATTGAACACGGCACCTTGAGCTGAGCTGCCGCTGAGCTCCCGGATGGCTCAGTTGGTTGGAGCGTGTCCTCTCAACTACAAGGTTGCCGGTTCGACTCCCGCAAGGGATGGTGGGCTGCACCCCCTGCAACTAGAAAATGGCAATTGGACCTGGAGCTGAGCTGTGCCCTCCGCAACTAGGACTGAAAGGACAACAACTTCAAGCTGAACGGCACCCTCCACAACTAAGATTGAAAGGACAACAACTTGACTTGGAAAAAAGTCCTGGAAGTGCACAGTGTTCTCCAATAAAGTCCTGTTCCCCTTCCCCCAATAAAATCTTTCAAAAAAAAAAAACTTACTCTAAATGTTGTATAACTTGGACACGAATTCTTTAAAATAATCAAAATAGATTGTATAGTAGGAATTCTTTTATTTCTAGAAATGGCACTTTAGAAACCCTAGATATTTCTAAAGATTTTTAAAAACATTTTTATTGAACAAAATGTAATACAGTTAACTTAGCATATATTTGTTATGAGGGAAGAGGGCATATTTGAACGCAAGTCTTGCTTGATTTTTTTTTTTAAAGATTTTATTGGGGAAGGAGAACAGGACTTTATTGGGGAACAGTGTGTACTTCCAGGCCTTTTTCCCAAGTCAAGTTGTTGTCCTTTCAATCTTAGTTGTGGAGGGTGCCGTTCAGCTTGAAGTTGTTGTCCTTTCAGTCTTAGTTGTGGAGGATGCAGCTCAGCTTCAGGTCCAGTTGCCGTTTTCTAGTTGCAGTGGGCGCAGCCCACCATCCCTTGGTGGGAGTCGAACCGGCAACGTTGTGGTTGAGAGGACACACTCCAACCAACTGAGCCACCCGGGAGCTCAGCGGCAGCTCAGCTCAAGGTGCGGTGTTCAATCTTAGTTGCAGGGGGTGGAGCCCACCATCCTTTGCGGGACACGAGGAGTTGAACCGGCAACCTTGTGGTTGAGAGCCCACGGGCCCATGTGGGAATCGAACTGGCAGCCTTCGGAGTTAGGAGCATGGAGCTCTAACCGCCTGAGCCACCGGGCCAGCCCCTTGCTTGATTTTTGAATATTTAAATTACATGCTTTATATATGGCAGAAAGAATATGAGGAAATGTAAGTGTATATGAATAAAAACTGAGATATAATTTCAACAATGATTACTCAGAAAGCATGAAATCTAAGTATATGAGGCTCAAATTAAGGAGACTGGAAGTGTTTCCTACCAGCCAACCTTTTAGGTCAGATACCTGAGAGAATAAATCATATTTTACTGGAATCTAGATAATTTAAGTGTGACCAAAATCTGAATAATAATTATTCTATTACTATGACTGTCCTATAATGTTGAAATTTATGGTATCTATATATGATTAGCATAATTTTAACTTATGTGATGTCTCAAGTATCCAGGTGTGCAGTAAGAATATTAAATTTAAATCTTGAAAATATTTGAGATGAAAAGAATATTTGTGGTTATTAGTAAGTATTCTGTTAGTCTCAAAAGAAGTTAATAAAGGCCTAAGAAAGCATGTAAAGCAGAGGGGACAAGTAGGAAACAAATAGCTGGGTAGTAGACCTGATATAAACAATGCCAGTAACTACATTAAATATAAAGGGACCAAGCATGGCAATTAAAAGGCACAGAGAGTATCAGACTGGATTTGAGAAAAAAAAAAAGATTTAATTACATGCTGTCTAGAAGAGATGGACTTAAAGTATAAAAACACAAATAGGTTAAATGTAAGAAGATAGAAAAACAGATGCCATGCAAATACTCAGCATTAAAAAACTGGCAGGGCTATATTAATGTCAGATGAGATAGTCATTAAATATTGCCAGAGACAAATAGGAACATTTCATAACGACAAAAGGGCGAATCATCAGGATGACATACCAACAATAAATGTGTATGTACTTCATAACAGAGCTTCAAGTGAAATGAAGAAAAGCTCCCAGAACTGAAGAAGAAAACATGAATCTATGCTCATAGTTGTAGATTTTTTTTATACCTCCTTTTAAGTAACAGACCAAACAATTAGACAAAAAATAAGGTCTTTTAAAAAACCCAAAATATTTGAAAAGTAAATATGCTGCTAAACAATTCATGAGCAAAAGAAGAAATCCCAAGGGAAATTAAAAAAAAATAATTTGAACTGAAAGAAAAAGAAAGCTCAATATATAAAAACTTGTGAGACACAGCTAAAACACTGCTTAGAGGGAAGTTTGTAGAGCTAAATGTTTATAAAAGAAGAAAAGTTTGAACTCAGTCATCTAAATTTACAATTTAGGTAGCTAGAAAAAGAACAAATTAAACCCAAAGTAATAGAAGGAATGAAAAATAAAGATAAAAATAGTAAACAATGAGCTAGAAAGCCAATGAATAATAGCTATTTAACAAAGCCAAAAGCTGATTCTTTGAACTTATTAATAAAATTGACAAACTGCTGGGCAACACTGATCAAGGAAAAAGAGAGAAAAAAGAAATTGCCTATATCAGGAATATAACATATTCTGCAGGCATCAAAGAAATAAGGTAATATTATAAATAATTTATGCCAATGATTTTGACAACTTAATTGGAAGGGACACATTTGTAGAAAAACACAAGTTACCAAAACTGATACAGGATAAAATAGAAAATCTTATTAGGTCTCATAACTATTTAAGAAATTGAATTGAAATGAAAATTATTCCCCCAAAGAAAACACCAGACCCAGAGGGTTTTACTAGTGAATGCGATCATATATTTAAAGAAGAAATACTGCTAATTTTACACAAACTCAGAAAATAGAAGGGGAAGACATGTTTCCCAACTCATTTTATGAAGCCAGCATAAATCTGATAGCAAAATATGACAAAGCAAATATAGTATAAGAAAAGAAAATCACAAATTGTTACCCCTCATAAAAACATGAAAGTTTTTAAATGTTAGCAAATCAAGTCCAGCAACATGTAAAAAGCATATAATACATCATATCCCGGAATATAAGGTTAGTTTAACATTCAAAATCAATCAAACAATATAATTCACCACATTAATAGCAAAAAGGAGACAAACTGTGTGTCTCCTTTTTAATAAAAGCAGAAAAGTATTTTTAAAAATTCAATATCCATTCACTGATGTAAAACTCTATAAATTAGGAATCGAAGGGAACTTTATCAACCTAATGAAAAGCCTCTATGGAAAACCTACAGTTCACATCGTACTTTATTATGAAATAATGAACACTTTCTCTCAAGATCAGGAACAGGCAAGAATGTCTGCTCTAACCACTGATATTCAGTGTTGTACTGGCTATTATAGCCAGTGCAGTAAACCAAGAAAAGTAAATAAAGGAGATACAAATTTAAAAGGAAGTAAACCTGCCTTGTTTCAAAAATTGTGATTGTTTTGATGAAAAATTCTGAGGAATCTATAAAACAATTGTTTAAACTAATAATTACATTGAACAATGTCATAGAATGCAAGATGAATTTAAAAATCAATTACATATTTATATAATTACAACACGATAAAGTACTAGGGAATTGATTTAAGGATATATGAGACAGAGATTGAAACTACAAAATATTGCTGAGAGAAATTTAAAAAGATAGAAATAAGTGGGAGATATACCATAATCACGGTTTGGGAGATTCAATATTGTTAAGATGTCAATTCTCCTCTAATAGACCTATAGATTCAAGACAATTCCTATGAAAAGCCTCTTTCTACAAAAGGCTGTTTTGTAGAAACAGACAAGTTGATTCCAACATTTATATGAAAATGCTAAGGCATTGGAATGGCTAAACAATTTTGAAAAGAATAACAAAGTTGGAGAACCCACCCTACTTTATTTAAAAACTAACTATAAAACTACAGTAGTTAGGACAGTTTGTTTTTGTCTTAAGGACAGACTGTGACCAGTGAAATAAAGTCCAGAAATATATTCACATATACGTGGTCAGTTGATTTTCAACAAAGGGGCCAATGTAATTAAATGGGGGAAAGGAATAGTCTTTTCAACAAATGGTGCTGGAATAACTGAAAAATCACATGGGAAAAAAAATGAACCTTGACCTCTACCTCACGTTACACACAGTTATTAAATTGAGATGGATCATAGACCTAACTTGAAAACTAACACTGTAAAGCTACTAGAAAAAAACCAGAGGCAAACATCTCACAAAATCGTAGGGTAGGAAAATATTTTTTAGAGGGGATCCCAAAAATAATAAACATAAAAGAAAACAGTGAAAATTGTCTCATCTAAATTAAAAAAGTTCTGCTCATTAAGAGACATTGAAAAAGTGAAAAGGCATGGTATAGAGTAGGATAAATATTATACATATATATGTATGTGTCTGTATATATAAATATACACATGTATCTGACATAGCAACTGTATTTAGAATATATAAAGTATTCCTACAATTCAATTATAAAAAGACAGTCAAGCCCCCAAAATGGGTGACACATATAAAGAGAAACTTCACAATGAAAAAATATATGAATTACCAATAAGCCCAGAAAAAAATGTTCAACATCGTCATTAGTCATCAGGAAAATGTAAATTAAAACCACGAGATATCATTTCATACTCACTGGAATAGTAAAGATTAAAAAGACTGACAGCACCAAATGCTGGTGAGGATGTGAAGCAACCACCCGAATCTTCATACATGACTGGTGAGAGTGTAACATGGTACAAGCACTTTGGAAAATCATCTTGCAGTTTCCAGTACATTTAAACATAACCCTATGCTGTTCCCAGCAATTCTGCTGTTAGGTATTAACCTAAGGGAAATGAAAAAAACATGTCCTCACAAAAACTTACACATAAATGTTCAGAGAAGCTTTATTCATAACAGCTCCAAACTGTATATAACCCAAAGGACCATCAAAAGCTGAATAGATAAACAAATTGTGGTAGGTTCGTGCAACAGACTACTACTTGGTCATAAAAAGGAACAACAAATTGATGCAGGCAACAACGCAGATGAACCTCAAAACATTATGCCAAATGAAAGAAGCCAGACACAAGGCATGATTTCATTTATATGGTGGTGAAGATGAGAACGTGCCTGTGGGGCGGTAACACCGTTCTCGTGGTTGGAGTCATGCTTACATGGGCTATACGAATAGGTTGATGAACACTCATTAAGTTGTGCCCTTCTAATTTGTGCATTTCACCTTATGTCAGTTTTACCTCAAATGAACAAGTTTTGGTGATTCCCAGACCCTTTGTTCGCCTGAACTCAGAGGCAGCTATGGCTACATCTTTCTTGTAGCAGTGGCTTCTCAGTCACTGCCTGCTTGTTTGAAATCCAACATAGCAAGCTCAGGGGTCAACTGCTAACCAAGGCCACTTCCGGTTGGCCACTTCCTCTCTATTTTCCACCAAGAGTCCACGAGGAATGGTAGGGATTCTGAAACACAAGCACTACACACTAAAATAGTAGTGCTAGTTACAACGGAGTGTCCAGCCTCATCGTTCTCGGTGTTTGAGCTGCATACCTTTTTCCTACACTAAAAGAAAACCCATCATCTGCTCTCTAGGAACAAGGTTAGGGAATGTTTGTTGAATTTGATGTACAGGTGAGTATCAAGTTGAAGTTCTGTTTAAATTTCTCCTTCTTCAAACCCCTCTGCTTTTAAACACAAGGAATGCCTGCATATAATTCTATATGCTCCTTTAGGAGTTTTGAGGTACGCTGCCAGGGTGTGTGAGCTTCAACTCTCGTTCTAACTTCTAACACAGAGTAAATATTGTAAATTAATTAAAATCAGTTGTCAAGGGTTAGCTATGATATCCTTAATCTAAAATTGTTGTCTTTAATTACTGTTCGCACAGGAGTTTGAAATCAGGGGGAGGAGTTGTTTTTAAAATAACACTTCAAAATGGCTCTTACTTTCTTTGAAAAGAGCACAGAAACATTTTACCCATAATGTTCGCCAGACAGGTTTTTTTTTGTTGTTGTTGTTCAAGACTCCAACCCCTCCTCCCACGCCCCATGGAAAGATAACCAAAGATATGGCTATTCACAGTACTGGGGTTTGATGGTGGAGGCGGAGTGTTGCCCTGGATATGTGGCAGAAAGCAGAAGACACGTCGCCATGTAGACTGAGAATATCAAACTTATGAATTCGGAGTTTTGCTTTTGCCAGGGTGGCCCTCCTTTCCGTGCCACCAAAGGATTCTTTGAGCTAGGGTTCGTTTCCTTTTATACATAGTGGTGAGAGCTACTTACGATATCTGTTTTTATGAAAGTGCTCAAACCTAATTTAAACATAAAGCAAGAAGTGGCATAGTGTCTTTAAGTAAAATCAGAAACCCCAAATTCCTCATTCTTTCATCCTAACCATGGTTTATGATCACAGTCTCTTTATATAATCAGGCATTTATATAGAACCACAGGCTTTAGAGGATTTGTACATTTATGTACACATTATAGGTGCATACTCAGATATAGTTGGCACATATGTATGTATTTTTGAGGAAGTACATGTATCGAGTTATTGTATTTATACTCTGTGTGTGTGTGTGTGTGTGTGTGTGTGTGTGTATTCTTACACAAATACATATGCACGTTCTTATTTCAAAATAGTCTTTGCATTTCCCCTCCAGATTTGGGAAATAAAGAGTCTTAGAATGTTGCTTTTCATTCTCAACAAAGAAGTTGAAAAGAGCTTATGAAAACTTTATTTTGATCCTTTCAAAAATATGCTTAGGAACAAACATAAGCTCCAAGGATAAGAATGATTTGATGGATTTTGTCATAATTCTTGCAAAACCGGTTTCTGCAGAAATGAGCAAATGCAACACACACACACACACACACACACACACACACACACACACACCAGGTCCCTTGTTAATGAGAACCTATCAATGTTCAAAAGCCGCCAGAAAAGACTGTACTTTGTTTTAGCAAAGGCCCTGGAAGGACAAACGTCATAGGAGGTCCCTGCCACAGTCTCAGAAATGCCACTTCTGTTGTGACACTGATGGGAATGCACGAGACAGATGGGAAAGAGGGAGAAAGGAAAAAAGTGGGCAAGGGTGGGAGGAAGGGACAAAGAAGAGGGGCAGGATGGGAAAGAAGAAAGGAGGAGGAAAGGAGTAATGGAGTGCAGGGGAGGGTCAGAGCAGAGGGAGGAAAGTGAGTGCTGGAGAAGAAAAACGGAGGGAAAAGCTTGACAAACAGATGGGACCGGAGGGGCGCAGGAGAGCAAAGGTAGAAAGGGACAGAGAGAGACAGACTGGCAGAGACTAAAGAGAGAGCAGAAATAAAACCGAGGGAAGGATGGAGGAACAAGGACGCTCTTAAAAGAGAAGGCGATTGAAAGCAAAAGGGGAGGAGAGGTGCAGACTGGCAGAGACAAATGGAGGGACAGAAAAGGAGCAAGACGGAGGCTGTGCAGTCTATCGGGACCGTGCTGGCAGCGAAGCCACTGGCCAGGGCAGCAGCTGGGAGCAGTATCAGTATAGCCCAGCTGTGCGGTTGGACAGCCCTGTGATTTCCCCCCAGGGCTGCTTCTCTCATGAAATGTGAATCTCAGAGGGCCAAGTTCAAGGAGCTCAGGTCGCCTCTGGAATCACTAGGCAGGCCTGATCTCAGAGCAAATGTCGATATCACTGCTCCAGCCTTCTTGCTGCCTTGGTGAGTTACATGGGGCATTATCTTTTCCTTCCTCCATTTAGGCTCAGAAGAAGAGCATACACAGAACAGGAAAAGCTACAGGAAAGCCAGAGAGGGCTGGAGTGTGAAGCAAAATTTGTAACCCTTAAGTAGAAACACCCACAGCAGTTCTTACTGCCTCGCACAAGGTCAAGGGCAGATTTTACCAGTCACAGCATCTCCTGCTTCTAAACAGAGGGAGGCCCTGCCCAGGGAGGAGTAGGACTCAGACCCGAAAAGCAAATGACAATGGCTCTGGTATCAGAACATTTGTCCGGAAACTTCTTTCTCCAGGAAGTCAGTGGATATAAACATACAATTTTTTTGATATTAATTTTGGGTAAATCATGAGTAATACTTTTGTAGAAATAATATGCTTTTTAGGATAAGTATATCCCATGCAGAGAGAGGGAACGACAGGACATTCTAGAAAGGGGGGTAAAGTGGCAAAGAAGAGGAGAGATGCAGAGTGTCAGAGAAAGAGACAAATGCAATATTTGGGACACACTGACACTAGAAAGTTATTTGTTTGTTTGTCTGAAGTACAAATTGAATTAGGCGTCCTGTATTTGATCTGGAAATTCTAGTTTCAGGTCTGTTTTTTTTCCCCTAAGTTATTTTCTTAACTTATTTTCACTGACTAATTCCACTGTCCCATCCTCCCTTTTTACAAGTATATTTATTGGTTGATGACAAATATTAGGATATACCTTCATAGTATAGCACTTTTTTTGCTAAATGCAAAAAATTTCCTAAACTTTTGTCCCATGCGCCAGATTTTTTTTTTTTTGTGTGTGTGTGTGTGCGTGTGTGTTTTTGCCCTGTTTTATTTTGCTATTAATTCTAGCATCTCTTTTGATTCAAGCAATATTTTGTCAGGCAAAAAAGTGGTGTACTTGCTTGTCCAAATAGCAGAAAACCTGGTAAGTGTTGGGAAGGGTGTCAATTGGTTGGATAAATTGAGTGAAGATCCAGGGAACAGAAGTAAGATTGGGGAGAGGCAGTTGAGGAGGTGGAATCGCACAATTAGACATCCTAATTGGGTGGCACAGAGTCCCTGTCCTTGAAAATGCCCAACAGGAGCTATATTATTGCCTTCCTGCAGTAGTGGTGGATGGGAAGTGACAATAAATGGCCTCTAAGCATCCATCTAACTATGATTTTTCGGTTATTGATTTAAAAAAATGGGCCCATGTATAGAGTTAAGAGCCTTCTCTCTGATCCAGTGAAAAACTCTATCATAAAGCCTCATCATTTTGTGAAATCCTTCCTATCTGCCTTCAGGAGGAATTCAGAATTAGCATAGGAAACTTGGGAACGGAACAAAATGATTAAGCTAAAATGTTATAATTCCCATCAAATATTCTCAGAGAATACCAGGGCACTATATGGACTTTGGAATGATTCAAGGATGTCTCGGTGAAGTGCCAGTGGGGTGAGTGGAATGTGGAGGATAAAGAATGTAGAAGGATAAAGTTATGGAAACGGATCAGCGGAAGAGTGAGAATCTGAAATGAAGAGTAGAAAAATAAGTGGGGCAGAGTATTCTGACCATGGAGAAACAGAAAACCCATTGGAATTGAATGAGGCATGTGCTGTCCCCTCTGCCTAAAATGTAGACTCTCTTAGTTGAACAGATAGCCACAGGATTCCAAACCTCAGGAAAGAACTAGTCAGAGGCTAGACCTTAGAGCAGGGGTGTCCAAACTGCGGCCTGCAGACCAACTGCGGCCTGCAATCCATTGTTAATTGGCCCGCAGAAAATTCCAAAAATATATTTAGTTTACTTAAATAAACCAGGTGAGGCACTACGTCCTTCACCTCGAGTGAGTGGCCCGGCTGTTTGTGTATTTTACCGCATATGGCCCTTGGTGGAAAACGTTAAAAAAAGTTTGGACACCCTTAGAGGATAGGCTGTGTCTGTTTTGAATATTTTCATGTCCAACGTGTGGGCATTGCCCTCCTGTCAGAGAGGGCTCCAAACTACAACCCACTAAGATGTATAGCTCTAGAAAATGTTTATAACAAATGCTTACATGCTTGAAAATAAATTTTCTGTGCCTCTGGCACATAAGTTAAAGATATTTTAGAATTGCACCACCATCACTTTTTTTTCTTTCTTATTCTTGAGCCCTGGGATGCTATAAGGCATATAGGGGAAAGATAAATGGAGAAAATCCAGTACATGGATAGATATTACCTCATGTTTACGTGGTACTTCACACTTTACACAGGACTTGGGGTTGGCTACCTGTTCAATGGGAACCTCATTGCTATGAGGTAGGAATTATTGATGGCATTTTAGAGAGAAGGAAACACTAACTCCAGAAGTGAAGGCCCAGCCAGGGACTGGTATCAGGGCTTCTAATTTTCAAGTTCCATGCTTTTCTCACTCCACCAGATGTGCCTTCTCCAATGCCATATGATCGATACAAAGTAAACTGACCTTTATTTGTGTCCAGAGAACTTATAGAGATTAATGAAAAGGGGAAAGAAATATAGTACAGTGATTAATTACTGACTCCTGGAATCAAATTCCTGTTCCATCATTTACTAACCATATGTCCGTGGGAAAGTTTCTTTCCTTTCTCAGCCTTAGTTTTCCTAACTCGAGAATGGGTTTAATAATAATATTTCCTTCATCGAGTTGCTGTGAGGATTAAATAAATCCATATATGTAAAGTTCTTAGCATAGAAAAGGCCCCTACCTACACTTATTATTTTTAGTATTATTATTTCAAGGTGTGGATTATAACTCTTTCCTTCAGTGCTGCAATCCATCTAGGATTTTGTTTGTGGACTCTTGTTTTATGGGTTTGCTCTAAGACAATCAGGCATTTTGAAAGAAGCGATTAAGAACTTCACCGGAAAGTAACTTATCTTAAAGCTTAGTCAAAGAAAGCCATAGAAATATTTCCTAACCATTTCTGAGATCTGGGCAAAACGATCCGAAATCAAGGGTGAGATGTGGAAGCAAGCATATTAATAACTGACGAAGCTCAGCTTGGAGGAAATACACGAGAAAGGAAAAATGTTCATTGTGACTCTATGAAGGAGTATCTGGGCTTTGTCAACATCATTTTTGCTTGAATGCCTCCAAATTTCTAAACTCCAGAAGATAACCTTGGACTTTTAAAGCTAGGATTTTGCTGATAGGATATTAGAAGATGAAGCATTTCATGATACCGCCATTTGATTTAGGGAGGAACTATAGACTTTGGAAGTAAATTCAAACTACCAATTTCAACACTGAGAGGAATTCTGAAAATGTTTTGAGAGGGTGAGAAACTTACATGCTAGGGATTGTGTGCACACAGGATGTGTAGATCAAAGCTGGGCTCTCGGCTGAACCCTGAGTGAATGTAAGTGATAACAAGGTAGGACAAGGACATGTTTCTTTTCTTAATTTTTTCCCAAGGCATTCTTTTCTTCTTAGGTTGAAAGAAAGATTTCAGTCTTTGAAAACAGTCTTGGTTCCTTTTACAGCTATTAACAATCGAGAGAAAGGTAGTTGTTCCAAGCCTGTCCATGGGGGGACAGAGACAATTTTCTGAGCTTACATAGGAACACCATAAAATATTATTTGTAAAGATGTATGTACCCCTATGTTCATTGCAGTATTATTCATGGTGGCGAAGGCATGGAAACAACTGAAATGTCCTTTGATAGATGAGTGGATAAAGAAGATGTGGTAAATATATACAATGGAATACTACTCAGTCATAAGAAAAGATGAAATACTGCCATTTGCAACAACATGGATAGATCTTGAGAATACCTAAGCGAAATAAGCTAAGAATAGCTAAGAGAAATAAGTCAGATGGAAAAAGTCAAGAACCATATGATTTCACATATGTAGGATATATGTAGGATATAAAACTGAAAGCAACAAAAAAACAAGATAAACAAACATAAACTTTGATACAGACAACAGTATAGTAGTTACCAGAGAGAAAGAGGGTGTGGGGGAAGGTAGAAAAAGGTAAAGGGAGTCAAATATATGGTGATGGGAGGAGAACTGACTCTGGGTGGTGAACACACAATGTGATATACAGATAATGTCTTATAGAATTGTACACTTGAAACCTATATAATTTTATTAACAGATATCACCCCAATAAATTTAATAAAAAACAGAAAAGTGAATAGAAGATTGATTCCACTGCTGGGGGTAGGGAGGAGACCTTCTACTAAATAAACAACTTGTGAAATGAATCATGTAAAACCATGTCTCAACAAGAAAGGGGATTTAAGAAGAAAAATAATATGTGACATTTCATTTAGATGCTTCATGTTTCTAGGAAAATGAGTTTGTGAATAAATGATTCTCAAGGTTACTATTGAGTGACTATCTGGAGGAATAAGTGGCTAAAACTAACTATATTCAAGGGAATACAAACCATGTTATGTTTCTATAAAGCTCTTGGCAACACAAATCAGCAGGAATAAGCAAACTTAGGAAACATCTTGAAGTAAGACGAATTTGATATTGAGGCCTCAATCTTCTAACTTAGTTCCCTTTTCCTCTTTTTGATTCATGTTACTACCACAGATCCTCCGTCACCCAATCTCTTTCTGTGGCCCAGTGTCTTCGTTTTTTCCCTCCCTTTTGTATCCGTTATGAATTCCTCATCTCAGGTGACAGTCTGAAACTCTGGCATGTAAAGTTGTAAAAATTGATATGAGGTTAGCATATTTTATCTCCCGCTTTCCAGAACTGCATTTTAATAGCAATGAAAGATTAACGCTAAACTAATGATTTTACATGGCATTCAAAATTGTGGCCAGAAAGTGGGAAGATGGAATAAAGGGAGTTTGAGAAGGAAAGGACCAACGGAAGGGTATTCGTGAAAATATACTACATTAAGAAAAATCCCCTTTGTCCTGCCAAAGGCACTATGTACTTACTGGGGAAGGTAAAATTTAGTTCTTCTAACAACCAACTGAACTACATCTACTTTTCTCAAATAGCAAAGAAAGACAATTTTCTACAATACCTTATTCGGATTTTTCTTTGTTAGTACCTTAAAAACACTTTAAATGATGAAAGACAAATTGCTTGTGGTTTAAACAGCCAGAGGGCAAGATACTTTATCCCTGACTTCTTGATTTCTTCAAATAATTACAAATTATTCTCAGTAGAAAAATTAGACTCATTTTCTTCACAAGTCTATGAGATTTTCATGTCCCCACCCTAACATAAGTGGCCCTGTGGCATTTCAAATCTCCAGTCATTGGAACAATTGGTTGATTTTGGCAATCTCTATGACTAATGCATTAACTCCAACCTATCAAATGAACTAAAACGGAGTGTGTTTGAATATTTGGTCTACAGATAAGCCTATTGGGGGCATTCAAACAAATGAGGTGAACTTGACTTTTCTGGTCCTTTCAGATTATGTTCAGGGGAAAGGTTATACAATAGTTTAGTAGAGCCAAGCCAAAACATCCATTCCAAAAGGTTTCCTTTAAACAATATACTGGCTTTGCATTTTTCTAAATTTTGTTACTTGGAATTAAAAGCTTATTAGAAGCAAGTCTTCCTTGCAAACTGACATATTCAATTACAGTCATCTGTTCTAGAGAACAGACTGTGTCTAGACAGAAGAATACCACTGTGGCTTAGAAGGAACATGATGCGTTACAGCGGCCGAGACTAGGGCTGGTGATCGTTTTTATGATCTGTGTGGGGAACACCATCTGATAAACTATTTCACGGCTTCCCAAATGTGTGTAGGTATGAATGACCTGAATGGCTACATCTGAAAACAACAACAAAAAAAATGAGATTAAATGACGGAGATGTGGTAATGATGGGAGAAGAACACATAAGCCAAAGATAAATATGAAACAGGAGCATTAAAAATGCAAACTAAAAGTAAACAAACAAAACCAGATTAATACAATTAAAGCCAAGATTCCAAGCTTTGTGAGAGAAAGAATTCTAATCTTTGTTCCATGTTCCAGGATCCTCACAACTGTGTTTAGGGCGGGGTTTGTGGAGTTATTTATTCACATGTGCACGGAGTAGGAACAAGCAGTTGGCTGGCTATAAGAAATGAAGCATCTGTCCTGGGAGGCTTCCTCCCAAACAGAGCCATACTGAGTGCATAGCATACAAAAAGGAATAGGCTGCAGAAACTGGCTCTTACTGATAGAAACTTGTAAGAAAGCAGTCTTCGTGTTTTGAAATGTTTAGGCTTAAATGCATGTCTAGCACTTCAGCGAGTTACAACGCAGTAGACATGTTTAATCTTATGAAGAATCTCAGTTTAAATCAATTTCCCGAAAGATGAGTTTACACATGCTATAAATCACACATGCTTTGCAAAGCCATTGCCAATATGCAAGAAAAGGATCCTGCTCCCCCCAACCCCTCCAGCCCATGAAATTGGTCATCATTTTGTGAGACTGAAAATGCAATCATTGTCAATTTTCTGGTTTCCATGGCTTAGAAATCTGAGAAGGCAGGGGTTCATTTCTTACTAAATTTGCCCCCTAGGTTAGAGAAGGAAAACGCAAATGAAAGGAGAGGACGTGATGTATGGTGGTTGCTAAGAAACATGCAACTGAACACAGGCTGCTACTTAATAATGGCCAGAGCGGGTGTGAGCTGTGATAACATCAGCCATGATAGCTCTGCCTCTCAGCCCAGCAGGGGCCATTGCTGTGGGGAAAATGAAAAGGAAGGCAGTCTTGTTAGGGAAAATGTAAGAAGATCTGGGAAGGGAAATGAAAGCCTGAGGGCCTCCTCATACTGAGATGGTACTACAGGCGGCTTGTGGGAAAAGGTATGCTCTGTTATTTTCTACTAGTAATGAAGGTAGGTGGGGTCAGGATGGATTCACACTCTGCTACATGCTCACCTGGTAGCCCATAGCTCTTCTTTGAAAGACCTGGATCCTGTGAGCTCATTCATCAGGACCTCATGAGCCAACCCAGGCTTCTGACTTGATCAGCCCCATCAAAAGGAGAAAGGGACTTTAGCCCTGAGCTAAGTATCCCCAAACAGCCATAAAACAGACATATTATGCAACTGGCATGATCAACACAGCCCAGAAGTTCAGAGTGTAGCCTCTGGGGTCTGGTTAACCTGGGTTGAAATTCTGGTCCTTTCGCCTGGTGACCTTGGGAAAGTTACATAAACCCCTTAAGCCTTGGAGTTCTCATTGCGTTTAACAGGGACATGATATTAATAATATAACTTCCACATATGCTTGTTTTTAGCACACCACCACTTCCCTCTTTTCTTCTACTAACAGACCCCCCTGTCTTATTTTGGGGAAATTCCCAGCCAACATAGGCTCTAGGGGGGGTTACAAATACGAATACTAACACCCCCCAAACCATCCCTACCTCAGCTACAGTAATTGGTCCAAGGATTTGGGCAATGACTCAAATCATGCTGACCAGAATCCTGCCATTGAGATTTTAAACACTAGATCAGGGTACAGGTTCACATTTGTCCATGGCAAACCCTTTCTTTCCAGTGCTGAAGCTGGCAAGGGTACTGGCAATCCCATTTCTGTCATGTGGCTAAAGCTGGTCTACTGAGGAGGAGAACGACACTGACAAGCAAAGACATGCAGGGATCAGAGAAAGAAGCTCCTAGATCACCTGAATACCTAGCTCCAGTTCCCGAGCTCCCCGAGAACACCCTGGTTTCCACCTTCTAAAGATCTAGGTAACAATTAGATGAGAAAATGCATGTAAAGCCTTTAGCACAGTGCCTGATGCAGAGTATTTAATAAATGTTTATATTATTACTCCTGAGTGGGGAAGAATCATACCTCCTCACTGATGCTTGAGTGAAGAAATTCATTGGAACAGCTGCTTCTCACCCTTTTTGGTGAGTGGCCTTTCAGGATGGAGGAAAGGGGACACGATGTGACTGCAGAGTGGTGATCAGTTGTCCAGTGGCATGGCTGACAGAGATCACCCCTGTTGCACCACCTGACTCATGGAAGCAAGTTGCTGCAATTGTCCAGTTGTTCTAGCCTCCATATGGACTTATTCTTAGTGGCAAAGAATTCCTGGTTTTCACTAAGTGAAATGTAAATGGCAAAATGAAAAGGGCTGGACAGAAGCATTACAAAGACGAGGTCCTGGTTCTGATTCTACCACTTGTTAGTTTAAGTCTAAGCATCACTTTGGGGTGGGGGTGGAAATTAAGCTTACCCTATGTGTTTACAGCATTACTGAGAAGATCCCATCTTTGGACAAGTATACACTCTGGAGAGCTTGAGATGTATGGAAGGATTATTCATATTTTCCTAGAGAGCATGAGAGGAACTGGTGTTGTGACAAAGGCCATTTCTACAGGTATAAAGAAGAAAGTTGAAGCAAAGCTTTAGTCCATCAATTAACGTACTAAGCATCTTCTGTGTGTTTACACTGAGGTCAGAGAAATAAAACACAACTGGTGTTCTTATGGAGTTCACAGTCTGTCCGCTGAAACACACCCAGAGACATGGACTAACAGCAGTGAACTCCCATAGAAAGAAGCAATGATTTATGTGTGGAAGGAGGCCAGGGAAGGAGAAACAAAAGAGATGATATTTGATCTGAACTTTGATGTTCTCTAGGCACAGAGGAGCCAGGAGGGGCTCCTGAGCAGAGAGAATTATACTCACGGAGTCAGGGTGGCAAGACAGTGCAAGGTATGCTTGGGAAGAACCAAAGAGCCAATGAGGTCTGTGGCTAGGACACCAGATATATTGGTAGCTAGAACACAAAGTATATAGCAGCCTTAATAGTTTTTTTTCCCCTGAAATGATCTAGTTGTAGCTGAGGGCCATTGTGTCCCTTGAGATCTCACTATGATTGATGGATACCCTATGGCTATGCGCACAACCCACTTTTGAGTTTGTGCAAATCCAAAGCCAACATTTCTGGGAATTCCTGATGGGTTAACATTTCCAGGCTGTTCAGCGTTCTTGATCCTGCACACTTGACCATTGCCTCTTTGGTTTTTGCATGAAATTCTGCCCCTTCAGTTTCTATCCAAACAAAATTACTCACACACCTAAATGCACATTCCTGAGTTTAGGAATCTTTTCTAAAGGTTTTGGTTTGTCAAATTGCACAGACTTCTACCATCTTTCTAGCCACACATTCTCTCTTCCATTACAGAGTTCTTTGAGAATCCAAATTATTCTTTTTGTATGAGGCAGAACAATTATCTTCCCTCCATTTAGGGGCAAAACCTATTTCTCCACTTGGCTCATACCCCGTGGTTTAGAAATTGATTTTTGTTGCTTGAACGGGCATTTTAGATTTCACCATCCATCTTATGTGGCTTATTAAAAATACTTCTCTAAGAAGAATTCTGGTATCAGCTACAAAGGTAATAATTTTTCCATCACTTTACAGACAAGTCATAAATTACTAAATACAAATAATGGGAGTTGCTATGGAGAGGACAAGAGGTGACGGAAAGAGGGAAGAAAGGGCTTGGGGAGAGAGCTGTGGTAGCACTGTCAATGCCATTGGTATCTGACTAAATAGATAGACGGGAGCCATTCAAGGCTTTGGAGCTTGAAAGTTAGGTGCTCAATCTGGGTGCTAGTGGGGTCAACCTGGAGACAGGGTGAAAGGAGGATGTGATGGAGGGAGACTAGAGGAAGGGACAGCCATTGTAATAGTTGAGGACAGACAGTGACAGTTAATTCAGTGGTAGCTGGAATGAGTCTTTTTTAGAAATGTGCAAGTCAGAGGATTCAAAACCATTCACAGCCCATTTTAAAACTCAAATATTGGTGAATTTCAAGGGAGAGCAACTATTTAAAAATCGCAACCTCCTGACGTCATTTAACTGATGTATAAATTTTCCTCATTAAGGCAAGGGATATGGCTAATAAGAAAATAAAATCATAACTTGTGCATATGTTTTTAAAATTTTTCACGAGGCCTTAAACGCATTTCTTCATGGAAGCCTTTCTACCTCATTAACTTTCCTGTTGTGTGTATTTGGAAGTGACCCATTAAGTAGTCCCTCCTTTGAACCCTAAATCTGTGAGTTATTTTATGGGAAGCCATGTTTATGCATTTAAAATACGAAAACACCTTCTAAAAATTCCTCACATAATATCTAAGCTCCTTCAAAACTCAAAGCTGAAAACATTAGGCTTGATCTTACAGGGGAGAATGAGGAAATATTTTCTTAGGTATGTCAATTCTTTAAGCTTCTGGGATCCATTTACTGAGCTGGAGATGAGATTCTGTGACCCAAGTTATCAGGAACTTATACAGTCTTGCTGTCCCCGGAACTAATTAATTCCTTTGACAACTGGCTCCAGTTTCTTCCACCCGGCTGGCCTCTCCCCTGCTTGTTGTCCACAGGGCCTCCCTTCAAACGGTCCTACTATTCTTTGGCCTCCACCCATATAACTGCCTGATGCTAAGACACAGGTCCAGGTTCAATTTATAGCACTCCCCCACGGGACAGAAAACAATTACATGTGGAAACTCACCTTTGATTTATTAGGCGCACTTTGCGAAGTCTGAAATTAAACAACAAGCGAGTCGAGATCGTGTAAGTTGATATTCTAGCACTCACGATTTATATACTATCCTAAACAACCCAGAAGGATGCCTGAGTTATAAATAAATGTATATTTATAGGTTATTGATGCCTTCACATTGAGACAACTCTTCTCATAATTTTGGGGAGTTGACTACAATGTTGGGTAGTTATCACTTGAGTAATTTATTGTTATGAATTAACCCATCCCTGAAAGCTACTGGGAACTATAATCATTAGAATAAAGTGAATGAATGGAATAAAAAGTCGGGTTCAGGGCGATGTAAAATCAATTTCGAGGTTATCTATACAAGTGTTGGTAGTTGTACAGCATGTACGTGATGTCACCCCAAAGAATGGCCTCATCAAGAGTGTGCAGTAGATAGATAGTGGGTTATAAGCTAAGCAGAGGTCTGACCCCCAGTACTTTCAGCCTTGTTAATTACATGTTCTAGAGAAACCTGTGACAGGGCATGTCACTACCGTAGGGGGTAGTGGGAGACATACTCGGGTGTTGTCATAAAGTAAGCCAGTTTTTGCTGCTACTATTGCAAAGGTCCCTTCTTTCTACTGCTCCTCTGCAGTCAGCTCTTGGATCATGCATATATTTCATTTTTGCAGAGCAGATTATTTCTGGAAGGTTCTAGGGCTATCTTTGTTCATACCATGTTTCCCCGAAAATAGGACCTAGCCAGACCATCAGCTCTAAAGCATCTTTTGGAGCAAAAATTAATATAAGACCTGGTCTTATTTTACTATAATATAAAACTGGGTCTAATATAATATAATATAGTAATATAATATAATATAACATAATACGGGGTCTTATATTAATTTTTGCTCCAAAAGACACATTAGAGCTGATGGTCCAGCTAGGTCTTATTTTCAGGGAAACACGGTAGCTGCACTATGTAATGTGGAGCATTTTATATATCTTCAGAGCCAGAAATGCCTCTGCTAATAGTCCACTATTTCACCAACCTCTTTCAACTTTTCTGAAATATCCATCACAGGGGACCTTCCTCAACATTTGACTAAACCTGAAAGAGCTTTGTCTCCATAGGACACTCATCAATTGCAGACATTATGTGAAAGAGGAAGGCACAAAGGGTCTGAGCAGAGATGTCATCACTAGAAAAAAAATGAGCCTGCGGAGTAGACCAGGACCTCGCTACTTAAAGTGTGGTCCATGCCAGCAGCAGTGGCAGCTCCTGAGAGCTTGGCAGAAATGTAGAATCTCAGGCCCCACCTCAGACCTGCTGAGTCAAAGTCTGCATTTTAATAGGATGATTTGTGGGCACATTACAGTTTGCGCTGACTTTGAAGAGAAAAGAGCAGTGTTGTTAGGAACAAGGATGGCCAAACCAAGATGACTAAAGAGATGCTTGAAGAGAAACTGGCTATTTTGCCAAGGTCTCTTCTGAAGCAATATTCTACTCATTGGTTCACAAAGCAGATTGGGCATCTGACTCACTATTTACAAATACGCATTTCCAGATCACACCCAGAGATTCAGATTTCACTGATCTGAGGATGGACCCAAGAATCTCCATTTTAGCAAGCACCTGTATGATTCTCCTGGAGCTGGGTAGTATAGATCACTCTGGGTCCCTACTAGCTACTACCTACCACTGGTTCTTAGCTGCCGACAACATCAGGATCTGGTTGCTGAGTAACCCAGGAACAGTCTCCAACCCATGGCCATCTTCAGACTTGATGACCACGAAGACTTGAAATTATAGACCTGCATTTGCTGTTGGACTGACTGGAGTTCTCCAAGACAGCTGATGAAGTGTGAGTCTTTATTTAGATGGGTGTTTGTGAACACTCATTTGCTGATGGGAAATGCCAATGATGCAGAATGTGGGCTGGTCGTAGGGATCTGCCCTCAGCCTCACAGTCATGCTTGCTTGTGATGTCACTTCAGCGGAAAACTATAAAATGTCAATGCAGGGTACACGGTTTCTCTCAGACAATTTTCTCACTTAAAACAAGGGTCTTTATTGCCTCACATAAAAAGGGAATTTCAGGCCCCATGGCTGATCAGCTGTCAGCCTTTGCCCTCTCTGTCCTTCTTTTGCAAAGGACTTTGCTTCGCCTAGCAGTAAAGTTTGGAAACAGTCTTCTTCCCACACCCCCGCCCCAAAGCCACTATAAGGAGTATAGTGCAGGGACCAAGCACGTGAACTCTGGCCAGTCTGCCTACTTTAAATCCTACTAGCTTTATAAACTATGAGACCCTGGGCAAGTTATCGAGAGTCCCTGTGCCTCAGATTGGCACCTTGCAAATGGAATAATCCTAACCACATAATCATAATCGCTGTGCCACAGAGCTGTTAAGAGGATCAAATGAGAAAATGCAGGGCTATCTACCTAGTAGACAGCACTGTCAATCTGCTTCCCAAATAGTCCCTATACCTAGAAACCTGTAAGAAGAGACGGAGGCCAGTTGCACAGATGCCTTCCTCCTTGGCCTCATGGGCACCCAGATTTCTCCATCCTCTACAGGGAAACTGACACCCAAGTGGGGAGATTGTTTTGTAGCATAGCTCATTAAATACTTTTCTGCCTTTTTCTTACTAACCTCACTTTTCAGAGTCTAGCGTCCACTACAGTTTTCTCCATTTTGTTTTCAAAAGAAAATTCTGCAAGTTCTTTAACACATCCAATCAAAACACATCCGAACTTCCAAAGGCCCTGCCTCTACCTGCCCCCCCAAGTACCCTTTCATCTGGCAGTCTCTGACCTAGACCAGTTGGGAGGGAGGGATCCTTCTGCTGTGTAAGTCCTGCCCTTTCTTGCAGATGCTGGCTGAATCTGGCCTCTGTTGCCCCTGTTTGCTCAAATCGTTTTTGCGGTTTTAAGGGGAAATGGGAAAAGGACATGTGGCGGGGAGGGGAGGGTGGAAACAGAAATCTTAAAAGACAGAACAAATGAGCGCTGAGCCCCCCAGCCTCCACATGTAACGTCTGTGGGAATCACAAGATTGCAGAACGGTGGCGGTAGCTGGCTAACTGGGAGGGTGAATAGTATATGTGCTGGTTTGGCTGAAAAGACTGTCTTCCCTAGCAAGCAAATTATTGATTATAAACTGTTATGATTCCTTCGGAGCCATTGTGGCCAACTGTATTATTCCATCTGCCTTAAATGTCTGCTGTGTTCCCATGCCAAAATGCTTATGAAATTTCCACTGTAAAAAAAAAAAAATGAGTAGCAAATTCATGTCTCAGTGCTCATATATAATTTCAGATTTCATTAATGGTTATTAAATACATGCCCTGAGGAAGGATAAAGTTTCTCGTATGAATGGAAAGAGAATTGAATTTATAAATAAGGTGACTGTTTTCAAGGACTATTCATTAGACATATCCAGGACACACTTAAAAAAAAATCAAACTTTTAAATGAAAGGTGTTTAAAGTCTCAGAGGATAAAAATGCAATTTTGGAAAAATAAAACCCTGATTAAAAAATTTTAAAAATCCTTAAGTCTGAAACATGTTTCTTTGCCTAGAATTTAAAAATGAATTTGGGGGAAATTTTTAAAAAGTAAAAATATTTTTATATTGTGGTCAAAAGATATCCACATTTAGAAAATATGGATGTATCAACTGATGGCTAGAAAACTGGATGCTGAGAACAATGTTGAAAATTTTTTCTTAATCTCCTTTTAAGAACTACAAATATAAAAACACTTAAAGAGGCTATTTAAGTAATTTGACTAAGCAAAGCCCTTTGAAGTTTTAGGCTACTAAATCACATAACCTGGACAATATATTCGTCATAGGAATTGTCAAAAGCCCAAGTAAGAAATTCAAATCCTTTTCAGACCTGTTGCAAATCTCCCCCAAAAGCTGTACAAATGGTACAGTTTTAGCTTAATGTGAATAAGTTGATGGAGAATGTTTGAAAGATGCATCTATCTCTTTCAGAAGTTGTCAAAAGTTTGAAAGAACCAAGCAATTTGGTTTTTTAAAAAAATATTTTGAGGGCAATTGAAATATTTGCCTGAGTGCTGAATTCCTAAGGAGAGATATAGTTGAACTGAAGACACTTTTGTATCAGGTAAGTTTTCTGACATCTATTTACACTGAACTGTCTTATTGGAGGAGAAGAGACAAGATAATTTTGTTGTCATCTGCTGGCCTGCTGCTGCAACATGAGCCACCATTAGAGATGAAATCTACAGAATGCCTTCAGGAGTAATGAGTTCAAATTTCAGCATTTCTCACTGAAAAATGAACTTGGTGACATTTTGTAGCCAAAAAAAATTTAAAAAATGCTTTTCTAAATAACCTCAACACTAAACTGTTGAAGCAATAAACACAAATTTTCTATTTGAATTTTATCTCATAAGACCCCTGAAACGGAATTTTATCTTTTTAAACAAATAATTCCCAAACAGAGAGGGGCTGAGATGAATAAAATCTCCCTCCCGCTCTATCTGTACTCATTTCCCGAGTGAGCTACGATGTGCGATGGAGCAGATGTGATTAGCCCGACCTGTGGGACCAGACCGCCACTTTCCATTGACCCTGTAATCTCCACGATCAGTCTCAGATCCAGGGCACGTTGCCCTCGGAAAGTTCACATCATCACAAATGAAAAGTCTCATTATTCAAAACCAGTAATTATTCAGTTGCAGAATACATCAAACATAATTCTTATTTTTATTGCTTTCTAGGTATCCAGATTCAAAGAAGTGGGCCCCAAACATGAAAATGTTGAGTTTTACATTATCCTAAAAATATACCTGAGGTGCCAAAAAAATGTGTACACATGACTTGTATTCATCTTTTGTTATCGGTATATATTGAGTATTACAATTTCAATACAGTTTTCCTTTCTTAAAATGTGTATACATTTTTGTGCATCCTCTGTATTTTTATGTTTGATTCTAAGATACATGATTTTTTTTTTTTTAACCAGGCTGTTTCTCATATCAAAAGTGCAATGCCAGGGAATTTATAGGAAAAGTTTGAAAAAGCCATCCTGACATGACATTTATGTAAGGGGATAAGCATGAATTGCTAATGTAAATCCTGTTCAGCTAGGTTATAAGGTGGACCGTGGTTGAAGTTTGTTTGTAGATTGATGATTTAAACAGAGATGCTTTGGGAAAATAAGCAAAAAGCAACATGAATCCAAATATGTCCTGCATAGGCCACAGAGCAGTAAAAAGGATTCATAGAGAAAATTGTACAAAACAAAATTCTGCTTCCCTCCCTGAAACAGTAATGAAAAGTAGGGAAAAAAAAAAGAACAACAAAGAATATTGAATCATTTCCATTGTCCAGTGTACAGATTTTTTTTCAAGAGTTGCTGATGGGAGATAGTAACTAACCTGGCAACGATCATGGAAAAATGAATTTTAAAAACCAACAAACTAAATGTCAAATGATGCTTTCATAGAGCAAGGGGAGTTACCTGTCATCTCACAGGGAGCACGAGAAAAAGAACAGATTTATCTGTTTCTTAGCAAAGGCACTTGGTAAAAGGCAGACTGTAGCCTGGCTAAGCCAGAATCTCACCAACCCCCAAGCCAGGGGTCCTTATCGACAGCATGAAAGCTCAGGTGGCAGCTGTGGAATTTCAGATGAACTAATAAATATGGAGCGAGCGAGCCGAGTTCAGGGGGAAAGAATGCCAGCAATTTACCAGTGGACGCCTAGGAGTGCTTGTAAGCTCATTATGGTTTTCAGAGAAACAAAGTTCGAGAAATCTCAGAATAGCAGAAATGGCCCACTGACATACAGAACTTCAAGGACAAAATTGGGGTGGGGAAACAGCTGATAAAAGGGGAAATGGCTTGTTTCTATTCTCTGCTGTTAAATGCTTTCCCATGCTTGCACACCCACACACCCAACACTTACTACGAGGAAGCAGAAAAAGAAGGTGCACTTTGTAAAAAAAAAAAAAAATCTAATAAATGGAGTTCTACTCTATGATGTGAATCTGTCAGTAATTTTCTGGGTGACATGATACCACCTTAAGAAATGAACGCAATATCAAGGAGATAACCCAGTTTCTCTCTGTCTGCACATATGCAGACATACAGTCAGACGGAGAAGTAAAATGAAAAGCATCTACCACACAGAAGGTTTCTGTAGTCCATATCAATTAGGCTCCTTTGAAAGGAAATAAAAAACCCACGCTATTTATTTATGCAAGTGTTTTCAAAAAACTTTCTCAGATTATTTGATGAGTGTAATGGAATCATTTACAAGTGAGCAATGAAATGAAAAATCAGGACACTGGGTGTTTGGAGCAAAGTAGAGACATTTCATAAGGAGCTTTTAATTTTAGGAGGAACATTTTGAATAGAGTATTAAGATTGATTGTATCTAATTAAAATGCTAAATCATACAGTGAACAAAGAAAGACAAGTGAAAACACATAGAATCTGCAGACTCCTAGCGAGGGCCTTTGGGATTCCCCAGTCCAACTCCCTTCCTTCGCAGACAAGGAGCCCGAGGTCCCGGACATTCCTACCATGTGAAATCACACACACAAGCTTGGGTCAAGGCTATGTGTCCAGTCGTTTATGCATATATCAGAAGGGGGAGGTATACACACACTCAAATACATAGACAGAGAAAGAAAGAATGTGAAAACAATGCAGTGCGAAGTTGTGGCAATGTATCATCGTCCAGGAAGAAAACCCACACACTGTGCATAAAACAGAAATTCATTAAATGTAAAAGTAAGCCTTCCTGTTGTGGGCTGAAAGCTTGGGTAGCAGATAAGGACTTTCAGATCAAGTAAAAATGACAAGGGGCCCAATTCACTTGTAAAGGACAGTAGCAACTTCCCAGGTGACTACCCAAATCGCACTGTCAGATTATCTCTATGTTGTGCTCAGGAATTGGAGTTGCTTTTACTCTGTTTGAAAACCATTTCCTCCTTGAAGTCCTCAGACTGAAAGATCACCTCGTTGTCATGAGTAAGCAGAGCATTTGGTCCCACTCGTGACATTTTCTTTGCCTCCTGAATGTACCCAGACATCCTAGCGTGATGGTCCTCAGACTGGTTAAGGAGCGGCATCCACTGGAGGACTTGTGAGGTCAGATTGCGGGGTTCCACTTCCAGTGGTCCCGACTCAGTAGGACTGTGTGGGGCCCCAGAACTTGCATTTCTAACAAGTGTCTGGGTGCTGCTGAAGCTGCCTGCACAGATCACACTTGGGTCTACCACACTGCACTAGCACAACTGAGGTTGGTTGAAATTGGATTACTGAATTGCTGGATGAAAATGATGCTCTTTTATTGGACCACATAAAACAGGGTGTGTGCGTCTATTGCTTGCAGATGAAAGTGGTGACAAAGACTGAGGTTTCTAGCATTGCCATCAGGAAAATATTGACAAGCATCCATTAGAAAGATTTTCCAAAGAGGGGTTTAAATGATCTCCGTATGCAAGATCAATGGGATGGAACCTAAAAAAAAAATTGTCTCGGTAATAAAAACTAAATGAGTAATTACTGTAATTGTTGAGATTTATGCTTGCAGTTCCAAAAAGTGTGCGGAATTTTAATCAGGCATTTTTGGGTTAAATTCAGTATTTCTGAAACTACCTCATTAGAAGAGAACTTTTTAATTATTGAAACTTTACATATGAACTCTTCCTTTTCAAAGAAAAGTATTAATAGTTTAAGCTGGCTGCTCTTATTACTGGATTTTACTTTTCAGCAGAAAATGGAACTCTATCAAAATGAGGAAAAAACACTCTGCTCAAGCTTGCTATTCACAACAATGCAGTTATTTATAAGGCAGGTTTTCTATTTGGACTAACTTTATCTGTACAAGAAATTTAAAAAATTTAAATACAGATTTGAGGGCAACTCAAAATTGTATTTATTAATCCTGATCATGGTTGTAAACCATATTAATGTACATCAACTGCTCTCATAATTCACTTTATATTTTGCATTAAGGACCAGTTTATCTACCAAGACAAGATACAAAGCCTCTTTGCCCCAAATTGGTTTATTTGCTCTCTTTTATTAACCCTCATCTGACTCTATTGGTCATTGACAGAGTTTTGTCAGGTCTCCAAATGGCTCCATGTCTTCTTCAAAACAGTCTTTACCAGTGTTTTTTACTGTGTCACTCTTCTCCAAATGTAACTCAAATAGATTTAACATTTTACTTCTCAAGCTTTAAGAAAAGCTGCAAAAATTTGAAGAATGCAAATCACAAATATCTATATAACAAGCAGATGAAGCGAATGATTTAAAATCTGTACACAGTTAATTCATTTTATACTGGCAGGCAAATGATCACAGATGTTCCCCACAAGTAACCTTTCCCATTTTGCATCTTTTATCCTGTAAAACACTCATTTCTTTGTCAGAAGCTCCCAGATAGAAAAGCCTCCATTTTCAAGGGAAGCTGACAACATATGTGTACATTATCATAATTGTGCACTGATGAGGTGGCTGAAACCATGCCATTTCTCTAGTGATCTACCTTGGAGATAGCTGACTAGATGTGCCCACACAGGGAACCCCCAAAACATCTCCTAAGTGCTGTTGCTTCATTTCGCACCGTGAATATTGGAAGGAGACGGGGGAGGTTCAACTTGCATGTGGTGCCTCTAGGATGTGGAGCAAGTGGTGCTAAAGGTTTTCAGAACCTTCTCCTGCAGCGTGAAGGGGCTGCGAATACAGACACACCCGCTCTTATTTCCAAGGTGATGTGAGATAAGAAAGGTTTCTGGTGATCTGTGCCCACTGGCAAGGGAATTGCCACTTTCTCCCCCCTCTGTTAAGCCACCTGCTCTCCTCTGCTTTACCTGCTCCCCTGGGGGTACCTATGCTGTCCCTGGAGAGAGTGCCCCAACCGAGCTTTCCACTTCTCCCGTCTGCCTTGGTTTTTCCTTCATCACCTCTGGCGTTGATGTCACTGTGTTGCCACTTGACACACGATTCTCTGTACCTATTTCCTTTGAACAAGTCTCCATTTTCAACTCCTCTCTTCAGGGCCAACTCAGCACTCAGTTCTCTAGCATAAGAAATGTCCGTG